>NC_089790.1:29501653-29559153 GCF_040412425.1 Macrobrachium rosenbergii
TTCGAGGAGTCCCCATCGCCTTGCCCCCTTTACGGAAGCCCTTGCATCTCACCACGTGGAAGAAACTCGTCCTCGGAAATCGCAAGTCATCCACGGACCGCCTTCTACGCGCTCTCGGAAAATCTGCTAAAGGTAAAGTGCCCTGGAAGAGCCCCATTTCAGTCACGCTTTTGTCTCGTAAAATTTGCTTTAAAGGAAAGCCAGAAATCACCCTTGTCTAATGTCCGTGCGCCTCTTGCATCGGCAGTATTAATTCTTTATTACTCCTTTGGCACCCTCAGTGCAGCTTGAATTCATTATTCTTTTGTCTGTTTTCATTACTGGCGTATAATGTGCATATCTCTCATTTCAGAGGATCCTATTTCGTGGAAGCTTCTCGGACTGTGTCTGGAATCCCCCAGTTTCATTCAATCCAGTAGGAATCCCTTTCAGGATAGTAATCTACTTGAGTTCCTCTCTTTCCCGTACTGATGTCATTTAGTAAATACACTACTTTAAATGTGCCCACGTGTTTTACGTAATATTTCCCCTCCAGAGCCCTATGCTCATATGAAATTCTCCTTTGTTTTCCTCTTTTTACGTTTTTGTACCCACGAAGTCAGAATCACAAGGCTAAATTACTAAATTGTTGCTACCTGTCTCACAGAGCATATTTTTAAACTAAAACCACGGAAAAACAATAAAAATATATATATATATATTTGTGTGTGTGTGTGTGTGTAGTTTTATCATTTTTGTGGATGAAGTCATGAGAGGTACGAAAATGAGCTGTAGATATGGGTGGTAAGTTGGTGTATGAAGAAAACATTATCCGTAAATGGATTATGCTATATCATGGCCTATTTTACGTTCCTGTTTTAAGTACGAAGATGAAAGTCAATGAGCTAGTATAAACTCGATCCGTGGATTTCCAAAGAAATATGTAAAATGTATAGATTTTATGGATGGTAGTTGACATTGGATGAGGGCAAAGGTGTGAGGCCATTCGCAGAGATAAGCAGATTTCCAAATAGTAGACCTAAGACACTAACGTGTTTACTGTTCCTTCCTCTTTTTCCCTTACTTGTGATTATTTGGTTTCCGTCTGTTTGTTCGTCTGTATGTTTGTTTGTACTGCCACTGCAGCATATATATTGTAAATTTCTACTAACATGTATCAGTCCCTTCGAAGATGTCTTAGATATAAAGACGAAAAAACAATCAGAATTAGGTCCGATGTTTCATTTTTAACTGTGGTAGATCTGTAAACACACACACACACACACACACACACACACACACATATATATATATATATATATATATATATATATATATATATATATATATATATATATATATATATATATATATATATATATCATATATATATAATATATACATAAATATATATATATATATATATATATATATATATATATATATATAAATAATGTGTAACTTATTTGAACGTGACTTTTGTAGTTACTAGAGTTAAGGCGCAAGTATCGCTTGCATCCCTGGCACTTTGGTTCTCATATCTGTTTACATATTTGTTACATATCTAGAGGCTCTAAGTTCTAGAGACGTTAGACCATTCGAAATATAAAAGTCCTAGAAAACAGTTAAAAAATCACTACATCAAAACTGTATAAGGCAGGATTTTATTGAAAGATAAGAGTAACCCCCTGAAATTTGCTTGGTACTGTATTCTATTTACCAATGACTTCACAGCCTCAGGGTAGTAAGTGTTGCCTCAGAATTTAAAGCCGGTTATTATTTTGGATAAAAAGCATAAAAGCCTCAACACAATGGCACGTATATCTCCTCGAGTGTGAAAAGATTCTCCGAAAGTGCTTACCCATGTCAGTTCTGAAGTTATCAAGCACACTGGAAAACAGTCATTATTGAACAAAAGAGTGAAGGACGCGACATTATGTGAAGTTTATTATGATGCCCTCATTGTCTTATGTATCAGAGTAGTCTTCCTCATATATAAGTAATGAGAAGAGCACAGTCAATAGGTGATGCCCCCAAGTGTGGTATATCTCGTCATTTGATAAATTATCAAATCGGTGAGAACATCTGCTCCTAAACCAAGAGGCTGCGGATTCACTGGCGGAAGTAAAAGTAAAATCAGAACTACAATAGGTTTCCTGCAACACTGAGGGAAGCTCAATTTATTCTAATTCGTAGTCACTTCTATTCTAGACTTAAACAACAATATTTTGGAACTGCCCACTAACTTTCCGGTGCTTGTTAAATGTGGTTAAGCAAACAATGAAACCATCTACTTTAGATCACAACAAAACATTTCCTTCTCAGCCCTAATATGCAGGATTATTCCGAAACAGTAATTGCATGAACTAAGACTACTCACTAGCTCTAATGCGCTCTATTAAATTTACATGAGCTATAATGCACTTTCAGCGCACGTGAGAAACTCTCCCACAGTTTTCGTTTTTCCCTTAATAGGAAGACCTATCGCTTTGTTTGGAGTCACACCCACTCATACTGCCACACCACCAGGTTTCTCCTGTTTGAAGGCTTAACCTAGAAAGGGGCACTCGCTCCCTTCTCAAGCAATAACAATAATAATGTAAAATTAAGATATTCTTCTTGCCGTATGTTACAAGATCATTAATACATCGTCTCAGAGAAAACGTTAGATTATACATTTCCTCACCCTTATTACAAAAGAGGGACAATTAGTGGTAAATACAAGGAAGGCGGTAAAAATGGAACATAGCAAAAGCAATCAGAACGAGAGATGCCTAAGTGCTCTTTTGCAACAATTTTGCGACAATTCTGTGCATAGTGTGGATAGCTTTCAGAATTTGGGGTTATTGTGATAATGCTTTATACTACTTTTGCACTAATTTTCCCGATTTCGAATAGTAAGAAGCAAAAATCAAAACTTCGAATAAAATTCAAAGACCTTGAAACTGCAACAATAAAACATCTGAATAGAAATGAAACTACCAAAAACTTCAATAATAATATAAAATAAATAATAAAAGTAAAGACCCAAAAATCAAGAAACAGTAAAATAAAAGACAATGTCCGTGAAATATAAACAAAGGCAAAACAATAACTAAGGAAAATAAAGAAATTGCAATGCTCAAAAACGTCAAAGTATTAAAAATGCCGTAAAAACCAACGATGGGTGACGTGACCTACAACTATTTCGCCATAAACTCTTGCGCTACGCATTTTGGTGAATTCAACAGTAAACCATTACTGTTTTTTTCTGAAGCGGGATGATACAGGATTAAAAATCAAAATGGGAGAAATACATAAAAAAAAACCATGCTCATTGAAAAGTACCAGTATGGAATTCTTCGAACACAATAATTGATAAACAAATAACACTGTTACTGTATTATCTTTTTGTTTTATATATACAAAAAATAATTCATAACGGCACTAAAATCTAGGAACAAATGGAGATTCAGCTAGGGAACTAAGACCAAAGAAAAACAAAGAAATACGTATATAAGTCTGAAGCAGAGAAACGTGGCTTGGCTAGGCAAATATGCGTAGTCAAACATCCTTTGGAAAACAAAGCCCATATACGGGGAAAACATCGGTCAAAAGTCAAAAGCCAGAGGTATGTAATGTTTGCCGTTACTTGTCTGGGGGCCTTGTAGTAGGGAATAGCAAACACCACATTCACTCTCACTCTGTATCTCAATACACATACATACACACACACACACACTATAATATGTATATATGTACAAACATATATATATATATATATATATATATATATATATATATATATATATATATATATATATATATATATATATATATATATATATATATATACATACTAAATATTAAGCAACAATATTCATCATTTAATACCTAATTCATTAAACCAAAACGATATCAATTTTGTGCCTTAATATATGTGAGATTTATATATATATATATATATATATATATATATATATATATATATATATATATATATATATATATATATATATTCCACACACACACACATACATATATATATATATATATATATATATATATATATATATATATATATATATAAATATAGCCTACATAGGTGTGTGTATATATATATATATATATATATATATATATATATATATATATATATATATATATATATATATATATATATATATATATATACATATATACTATCAAGCCACAAAATAATATCTTTTAATATCGAATTCTTTATACCTTGCCATTAACTTACACTAAAGGGTATTATAACACATAACTGCTTCTGGCGCCGGCCAATGATATATAATCACCTTTGACAACATCGCTATCAAGAGACCCGCAACCGGGACAAAATTCCACACACACACACACAAATATGTATACATATATATTTCTATATGTGAAATTTCATCGCACAGATGGGCGATTTTTTTTTTATACTGACAAGTATTAAACCACAAATATCGTTTAATATCGAATTCACTTTACCTTGGGAATAAGTTACACCCGAGGGAATTATGATTGATAAGTACTTCAGTACCAGCCAAGACTCGAAACGTGACCTGGTTTAACAACAACGTTAGACAAAAAGTGTGACCATCCAGCTATCGCACTTGCCAGTTCCCTCGATGTACGTTACAGTATTCCCAAGGCAGGGTGAGTTCGATGTTAAACGATACTTGCAGTTTAAAATATATACATACATACTGTGTGTATGTATGTACATTATACTGTATATATTTGTATATATATTATATATATAAAATGTATATATATATAATATATATATGGTATTATATATATAATATATATGTGTATATATATTATATATATAATACCATACTTGTCGCTAAAAGAAACCTTATATATATTAGTATTCGACATTAGCCACAGCCAACTTCACTCGACCTACGGAATGACAATAATTAAATACAAACCAAAATGAACAATAACACAATGCCATAATCAGTATACAGCCTTACCATGGTATCTGTACGTCCGCCTTATAAGGTCAAATCTATTACCTATGCAAGAACGAATCTTATTAATTTACAGCCCATAATATAATATTCTCTCCTAGTTAACCATTGCGCTCACTTAAGTACACACCACAAGTAACTGAAGCAACGTCGTTTACTTAACCTACCAATTTGTAGGTAGCATGATAAGCTCACGTGTTAGTCAATTAGCCTCTCTGAAACCAAAGTAAATTAAAATCAAGAGTCTGAATAAATAAGGCAACATGGAAAGGAATACATCAATATTTGCTTTTTACGTGCTTATATCCCATATTTCTGGGAATCTTACATCTTGTCAGTTAACGGTTATGAAGGCGCATGAAGATACAAGGCCTATTTTACCTTAGCAAACCCATATGAAGAACACAGTCCTACAAGTATCAAACAGTAATTCAGCATCAGCTCAAAACCACGTATATACTCGACAATTTCTACGTAATTTCTCGGATTCTAAAAATGCCACCAAGACCACTCAGGTATTGACAATTCAGCGAAACTCTGATCTATAATACTGAAACATGATACCTGACAGCTTTCATCCAAAAGAAAATCTATTACGGACCGAAATATTACAAATCTTTCAGATCCAGAGGTCCAACGGACAGACACGTTCTCTCCTCCCTCGGCCACTGAAGGGTGCTCCAACTCCAGCCTTCCCAGTACTCAACACTCTCGACTTTTCTGAATGACAAAT
Organism: Macrobrachium rosenbergii; assembly: GCF_040412425.1. Taxonomy (NCBI): domain Eukaryota; kingdom Metazoa; phylum Arthropoda; class Malacostraca; order Decapoda; family Palaemonidae; genus Macrobrachium; species Macrobrachium rosenbergii. The sequence goes on from NC_089790.1 coordinate 29,507,336, forward strand.
CCTGATTCACGGACGCGTGTCGAGGCTCATTCAAGGGTAATCGAATTTCATAAAAATAAGGAATATCTTTCAATGCCATATTCGATGCGCTGGCGATTTCTTCGAATATCAAAGCAGTTTCACCCACAAAAAATGGGTGAAAAAAAGGGGGAGTGGAATTCCGCCTTCACTTTTAATTTCTATTGCATTACAAAGAGCTACTCGGCGAAATTCAAGTAAACTTCAAAGAGTGAGCGCAAAATACTTCATGGTACTTCGCATCTTTAAGCATGTTATACCTTAAAAAGCCATGTTACTTGCTTTTCTTTTATTTTATTTATTTTTTTGTATTTATGAGTAACGCTAGTGTGCGTGTTTTCCTAGAAAAAGGATAATTGGGTGCAAAAAATCAAGTAAGTAAAAATCAATATAAATTAATGGTAAAAGATGGATATATATATACTGTATATATACATATAATATAATATATATATATATTAATATATATACATCTATATATATATATATATAATGTATGTATGTATATATACATAACACATACATACATACATACACACACATATATATATATATTATATATATATATATATATATATATATATATATATATATATATATATATATATATATATATATAATTTACTTCAGATCACCGTTCTAAATTTCTTATGTCCTTTAAGAAGTGAATTCCTTAATACCATTTTATATAATCTACCAAGTCTTAATATTTTCTACTCTACCATATTTTTTTAATAGTAATCCAAACCAACCAATCACAGGCTAACCACCACAGCTCTTATAGTCTCCAAGCAGTTTTTGCTGTGAGTTCAAGTAATTCTTCGTTGAAGACCTTCGTTGAAGACATGGATCCCTTTCTTGTATTTACAAGCCTTAAAGCGCAAATGTAAACCTTGTTTGTACTGAATGTTCCAGAATATTTTACGGGTCAACAGTAACTAATAACAATTTGCAAAGGCTGCATGTATTACAGCATTACATAGTTATGGGTATTATATCTTTAAATATATCTTTAAATAAACACTCTCTCTCTCTCTCTCTCTCTCTCTCTCTCTCTCTCTCTCTCTCTCTCTCTCCTGTATTTCACGATTTTGTCCAAGGTTTACGATGGATATGAAAACAGCCTAGCTTAATGTAATTCCTCTAGATTTTAACTAAACATTTTTTTTGTTTGGTTGTGCTTACAAATTGTACTAAATAGAGGAGATGCAATGGTTTGTCAAGTTCCCAGCCATCGTGAACAGCACATACAAAAAGCTCAATTTGGAACATGTTTTAAAAACGGCAAATAGAATTTACATAAAATTAATATCCCGTTGTGTTCTACGAAATATGATAAAAACGTTAAATTTCACTACAGTCTCAAGACCAACTGGTTTTAAATATTTTTCGCAAAACACAACTGGATTTTAATATACTCTTACAGTACGGAAAGTGTACGTGTTATATTTAGAATTTATATAATTCCAATCGCCGGAAGTACATGTTTTGACGTCGCCTATCTCCAGATGTTTTGCCCATTTTTTTTGGAGCAGACGAAGTGCTTCTCATTGGATGCTAGATCCTTATATCATCATACACTATATTCATCTTTTCAATTTCATATAGGTGTCGTGCTTACCTTTAAAGAAAAAACAAACAGGCCATCAGAATTATTTACATTTCTACGTTCTACATATGAAGTATACTAACACTGGTCAGATGCCTAAACTTCTGTGTTCACATTTATACTGAATACCACTATTCTTTCGATTAAATGTAATATTTTCCTTCGAGTACTTTTTGCTTCATAATAAAGAGTTAAAAACAGCGATATGAACTGCTACCGTCAACTTTTAAAAACACCTGCAGATTAAAATCAACGGGTTTTTCATAACCCCTCCGTCAAAAGGATTGCCGCAGTCAACCTCAAATAAATGCTGATCGGCTTCATAAACCCTCCCTTTGTGCTCGTCTCTCATCGTGAAATGCCAACCAGTACTTCTACCTCGGTGGGTGTTCATCATATCCACCACACAAATTTTTTAATGATAACGGGTATCCCACAAACCTCCGAAATATATAACTTCATAACCCATTCACAAACGACTTCACAAATCTAACAAATCGCTGTCACGCTGAATTCCTAACTTACAGCAGCTGTCAAAATCAATTTACAAACCTGTTAATATTCAGATCTTATACTAAACAATCAGATCATAAACTTTTAAGGTTACCGGTTAACGAATGTCTGGAAAAAACACCTGGTTAACCAGATCCATAACTAGGTAACAAAGCTCTGTCAATATCCTTAATAAACCTACGTAAAACACCGGTAACCTATAACGAAACTATGTTACTATCTTTGTACTCGCCTAGCACTCTCTTAGGCCCGCGTTCGATTCTTCGGCCTGCCGGTGAAGGATTAGAGGAATTTATTTCTGGTGATAGAAATTCATTTTTCGGTATAATGTTGTTCGGATTCCACAATAAGCTGTAGGTCCGGTTGCTAGGTAACAAATTGGTTCTTAGCCACGTACAATAAGTCTAATCCTTCGGGCCAGCCCTAGGAGAGCTGTTCATCAACTCAGTGGTCTGGTTAAACTAAGGGATACTTAACTTTTTTTTTACGGCTAAGTCCTCAGGTTAATTTTTTTTTATATCCGATCTCTACTGTTTAGTATAAGATCTCTAAAGTGCGAATCCGCAATTCTCAAAAAATTCCAGTCCTTTTATCGGATGTTCCAACAATTGCATCTTCCTTCACTCCCTTCATACAATCCACTTTCTCACTCGCTTTCATCTTCCACTTTGCATATGCCAGAAGCTTAACCTGACAACCCTATACACCGACATAATATGACACGCACAACGCTGGCCACACCCAAACGAAGCTTTAAGTCTACTTTTCTATGTGGGTGTGTGGTGTGTGAGGAGAGTGAGAGAGAGAGAGAGAGAGAGAGAGAGAGAGAGAGAGAAACATGTGAAGAGATGATAATCAATAGTGTTTACCCAACAACTTCAGTAAATGCACAAGTTGAATGAAATATGCATAACGGTAATGGCAAAAATAAACACCGGAGATGAGTGGCAGGTATTTGATTGCTTAATAATTGTAAAAAATTGAAAAATAATTCACTGAGTGTACATCCCCATCCCCAGCTGATATAATTTTATCCTGATAAACTAACGTCTGACATATGTAATATATAAAAATGCTTTTAAGACGCAAAAACCCGAGAATTTACTCATCACTTTAGCTTGTCGCATTCTCATACAATAGGTATTTTTCAGTTACGTTAAATGCTTGTGAGGAAGTCTTTCAAAAAAGGAATACAGTTAACAGAACTTGAAACGTACAACTATACAACTTTCTGCAAGTCTGTATCTGGATCATCCTCGCAATCTGCTCCTTCTAGAATACCTTCAAGTTTCCTGAATTTAGCAGGCCAATGGAAGCAGAAAAATTCGCGCGTTTTCTGCGCGTTTCAAGAGAACAAAGAAAAGGGTCATCAGACTTAACAATCACCGAGAACAAAATAAGTTTAAAAAATCTTTGCTTGATCACAAAATTAGGTTTCAGCCTGTGTGAAGGTTTAAAATCTTGGTTACACTCATCGAGAAAGATTAGCAAATACTGGTAAGATTCTTCTATACGCCCTATTAAGCTCCTAAGCCTGTAACGCACCATCACCGAAAACCAGCGACGGCCGCAAACCTCCACCTCAGCTGAGCAACGTAACCTTAACGCGCCCATCCACCTTCCCCACACCAAAAAAATGTCCCTTCTGTCTAAAAGTCATATTCCTATCTCTCCCAATTTCGAAACAAGTTGCCAGTCAACCTTAGGTGCATTTTCTGAAGGAATCTCCGCGTAACTTTTGCCGTTTAAACGAACATGATATAAAAGAAATTAAGGAAAACGCAAGGAGGATGAGATAGTAAAGTTATGGGAGGGGAAAACGAGGAAGGAAAATTTTTATCAAGGGGCGGAGGGACAAGCCGATAGATAACACTCGCAAACAAGACGAAAGCAAACGTACAGTACAATCAAATGGACGCAGACTGTCCCTGTGGCCCCAACCCCGGTTAAAAACGATTGTATGGCTTTATATATATATATATATATATATATATATATATATATATATATATATATATATATATATATATATATATATATATATATATATATATATATATATATATATATATATATATATATAGCTATATATATATATATATATATATATATATATATATATATATATAATATATAAAGTTAAGTATACCTTAGTTTAACCAAACCACTGAGCTGATTAACAGCTCTCCTAGGGAGGGCTGGCATGAAGGATTATGACTTATTTTACGTGGCTAAGAACCAACTGGTTACCTAGCAACGGGACCTACAGCTTATTGTGGAATCCGAACCACATTATACCGTGAAATGAATTTCTATCACCAGAAGTAAATTCCTCTAATTCTTCATTGGCCGGTGGAGACTCGAGCTCGGGCCTAGCAGAGTGCTATCGAGAACTCTATCGACTCGACTTTTTGGAAGTCTATATATATATATATATATATATATATATATATATATATATATATATATATATATATATATATATATATATATGTGTGTGTGTGTGTGTGTGTGTGTGTGTATATAGGCTCAATCTATATATATATATATATATATATATATATATATATATATATATATATATATATATATATATATATATATAATGTATGTATATAGACTCAATCTACCGGTCACTTTTTTTTACCAAGTACGTAATTGTCATAGCCATTAATTCCTGTTTACTTCTCCATTTCTTCTCGGTTTCGATATGCTACAGAGCCTAAGATCCAAATGAAGAAGTAAATGAAGAAATTCTGACATCACTCTCGTTCTGATATTCTGGACGCGGTTTCGAATCTTGCCCCGGCTTCAGAATGTCTTCATTTGGGTCTTTACTTGCCTCTTGGGCTTTGTGGTGACAAGCATATTCACAATAAGAAGAAATCGATTAGTTATGAGGGCATTGTAGTAATTACAATAAATAAACGATATATGTATATATAACATATACTGTATATATATTATATATATACATATACATATACATATATACTGTATGTATATATACATATATTATATATATATATATATGCCCTTAGTTTATTTAATGAGAAGCACACAAACAGCTTTTTAATTAAGAAATAAACCATTTTTTATTTAAAATATGATAAGGGCAAGTGATCGGAAAATCCACGATAATTTTGTTTATCAGTTTGGTTGAAACCGAATGCGTTTATAAATTGCTTTGCTTATTGACGTTTGATGCAAATCTACTGTGAAAATCAAAAAGAGTAAAAATGTTTATAGACTGGTAAGTCTCTGGTCATCATTTACGATGCCATATCTATCACGGGCTGAATGACCCTAAAATTAGCTAGCATGTAGAATACATCACCGCACCCATTTTGTCAGTTGAAATTTACGAAAAAAAAAATGTGAGGCGGTAAGCGTAACAAATGTACGTAAACAACTATTATAAACCTTTTATCTTTTGAAATAAGCCCTAGGAAAGCACACACATATATATATATATTCACACACACACATACACACACACACACACACACACACACACACACACACACACACATATATATATATATATATATATATATATATATATATATATATATATATATATATATATATATATATATATATATATATATATATATATGATATGTGTATATGTATATATGTATATATATATATATATATATATATATATATATATATATATATATATATATATATATATATATATATATATATATATATATATATATATATATATATATATATATATATATATATATATATATATATATATATATATATATATATATATATATATATATATATATGTATATATGTATATAATCATGAAGCTACAAATGTCGCTTAATATCAAATTCACGCTACCTCGAGTATCTCCGATGGAGAATTATCACCGAAGGGGAATTTATATAAGTGATAAATGAATAAGTACCACCGGGACGCGAACCCTTGACATGGACCCATTCAGCGACTCCAGTGGACGTTACCACCGCGCGCTGAATGGGTCCATGTCAAGGGTTCGCGTCCCGGTGGTACTTATTCATTTATCACTTATATAAATTCCCCTTCGATGATAATTCTCCATCGGAGATACTCTCGAGGTAGCGTGAATTTGATATTAAGCGACATTTGTAGCTTCATGATCGTATATAAATCACGGTGTGATAAAAAATTTCATATATGTATATATATAATATATATATGTATACATGTACCTATACATATATTTTTTCTTGCTACCATACTACTTTTACGCATTTTAGTTGGGGGCGCCACTGGAAGCCCACAGCCTTTTCGCTTCTCAGAAATTCTTCAAGGGTGAGGCGCCACCTCCACGTGTATTTTTTTTTTTTTTTTTTTTTACAGTAGATAGACAATGATACCCATTAAAGTCTGGGCTGACTTGTGGGTTATAGTGTGGAGCGAAATCGGTCCCTGCAATCGTCAGCCTGAGCACTTTACCATGTAGAAAGGGAATTCACTGACTCATCTGTAACTCGAAGGGAGATAAAGTCCGTGTTTCAGTGGAATCTATCGCACCTGGCAATGTTTCAACTTAATCCTTCTTGATGGCCGAGTACATTCATTCACTGTCATTCTATGTTCCAAGCCATAAAGGTGTAGGTTAATTAGCAAAGTGACCTGTACTAGGTTGAAATGCAGCAAATGCTAACAAATTACACAACGCTCTTGCTCCAGATTATTCTCATGCAGCTTTCAATGTGGTAGAAGCTCTACAATAGTAATCGGCGAAATTTTCTGTCAGCCTCCTTGGAGTGGTCAGATCTCTTCTGGGGTGGGGTCTCGAAGCAGGTCGTATAATTACCGTTAGGGCTGGATAAAAAAAGGCTTGGGTCAAGGAATTACAAATTTTCACCTGTTTGGCTGGAATCCTTTCACCAGTGCATGAGTAGTTGCAATGACAAGATAAGTGTGACGAATATACTGAAGAACAGAGACAAATCGAGGGAAAATCTATAGTTCACCTACCGACTTTATCAATGGTTCCTGTCACTCTTACAGTTCTTCATTGGAGGGGTGGGTAGAGCTCTCGGCTAGCACGCTGTTGGCCCAGCGTTCGACTCACCGACCGGCCAATGAAGAATTAGAGGAATTTGTTTCTGGTGATAGAAATTCATTTCTCGTCATAATATGGTTCGGATCCCACAATGAGCCGTAGATCCCGTTGCTAGGTAACCAGTTGGTTCTTAGCCACGTAAAATAAATCTAATCCTTCGGGCCAGACCTAGGGGAGCTGTTAATCAGCTCAGTGGTCTGGTTAAACTAAGATATACTTAACTTTGTCACTCTCATACTTTAGCTCCTGAATCGTGGATGATCCTCATGTGTATAAAACTTTCGCAACATTTTCCCCTTCATACATCAGCAGTGTAGCAAAGACAGCGTCAGCCACATTTACCGCGTATGCCCTCTCTCTTCCATCCAATCGATCCAGCATTTTCTAGGTCCATTCTTCTCCTCCCTCATCTTCACCAACGTGTCGTCCTCCATTATTCCTTGATTACTTTACTACCCACACATCACCCGCACTAGGCTTTGTACCACTTCTGTTTATCCCCACATTTCACAACTTTTCAATTCTTCTTCCCTTACGTACACTTCGTAAACATTCTTCTCACCTATTCAACCTTCTTTCATTCACCTGCGTTCAGCATCCACATCTCACCTCCATAGAGAGAGAGAGAGAGAGAGAGAGCTGACTCGCCATGCCCTTCACAAATTCCACCACTGGTTTTCCTACACACTCCAAATCTTTTCCAAATCTTTATCACAAACCTGATACTTTATGCTGTGACTCACTTCTCTCCTCGTGCCACCATCCACCACATTTACTCCCGAATATCTAAACAAATCATGAATTAACACGTCGAGCATAAACACTATCCAAGCCACTTCAAAAGCATTGGAGCGAGGTTGTGACAACTGACAAACTGGCAAGAATTGAGTCTCGTCACGGAATACATTTTTTCTTTGTATATTTTATTCATTGAAATTTCTTGCGAACTAAAACCATATATATATATATATATATATATATATATATATATATATATATATATATATATATATATATATATATATATATATATATATATAATTTATTAATATATTACAGAACTGATATTTATCATTCACTGTAATTCGTCAATATTTGCCTCTTTAGACCGAACGAACTTTTAAGCTGAAGACTAAAACAACAATAATAATTGTGAGGGCCTTCCAGTTAGGTTCACTTCTGCCTCACTAAATGTGTTTTTAAAATACTTGGGATACTAACATTTGTTGGCTATATTCATCTAGTCAGCACTGTACAATCTGAATCAAATGAACTAAAAACGTTTAATCTAACAAAATAACGAACAAAATATTGAAAAGTATTCAAATATTGATAACCATGAACTTGAATGATACGGTTGGTAACGTTACAAGAGTAATTAAACATTCAGCTACAGGAAAACAAAATAACTCCACCGTCTTCGTTTTCCCTCCATACCTATGGCTGATATGAGAATAACTTGCAAGCTTGCACCGTCGTCGCGCAGCAAGGAAAAAATGCACACCTACTTTCTAAGGAGGAGGAACGAATGGACAGACGAAATTAAGACACCAGGTCAGCTTGATTGATAGTTCAATACCTCCCCATTGTTCTTTTTTCGTATATATATATATATATGTGAGAAAAAGAGCCCATTGTTCTTTTTTCGTATATGTATGTCAGAAAAAGAGAAGTGAGAAGTTATACGTAATTTCTTGGAGGTTTCACTTCCTTTCGCGTAACTCTCGATTTCCGGTTCGGAAGAGAGCTCATCCTTAACGCTGAACAAAGCAATTCATCCCCTCCGTAATCCTCTCGGGAATGGAAGAAAAATCAAGATGAAAAGAATCCCACAAAAAATGAGTCCTACGTATCCTTACAAGGGTAAATAACCCGAAAAGAAAGATACTAATAAATCCAAGAATAGCAACCCTTCACCCGTCCACTAACCTGGTAAAGATTTCTAGAACTGGAGAGAGAGAGAGAGAGAGAGAGAGAGAGAGAGAGAGAGAGAGAGAGAGAGAGAGAGAGATAATTACAAGGGAAAGGAAACTAACTTGAAAAATACAATGAAAATGCGAAAGAAAGGAGAAAAATAATTATTCATGAGACGTAGGAACGCCGTTGCATTAAAAAGATAAAATTGTGAAAGGAGGGAAGAGAATAACCACCATGCGCATTAAGAAATTAAAAGATAAAAGAGCTTGGTAAAAAGATCAGGAAGCAAGGGAGGAAGACATTAGATGCACTGATAAGACTTTCACGTTTGGCATCTCGAAAGAAAATGGATGAGGGTCGTATATAAGTAATGTTGAATAACTAGAATAAATTATACTAATAGTGGAAATTAGAATAATTTAGGCATAAAGAAGCTATACACCTGCATATAATAAAGGCTTCCACAACGTACGTAAAAATTACTCGAAAAAAGGCAATGCTTCCTGATTTGTTACAACAGCTAATAGGGATGACTTCATCCTTTTTGTCTTTTTCCTTACTTATTCTTCCCTTCTGAAGCTAAAATGCTTTCCCACTCTGTCCCCCTAAGCTCTGTGCATCAAAAATTAAACAAAACTCCTTTAATATGAAACTTCTATGTGGGCTGCTCAAACGCTTCTCATGAGGAAAGACATTCATAATGAGAAAAGAAATTCATAATGAAATCTTGTGCAAGAAGAATTTAAAAGTGAATTTCAATTAAAAATACTGGATGATAAAGAAAAACGTAATTTAATTCCAAAAAGATTCCACAGAGTAAATTAGCCAAAACATCTTCACATAGTGGTTGTAAATAAAAATAAAAATTTGCATTTAAAACACAAGAGATACAAGCATAAATCATGTAAAGCTGTGAATTACAGGATACTGCCAACTGTAACTAAATGATATCAATTCAGTCAAGTCGACAATTGAGTAACATTAAGTGGAGCGAAAATATGAAAAAACGAGAAAGAAACCGCACTGGAAAATATTAAAAACTGCATACAAAACAAAAGTACTCAATACAGAGAATCCAACCCCCTTGACCTACATGTCAAGATACTGTGCAATGGTCAGATTGTGTCCATGGCGACCAGTCGTCAAATCTTCACCAATCCTCACCAAATGCTAATCAAATGGAGGAAGTCACAACGTAAATATCTGTGCCAAGTTTCGTCAAATTCCGTTCTGTCGTTTTCGAGATAAGCACACAAACAATCGTGTACTTACTCGGTAGAAAACGATTTCTCCTAACTGCACTGACGGAGGTAATAACCGAAATTAAAAGAATAACTACACTTAAAATCTTGCTTAAGAGAAATTCAGTCAGCTTTCTAGTTAACTGACAAGGTAATATTAGTTTACTAACGTGTAAGACATATCCATTTTTGAGAACTGATTTTGTCACCTTTGTGATAACTGAGGACATATAAATGAAGAACAATTATCTCTACAGGAAGTATAAAATTTGTTAAATACAGTACGTGTTAATGATAAAAATCTACCCAATATGCATTCAAAATATACAGCAGATAGAGAGTGACACCTCAGGGATGGATATTTCCCCGAGGTGTCTAAATTGTTCAAGACCTTCGAGGCCACCATAAAATATAGGGCCAAAATTAAGGTCGATGTGATCAAATAACAAAACACAATAAAATTTTATGAGAGAAACAAATGTAGAAATATGTAACATGAAATATCCTCTTACATGCAATGACTTATCAAAAGCATACCAACAAAACAAATTACAAGATGTTATAGTATTTAATTATACAAAAGGTCATGGTAAAATTAGTGATACCACAAAAGGCAAAATAAATCCTCTCGCTAAATGTACGAATAAGCGCAAAAGTATGGAAAAACGTTGGAAATAAAAAAAAAAATCCGATATTAAATTGAATTTAAGCACCCCCCCAAAAAAATAATAGAGAATTATGTTCAAATATGTGAGAAAAAATATACTTTGCCCAACTATGTTGTTACCTTGCAGCGCCATTAACCTCATGGCTTTGCCCACTGTGGTTTTAATCACCCTCATCCTCCTTGCCCTTCGTTATACGTTGGTGACAGAATGCAAAAACTCTTTACGGAAAGGCTGAAAAGTACGAGCATAAATATTCAATGAAACGACGAGATCCAAGAAACGCTCAACTGTAATCAAATCTGAGCCATAAAAGATCAAGGTCCAGCAAACCTTCACAGAAGTAATTAGTATTGCCAATTAAGAACATTAAAACATCAAAATAATGGGATCCTTGAACAACAAATGGTGAAATGCAGGTCATACAAAGTGGTCTGTTCTCTACGGAAAAAATTTAAAGCTACTGGGTAAAACAAGGTGATACAATATTTCAAGTAATAAAAGCTATTGGAAAACGATTGTAAAACATATAACCGGAGCTAACCGATAAACGAAATGACACCGTCGATACAAGTGTGGAGATACAATTGTGTAACCAGAATATATGGAAGAGGCATAGTGAGCCTACCTACATCTTGCCACAGTCTTCTTATATATACTGTATATATATATATATATATATATATATATATATATATATATATATATATATATATATATATATATATATATATATATATATATATATATATATATATATATATATATATATATATATTTATATATATATATATATATATATATATATATATATATATATATATAGCTTAATGATAAATAATATTGCCAAGACCAGGAAGAACATTTCTTTATTACAAGCTTTCAAGGTATAAAACCTCATCATCAGGCTGAAAAAACGACAAGGATGAGAATCAATAAAATTGCAATAAAATGAATTGTCATAATAAATCTTCAGCAAAAATACTAACGAAATATAAAATGAACAAGTAAATACAAACTAAAAGGGTGAGACGTAAAATCACTATAGTTTTATTTTCATATTTTTATGTTTGTGTTTTTAATTTTTCGTTATTTTACGTCTCACCCTTTTAGTTTGTATTTACTTGTTCATTTTATATTTCGTTAGTATTTTTGCTGAAGATTTATTATGACAATTCATTTTATTGTAATTTTATTGATTCTCATCCTTGTCGGTTTTTTCAACCTGATGATGAGGTTTTATACCTCGAAAGCTTGTAATAAAGAATATTTCTTCCTGGTCTTGCAATATTATTTATATATTTCAAGTAGCCGCCCAATACCGAGACTATATATATATATATATATATATATATATATATATATATATATATATATATATATATATATATATATATGTATGTATGTATGTATGTATGTATGTCTGTATGTATGTATGTATGTATGTATGTCTGTATGTATGTATGTATGTATATATATATATATATATATATATATATATATATATATATATATATATATATATATATATATATATATATATATATATATATATATATATATATATAGAGAGAGAGAGAGAGAGAGAGAGAGAGAGAGAGAGAGAGAGAGAGAGAGAGAGAGGTTATTTTCTTTGTACAGTATATACACCATAAAACGTAATGTACAAATACAAAATGAGAATCTGAAAAACCAAGTTCCAGCGGCTCTAAACTATACAATTTGAGTCGTTAAGTTCGAAGAACGAGGGGCTAACATGGATTCCTATGAACTCATCTATAACAATTTCCTCCAGCCCTAGGAGGAATATTGCTTTTAGCCCAATGTAAACATCTTTGAGGAAAGCCCCCATAAAAAGATCAGGGCGATGTAGGCGGGTGAAATGGGATTCCACATCCAAAATCCATTAAAAGACAGACGCGTCTGTTTCTAAAAGGTGCCTTTGATTCACTGCAGCCAGAAAGGAGCACCTCCAGCCACTGGATTCCGAATTTGTAAATTGGGCACTGACTCAAGCTCAGCCAAAGATCTTTTCATGGACGGCTACTGAGGCTCCTTGCAAGTCGAATTGGTTTTTATGCTGCAAACTTCGATGAACGTCAATAAACTGTTTAGAAATATCAATGAAGAATTTCTCACTACCTAAATGCTCCGGATATCCTACAAACCTCCTACCTCCCCAAAATGTTACTTGAACAGAAAAATATTAGTTTGATGATTTTAAGGGACGTATCCTAATTACTCCTTGTATATTTGTCTGCTTACTGTTCATTCTGTAAGGATAACAGGCCATCAAGACAATGAAAGTAAGACCTGTTATCCTGATGGGTGTTCTCATTGGCTTCAAATGATTCTTATAATTTAATATGCGAATTGGGCAGTCATTTCGTCAAGTAATGATGATACTAATTAGAGTCCCTGGCACCGAAGCCTAGCAATGTATTGTTTACGTTTCTTTCCGATGCGAAACAATCTCCCTTGTTGTAAAATAATCCAATCGCAAACAGTCCCAAAGCAAAAATGAATTCACTGTAAACTTGGGTCAGCAAAACGAAAACCTGAATGACATTGAAGTAAGAAACCTAAAAGAAAATACTTAAACGAACTTTCAAAATGAAATATTTCTTTGGGATTCGAAAGGCTGGAGGGGCGCTACCTGTCCAAAAGCTAATTAAAGTTTTTCCCTCTTTCTCGAGTCTTTATAAAACGTCTATCTTTATGAACTGGCTTTTCTTTCATTTTCTTTGCTTGGTCACAGAGACGACTCAGCCGGCCAAACAAAAGATCCCAAGAATGAATTCTGGACTGGACTTTTTCAGTTACCTTGTTTGGGAGCACGGATTAATGAAAGAGGAGCAGGTAAACGGTAAATAAACAAACTAACGATAACCGGTAAAGCATATTTGCCAAGAGCAAAATATATTACGAGTAAAGAATAAAACAGCACATTAATATTAAAGCAAAAATGTTAGTGTGACGAAAGTAAAATCTAAGCTCAATTATAATGTGCCTTAAACTTATGCATATGGCAGAATGACGAGACTCTCCGACCGGCCAATGAAGAATTAGAGGAATTTATTTCTGGTGATAGAAATTCATTTCTCGTCATAGTGTGGTTCGGATTCCATAATAAGCTGTAGGTCCCGTTGCTAGGTAACCAGTTGGTTCTTAGCCACGTAAAATAAATCTAATCCTTCGGGCCAGCCCTAGGAGAGCTGTTAATCAGCTCAGTGGCCTGGTTAAACTAAGGTATACTTAACTTTTTTTTAGCTCATACCTTACAGGAGTAACAAAATAACAATGCTCCGTGGAATGAGGTGAAGAGGACCAGACGATCAAGACAAATACGGAATAACACAGAGCTTGCAAGTAATGTAGATACAAACAAAAGAAAAATCGAAATAATAACAAGGCGTTTGTGAAGTGTGTGACAGAACGATGTTAGGGACCCGACAGAGCGAGATCAAGAATGTAAACAACAAACGTCAAAAGAGAAAAGATAGGAGCATACCCATATGCTACTTCAAAACACTATTTTACATTATCAAAACATTCTGAATAAACGTAGCGATTTGATGAAAAGGACTACAGCTAATAACCGAATAATATGAACTGCAACCGCGAAGGGAAAACATTAAATGTAAAAGAAAAATAACATTGCAAACACTTCAGCATCTAAAATAGATAGGAGCGATTACTATAATCAATACATATAACACGACTGATAACTTAGTTAAAAGTATTTTGCACGAAATTACTAATGATTTGAAAATGACATCAAAGGAAGGAGGTTATAACAGTAATAATGGTAGTAATAGCAATATTGAGAGGGGGAAGAGCAAAGGTGGGAGGTATTATGAAATAGCCTAAATTCCAGATGCCTAAGTTAAGAAAAACGTAATTTTACATTATGAAATAAAAACGCGTAAAATCTTGGAACTATACCTTGAACGATAAAGAACACAGAGAGAGAGAGAGAGAGAGAGAGAGAGAGAGAGAGGCCTGGAGAAAATATTATTTTCATTGCAGTAAACTTGACAAATTTCTGACCCGACTGAACATACAACAAACTTCAAAACTAGATTTCACGAAGTTATTGCCTGACTCTCCTCTTGCCTCTCACTTTCCCAACTTCAAAGCCACGCAGAACAACAGGCTTGCTCTTTCTAATTTCCCCTCGCCACGACGGGGTCACTGACGCTTTCTACAATTCTTTCCCTGAGCATCGAATTGACTTCTCCGAGGCAGAGCTATAAAATCAGGGGAAACCAAGTCAAATCGACGGACCATAAAACTCAATCTCGCCCGAGGGCGATCTCCTGATTTTGTTGTTGCCCAGCGACGAAGAACTGATTTCGAGAACAGGAAAGAAAAATACGAAACAAGTTACAAGCGTAACATACATCAAAATGAGAAGGGAAGCAGTTACGGTTGATTTCAGTGACTGAATTCCATAAATGGACCTTAGTAAGGGACAGAAATATTCCCAGATTTCTAGTTTACTTTTAAAAGTTGTTGCAAATCTCTTCGGACTCAAACCATACGGGACTGACATCCTCAATGAGCTTCTTTCTCCTTCATTTCTTGTTTGGTTTCTCGACTTATGAACTGATGTTTTCCTACATCTCTCTCTCTCTCTCTCTCTCTCTCTCTAAAGAGCAACTGGTTTTGTTTTATCACACCCAGGATTAAGCTGCAAGCGATCATCCCAGCGAAAAGTATTATTCAACAATACAAATGCTTAATCTATTATCCTCTGACAACATCAATAATTAAAGTCCCCAAGAAAAACAGTATGAACTGAATCCTATAAGATATTTATTTAAGACTTAAAAATTGCAGAGACTCATCATGAAAACTCTTGCACCCTAAAATACGATACTATCATTCTCTTTTCAGAAAGTTACCAAATTTATTATAATGATTGTGTTTATAAAGAAAACTATTTGACACTCTTTTTTTATATAAAGGTCCTCTAAAACAATATGTGTAAATGAGAAAAATATATAAAAGGTTTTCATAATACATCCACATAACACATCGACATAACACATCCAAAAACTATTGGACAACCGATATGAGACAACAAAGTATACTACTTATACTGTATAACAAACAACGCGTAGTTGATGATGTCTTTTTCGGGATTATTGAAAAAATTATTATTCTTATGTATAACTGAGTTCTGGCATAGAAAAATACATTGAACAGAATTTTGGTGGTTTTACCTAAGTATAAACATTGACATTTATGTCAATTTAAGAAAAAACCCTAAAAGTAGGGTGGACTAATTCAATTGCATAATTGAGCATGTTATTAGCAAGTTAAGTATTGAAGGTCATGTTGGATAAAGTAACGATCGCTGATGCTGTTACATTTCCCAAATACCCCTTTCTTTCGAGTGACTCTCCCAACAAGGCGCACTCTTAGTGCGAGGTACCTTGACATGTAATTAAGCCCAAGGTTTATTTAAACGACTTAATGTTGTTGAATATTAAGCTAAACTGATAAACACAAAATGCATACCTCACTATACACGAATATATCCATCCACAGACACACACACACACACAGAGAGAGAGAGAGAGAGAGAGAGAGAGAGAGAGAGAGAGAGATTTACTGATTTTATTGACTTGCTGATAGAATAAACAAGTGTCATCAAGCATGCAGTCAGAGAGATGGCGAGAGAAAGAACAAAAGCATCTCCGGCCGCACCCTGTCACAATGGGGAAATAATATACGAAGCAAGACTGGTGCATTAATGTTTGATCTTTCAGGCAGATGTATCGTTTCACGGAAGGGCGCAGAAGCTGCATGAACTGCTCATCAGAGCAATTCCTACAGATTTATGCGGGACTTGTGAGCCCTTAGCTGGGGGTATTGTTTCCCTATGTAGGGGGCCTCTACCAACACCTTTTTCTTTGATGGTGTCGAGTCAGATCTCCCGTTTCATATATGGTGCAGATCCTAATCAGACTTGAAATCACTTCACTTCCTCGTCTCATCACCTCAACCTTCCTTTTTATAGACTTGCCTTCAAACAGTACCCTCGAAGCCTTCTTGATTTTACAAAGCAGAACCCATAGAGGCGAGGCCTCTATGGGTTCAGCTTTAGCCATCAGGCTTTACAATTCAACAGATACTGTGAAGGGAGCATTACCACACACTTTAGAAGAGGCACAGCACGACTAGGCAGGAATGGCCATAAAACATCACTGTTTCCTGCTGGACTATTGCGACAAATAACCTACTGCCCTTATTTACTCCTGATCTGATGAGTAAAAAAGGAAAATTATGGCAAAATTAAATAAGCGAGCCACATTCCAAAGGAAGCTGCAGTAATCTCTCTCATTTCCAAAATACGATTGAGGGGACTGACAGTCTGACGGATATTAAGAGACCCCAAGGGGAAAATAATAATTTCACTTTTACAAAAGTACTCTTCATTCATAATTGTCGGCGCAAAAAAATGCTATAGCTTTTCAGAAAGAGAGAACAAACTTCGTTTTTAAAGTTGAAATACCTTAACTAGTGCATTAGACCCCAAATTTCAAGAATGAAATTCTGGTTTCAAGATAATGATTGCATCTTCTTTGTAAGAAACCTTGAGAAATCTTGATATTGCAGTAAAATTTGTGTAGTTTTCCATTAAAGATCTCAACAGTCAAAGCTATGCGCTGCCTGCTTTACTTAATTTACGCATTACTAACACATTTGCACAACCAAAGCAAAGCAGTTCAAAAATCTTAAAACTAATTTTTGTGTACTAAGCATTGGAGACAATGCGTGTACAGAACCAATCTTGTCAAATACCGTACGCAAATATTGAAAAAAATGTTAACGTGCAGCAACCCATTGATATTATTCAGTAGGACATCAGATGGCCAGTCGACTTAATTTAATTTGTTATTAAATAACGAGATTGTTGTTTTTATACGTAGCTTACTTTGAAGGAAATGAAAGCAAACATAAATAATGTGGCGTCACAGACACAATGGTCATAGACACCTGTGTAACAACAATCTGCAGGTAAAATAACGGAAACTGTGAAAGAACTAAATGTACCATGAACATTTTATGAATATCCTATGAATAGGTTCAATCCTGTGGGGGTGAGGATTACTGTGTCGAGGCCTTACCCTGTTGATGGTATACATTCTGATGAAGCACGTCTAACGATTGTTCTCTCTCCCTCTCTGCAACAGTCGACTAACAAGTACATAATTCACTGATTAGGTCAGCAGAAACAAATTACTTTAAAGAACGCGTCCATTCCTCCCTCAACTGTAACACATATAAAGAAGAGTCGTCTAGTTGAGAAGTAGACGACCTATCACCAACCTACGAGAGAGAGAGAGAGAGAGAGAGAGAGAGAGAGAGAGAGAGAGAGAGAGAGAGAGAGAGAGAGAGAGAGAACATACGCAAAGGCATATTGCGAATCAGCCTAGGAAAGGAATTACCATTTTTCCTCCTAGTTAATGGCAGGTGAGGTAAAAGTTCTGAATACTTGACAACAACGCATTTTGCCCAAATCCCACAGGGACAGGAATCACCGACCTGAGTTGACGACAATGTGCCAAACTTTCGAGAGAGAGAGAGAGAGAGAGAGAGAGACTAAGGGGAACTAACAGACTGTCGCTTATATAAACTACGGTGTGTCTAAAATTATAGATATTCAGAAACGAACATAATTATATTTATATAATACTATATATAACTATGAAAATATATCTACACATCTATACTACATCAAGTGAATGTGACCAACAGATTCTATTTGCTTGCATAAGTAAGTATATCTTAGTTTAACCAGACCACTGAGCTGGTTAACAGCTCTAAACATACACGCACGCATATATATATATATATATATATATATATATATATATATATATATATATATATATATATATATATATATATATATATATGTGTGTATATATATATACATAATGTGCGTGTATGTGTTTATGTATGTATGTATGTATGTGTATGTTGATGTTCACACATTTTATGGAAAAATTAGGAGATTCCTTTACGTGACTAACGAGCTTCATTAAAAGAAATCTTCATAAGAAGAATATAAGAGAACTAGGAAGAGGACAAAAGCAAGATAAAACACACAAGGGAACATACTGTATACCAATTACGACATAAATAAATAACTTCAGGCTTCAAAACAGATGAACGTTTCTTCAGAAAGGAATTCAATCCCAGGACTGTGGAAGGATACGTAAAAAAGACATAACCTATTTGACAATGGTTATACGGACACCACCCAGGGCAAAATTATTGAAAATGGCACCTAAGGTGACCCAACAAGCCATGAATTGACACTTGATGATATATTATCTCTGTGACCTCTGTTTTCTTTAGCAACTATCTCGTTAGTTCATTACCTATCACGATTTCAGTTGTAGTCTGATGATAAAATAGCTCCCAAACAATCATGGATACCTAAAAAAAAAGTAAAGTTTACCTTAGTTTAACCAGATCACTGAGCTGATTAACAGCTCACCTAGGGCTGGCCCGAGGGATTAGACTTATTTTACGTGGCTAAGAACCAATTGGTTACCTAGCAACGGGACCTACAGCTTATTGTGGAATCCGAACAATGTTATACCGAGAACTGAATTTCTATCACCAGAAATCTTCTTGTTCTTCTTCTTTTAACGTGCTTTTTCCCATTTTTTGTTCCTCTAATTCTTCATTGGCCGGTCGGAGACACGAACTCGGGCCTAGCAGAGTGCTAGCCAAGAACTCTATCGACTAGTCCAACGAGGAACTAAGCAGGAAGTAAAGTGTCAAAATGCAACAAAACAACAATGTACAACAGAAAGATGAAAAAATGAGAGAGAAACTGTTACCAAAATACTGTATTACCAAGAGTAAATCTGAAATACACTAACACAGATTCAGAAAGTAAGTAATTGTTTGTGAACAGTCAGTGATTTCATTGCAGACCTTTTAAATGTGTTATTTACCCATTAATAAATAACAGCTGTATTTTCCCACGGAACACGCATAATATTAAGAATTACATTCATGACTAAACACCATTAGTCAAGCCGCATCGAAATTAATCCCTGCACAATAAAAGAGATTAACCCCATCAGAAAGCAATTATAACCGTCTAAAAAATCACTGTCATTTTAATTGCATTGAAAAAAAGTAAAAAAACTGGAACTTCAACAAGAAGACATATTTCATAACTACAAACGAATTTTATTTCTACAGCAGAAAGTTAAAATACCGTTACGAAATAGCATGATCACCGAAACTTCTGTAAACATTAAAATTTAAAATAAGTTTTTTTTAAAGGTCTGGTGATCATACGCTAATGAAGATTTGAGAATCTTAACAAACACTTTCAAATCCCTTGGAAACAACCTAAATTCAGTCTGTCCACTGTTACTGGTTTAAAAAAATTCCTGTAGTAGCCTCACTTCATTGTAGCTTACTATTTTTGTCTCGTGAAACATAACACTAACAACGCATTTCGTGGAGTGATGCCGCACTGGTGTTCTTTTTTTTATAAAAATAATAATAATAACGAACATGATAAAATTACATGCATTATTAATCATCAAAATCATTTCATGTAATCAGATAATCAGTTAATATGATCACTGCTGTAATGCCGAAGTGGCAGGTTGAAAAATGTTTCACTGTATCTGGCATGTACAAATTATATAGCAAAATTGCAATAAAAATAAATATGTGGGAAATACTCTTACAAAGTACGGCATTTTACAATCTTAACCTTAGTAAAAATGACAATCAGAAGTGCCTATAAAAAAGACAATTGTCTGGGAGTAACCGAAAGCTCACTGGAAGAAAAAGACTATCCGACCTACTTTAACATCATCATCAGAACCTTTGTGTTGTTAAGTGTGAGGTAAACAGATGAACCTGCGCAAAAGAAAACTTAGGGACAGAAAACACAGATGAAAAAGTGGACATAAAACAAACAGAGGAGTCGTTCCCCAAGTTGATCCTCCCTGAACTGCAGTGAAAAAAAAACAGCCTGCGGTTTACATGTCGCTCTGCCACGTACCTGGCATTGCTCATTCCTTTTTCATGTCCTCTACTCTCTGAAGCAGTTTTTTCATCTCGATTTGCAAAAACAACAACAAGAGAGAGAGAGAGAGAGAGAGAGAGAGAGAGAGAGAGAGAGAGAGAGAGAGAGAGTGTTACCTAAGTTCTTAAGATATGATACTTGATTCTAACATGATCACCATAAGGCTTAAAAAAAATTACCATGGATTAACTAGATGTCATTCCCATCCTCTCCTGGATGTGTAATCAAAGAAAATTACTTTTAAAAGGAAATATGGAACAACATAAAAACGATAAGTCAATAAATCGTAAATTAATTTTTTTAATTACAGATTGCTCATATTTTTGGGATGAAGGATACTTATAATTAACTGTGTAGTTATAATGATGATAAACTACTCATTCAAAAGCAAAAGTACTTAGACATTTAGGATTCATGTCTATATCACTATTTAGTTACGGATCATTCACATTCACTGAACGTTAAATATACGGATCACTCACATTTACTGAACGTTAAATATAAGTAGTGTACATCTCCCTGTCTGTCTACACACAAAAGAGGGGATGGGTCAAGAATAAAAATAAGATAACGGCCACTGTCATATTTATACTTTAACTGCTGAATCATGGATAAACCCCAGTACAGAAACCAAAAACATTACCCACGTCATTCACCTATACAGAAGGTTCTTCAGTATGGCGTGAACCATCTATAAATCTATCTTGCACACACACACACACACACGTGTACACACATCACTTTAGATACCTCTATCAAATCAGAAATTCAGTATTTTCTGGGTCTTCCATTCATTTTTCATCGAAACCTTTCCAGAATTATACACTCTTTTCAACTATACATCAACCTCCATCTTCCCATCCGTCTAAAAGACCATCATCCATTCTTTCACTTATCCTAACCTTTTTTTACCAGTTCTACGTACCTCTTTCACTTTTTCTAACGCCACTATGACAGGCAAGCAATTCATCTTAACAGCTTCGACACTTCCCTTTCATTTGCATTCAATAACCACACATCACTCCATAAAGGAGATTTGGCCCAAGAATCCCTCCATACAAATCTAACGTCTGCTTCCGCAAATACTCCAAGATTCTTCCCATTCTTCTGCACACAACCTACTACTTTGGCTGCTTCACCAGTCCTTTTGACTCACCTCTTCTCTCCATTACCATTATCCAATATATTTGCTCTCCAATTCCACAGTGGATCAACCACTTCCATTATTCCACCATACGTACAATTTATGCATTACTCCATCTTCAGCATTTCCCTTTATGCTCTTTACACTGCTCTGCAAACATCAATCATTCCAATATTTATTCATGACTCATTTTCTGGGACAAAAATCACTTCATCCTTACACCTTTTTTCTTGCCGATACCCTTATCTATCTTTGTGCCATATGCATTAATTTCTCAATCTAAATCAATGTAATTTTCGTTTCTCGTCTCTTTGAAAAAAATTTTTGTATACAGTATAGCATAATATATGAATAATGTACGTATTTTTCCTTTTATTCCAGGCAGACTAAGTAAATTCACAGCTCTATCATTGTTGCAGTCTCCTCTGCCACCTTTACCCTTAAAGAAAGGGACAGTTATATAATTTCAGGCATTCCTTTGGAATTTTTTTCTCATTAAGAAATATCAACCGTCTTATGTTTCTTTTACAACCCATTCTTTTCCACAACTCGCACCCAAATCTACTGGTTTTCTCTGATTTCTCTCATCATTCCATTCACACATATTACACTGTCATGGACGCATATCACACCTTTGTCTCAGACATGTCTGCCTGCCGCCTTCATTTTTAACACAATATTTGCTTTTATTATAAACATTTTAATTACGACAAATTACCTTCAACATCATACTTAATCAGTATCCTTAACATAGCTTTCCAGATAATTCTATCATACGATTGTTCTAGGTTAATATATCCCATTTCCTGTTACCCTCAAACTTATGACTTTATTTCATAATAAACACTTGGTCCACAGACTCTTTTTATTGCCTAAACCCATATTGCTCTTTTCTGACTTAATATCTTAATCAGAATCTCTTTGTAAACTTTCCCCAGTTTGTTAAGTTCTCAATAATGTTTACCTATTCTCACCCACTCCTTCAAAGTTATCTTAAAACACCTTAATATAGTACCCAATCACACTTTCAGTACTGCCAGCTTCATTTCTCTTGTAACCCCATCTATAACTGAGTAACTTTCTATTTAACAACTGCTTAATTGCCTCATCTAAAATAACCCCGAAATTTACACTAAACCATTCAACTATTGCGGCATTCAAATCTAACTCATTAGTCCCTTTGCTCATAACCTTGTTCTCTGCATTTACTTCCATCAAAAACCGGCTTTTCTCTCCCTATAATAACTGTTCAAAGTTAAAAGTCTATTTATCATTCATTCTCTCTCTCTCTCTCTCTTATATATATATATATATATATATATATATATATATATATATATATATATATATATATATATATATATATATATATGAAATTTTATCACACCGTGATTTATATACAATCATGAAGTTACAAATGCTGTTTAATATCAAATTCACGCTACTTGGGAATATCCCCGATGGATAATTCCCCATCGGGGATATTCCTGAAGTAGCATGAATTTGATATTAAACAACATTTGTAGCTTCATGATTATATTATATATATATATATATATATATATATATATATATATATATATATATATATATATATATAATGTGTGTGTGTATGTATATTATATACATATACAGTATTAGTAAGCGTGCTGCACCTATAACAGCATTATTGTTTCTTTTGTATCTTATCAGCTTCGTATCCACTTCAAATATAACAATCTCCCAACAATAAACAACATCTACAATCGTAGAACTTTATCCTGTGGTCTACTGACATTGTACTTAAGGTGTTTTTGGCAAATGGGAAATTAATTAAAACCTTTTCAAAGTCCTCGAGAAAGATGCACTGGATCTTTCTTTAAGCAAAGAATACATACACACCACACAGGAGAGAGAGAGAGAGAGAGAGAGAGAGAGAGAGAGAGAGAGAGAGAGAGAGAGAGAGAGAGAGAGAGAGAAGGTTATTCTGTGCAAATTATGCAAAGCGAAATCAAACAGGAAGAGAAAGATGGGCAGAGGAGGATAAGAGTGTGAGTGCAACGGCAATTTCCCAAACGAAGCCAAAGGTCAAAGCTTTCAGAGCAAGAACCAACAAATTTGTGCAACAGTATCTAGCCATCAAATCCGACAGCGACCTCGAGGGAACTTTTTCCTAACCAACCGCTGACTTCCATTCGCCTTTACACAAAACATGGTAAATATGGCCTTGGGATCATCCTCTTTCAATCCAAGGGAGGGGGGAAAAATAAAAAGAATCTTCGCTGACCTGTTTTTCACAGAAGGCAAGCAAATGCAAGGGGGCAAGTAGCATGCAACGCCGGTTTTGAACTACCTTTTCAGCTTGCAGGTATGTGAATCACTGACGTTGCATGCGTGATTGAAGAGTCTGGTACGAATGAAGTTGTGTATGACTGAAGTTTGAGGGAGAATGTTAATGTCACACAAGTTTCGTATTCAAAAGTATTTTGAAGAGTAATGCATCACTGAATTCTGTTAAAGACAAAACGGGATAAAATTGGTGTTGAAAAGTTTTATAAATTTACCAAGTACGAAGAAAATGAGGTGCAAGAATCAGCCTTTATATAAAGACCGAGTTCATTTATCCCAAAATATCTATAAAAATAAATGATACCTAGCAATTGGTGACTAAACATTTACAGGAAGCCATTACTTGAGAAGTTTATATTTTCAGCAAAATGTCATTTACTCAAAAGGCCTTATTCTTTTGTTAGTAACATAATGAAAACCATCGTTAAGAGGCCTCTAAAAAAACGTCTCTTCTGAGTTTCATCTTTTCCCAAATCTTCAAATCTCCGTTATCCACTTAGGTCTGAGTCTTCCAACTCTTCTGGTGCCCTCAGGAGCCCAGAAAACACTATCAGACACTATTCTCTTTAGGACTGTGCGAATGACGTGGCCAAGCCATCTCCATCTTCCCTTCATTAATTTCCTAACTACATATGGAACTTTCGTTATTTCCCTTTGGGAATAATTTTTAACTCTAAACCTGCCATCTGATTCCTAATATTCTTCTTTATTCCTGAAACGGCAACTCTTTTAGGTATAGTTCCACTGTCAAACAACTATAAATGTCAGATCGTAGCAGAAGTATGTGTAATCTTTCTTTCGCATGGTAATTTTAGTCTCTTTGATTAAAAATCTTCTTGAGCCTACTCAGTTACACTAAATTCCAACTCTCAAGAACCTGTACTGGATATCGTCGTTCTAAATACTTAAAATATTCAATCTCTTTCTCCAATCAGTTTTGAATTACTTCAGATAATAATATTACCTTAATTTTGACGTTTATTTGCCTCTTGCAAATTAACACATGCCCAAAGGCGTTGTCAAAAATATCACAAGCTCTATAAAATGGGGTTCATCCGCAAAAGACACATAACAAGCAACTGAGAAGCAAGTATGTTTATATTCCAATGTATTAAATGGCACGCTCAACACGGATGTATATTCATGTAAAATGCATACACCCACATAGTTTGTTAAAACTTTCCTGATGATTAAAAAGCGTAGCCCACACGGTATAGCTTCATTGAGAGAGAGAGAGAGAGAGAGAGAGAGAGAGAGAGAGAGAGAGAGAGAGAGAGAGAGACGTAACTCACGTTGAATTGCTTAATATCACGTACATACATACATACATACATACAAACTGAGAAGAAAAACCCTCCCAACTTTTGCACATGACCTCTTAACATTTTTCTCCCCCTCTGTCCTCTTCACGCCAGATCAAAGGAGGAATGTTTGTCTAGCAAATATAGCATATCTGCTACAAGGGGAAATTTATGCGAAAGGATTGGGAATGTTCAAGCGTTTCCCTCTAGAATCTACCAGCTACCTCAGAGGATTCAAGGTTTACTTCTTAACTCTCAAACGCTACTTTCCCTGCTAAGACAGTAAGTTGCCATTGCGACTGGTCAGTCTGGAGACCCCTCCTTTTCCTCAGTTGCCAAGCTATGACCTTTATCTCTGCTACTGTTTTCAGCGATTTATATAATATTACGGCATTTTGCAGGGTATATCAAGCACTGTACGCTCCGTTCCGATACAGTAAAGGAATAAAAAAGAATAGAAAAACTGGAATGACAAATAAAATGGAAAGTTATACATTAAAGGAAAAAAAATTAACCGGCCAAATCACCAAAGGAGCAGCTGAAATGGAAACCCTAGTTCCCATTGACAAACTGAAAAAAAAGCTAATTCAAAATAACAATTACTAATTCCTTTAAAATATAAAAATAAGAAACAGTAAAAGTCATAGATCACTTTAGTATACTAATATAAAAAGGGATTATTTTATTTAAAATGAAATCAATTGCAAATAACTGAGAATCTGCCGAGGGGAGACCTGTTCGTAAATGAGTCTCTCCAACAGCAACTGACACGTAACATGTGTTGTTGTAACAATCAAAGACGTTCAACATGTAACGACAGTAATGGAAATTAAAAGCACTATGGTCGTTGATTCATTTCTCTTTTAACGTCAAGTTACTATTAATGTTGAACTGATTTTGCAGCTCGAACTAATGCATTTCTCTCTCTCTTACAGCATTTCTTGGCAGCCTTCCAAAAATATGAATACGGAATTTTAATTACTTTTTATTCCTCTTGCAAATGACAGCCTTCTTGGTCCTGATATCAGAATAAATTGAGAATCTCTCTCTCTCTCTCTCTCTCTCTCTCTCTCTCTCTCTCTCTCTCTCTCTCTCTCTCTCTCTCTCTTACATTTACTACGCCTCCATTATCTGGTTGGTGGTTGGTTTATATTAAGAAGGCTTATAACCGTACAGACCCTTACCTTAATGTGTCCCGTAAGCGTGGCAAGGTGTGTGAGGGATTAAGAGGTCTGATGCAGACCTCTGGACTCCCTCTAAACCAATAGAGACGCCTCTCCCAATGTCATGGCCATAATGCTCTCCCATAAACCCTTGCAGTGATAACAATAAACTACCTCTCCTAAGACTCAAGTCTGGAAGAAGAACCGAAGGCCTTATAACATCCGAATTTTGAACAAACCAACTAATACACTTGAGGGTATCTGCGTCCCATTAACCCGCTCTCAAATAATGCCGTCTGTTCAACCTTTCTCCTTCTTTTGGGAACCACATCACCACTCCCAGGTATTATGAAGTCATGAGGTTTGATGCCATCATACACTTGGCGTGATGGCAGCAGCCCACAAGAAAACAGGGTGAGGAAAAGGTTTAGATGTTCTTCTTCTTCTTTCTGAATGAATGATAAGACAAAGACAGAATCTTTTCCTAAACATGAATCACAGAAAAATAAACATTTCCTAAAAGGCAACGCACAAAAGGAAGCCATTTATGAAAGAAATGATAAGGCAAAGGCAGAGTCCCTTCCCAAACAGAAATAATAAGAAAATAAATAAACATTTACTAAGAGAGAAAAAAACAAATTACAGAAATATTTAAATAATGGAAAAAATTAAATACAATTTTTACGAGGTTTTTAACATTTATTCACAACAACATTCCTTAACCCTTTTAGACCGCTAAACAGTATACGTGAAATTTGAACATAATACTGAGATACAAAAGTAAATTTTCAAATTAAACCTTTGGCTAAGTCGTTCGTATCATTTCATCTTGTTTTCGTGCCGATTATTCCCGAGTCACACCATGATTACTAAGGTGCAGCCATTTTTCCAGTAATTCCACCCACCACATACATAATGTAATCCAATGGATCAGGATGATAGGTTTCAAGAAGATGAACGTAAAAAGACGACTTGATAGTCCTAAAGGCCTATAAAATAGTTTATGTTTACTTCTAAATAATACTAAGGTTACCTTCCTAAACCTATAGCACTTGAACTTTGTCGGTGGGTCACCAATAAATCTATTTGGGACCAGTTTATGACTAAGATTAATTTTATCAAGGTTTCTGAATATTTTGATATTTGAAAAATTGATTCATTTGAGTTATTTTGTATTTCTCAGTGGAAGATCTTAGAGAACCCGTAGGTTTAATCAAATTTCCTAACATGGTATATTCCTCGTTAGACGAGTCGGTAGAGTTCTCCTCTAGCGCTCTGCTAGGCCCGAGCTCGAGTCTCCGGCCGGCCAATGAAGAATTGGAGGAATTTATTTCTGGCGATAGAAATTCATTTCTCGATATAATGTGGTTCGGATTCTACAATAAGCTGTAGGTCCCGTTTCTAGGTAACCAACTGGTTCTTAGCCACGTAAAATAAGTCTAATCCTTCGGGCCAGCCAGGCCTAGGAGAGCTCATTGGTCTGGTTAATCAGTATACTTTTTTTTTTCAGTCAGTGGAAGACCTTAAACCCTAATTTATCAAATTTCCTAACATTTTTTCAGAAAAGGATTTTAAAGCATTCTGCTGTCTGACAATTCTTTACCAAGTCAACGTTCTCATTATACTGTGAATTTAGAAAGTTTTCATCTAGCCCGGTATAAACATTCCCGGAGAACTCCCATACCTCCAAGTCTTATTCAAAGATCCCCTCCCAAATATAAAAGGGAGACAATGAAGGTAGCAGAAAAATACGTAGAAACAAGTGAAAAGCAAACAACCGCATGACTTGTTCAGAACAACCAACCGCTCTACGGAAACCTAGGGGGGAAAAGGCAGATGTAAAGAACCTACGAGCCTTTGTTTATATTTATACATCCAAAAGCATCAATGTAACTGGTGAAACATACATTCCACTCATAACCACAAGAGTGGGGGATGGATTTTTGGATTCTGAAATGTAACTGACAATGTGGTACCAGACAAGAACAGTGAAGTAGTGTGAACTATAAGATTTCTTACACTCTGTTAAGAATATTATAAATGAAAAATACTAAAAACAATGACCATTATGTTTCATTATGTTAGTAGAGACGTTTTAGTTTTGCTGGTAACAACGTGGCATTCTTGTGGAGAAGGTGCAGTGTTACAGGATAAAAGAATAAAAAAGGAGATAGCTTGATTGACAGGGTAGAGAGGAACATTTATAAATGGTCTAGCATCTAAGGAACCGGTAAAAAGTAATGAAGGGATATACATGAGTGAAGTATTGTGGAACTACATCCACTGCTGAATACGTGAATGCTTTATATTCTGAGCGTAATTCTTCGGTAACGAAACCAGAGAAAAATGTCAGAGACATCTTTTAGATGAGAAATATGTTTCTGCTGCAAACAACTTACAATATATCACCTGTAAAAGTGGTTAACATCATTTGCTAAAGAAATATTGGCTTGATAAAGGGACATTCATAAAGAATGTTACTAAATGGCAACGTGGCGTAGGGAACAGGTGAGGTTAATTTTTGGAAGTTACAAAAAAATTTTGAAAAATAAAGGTTTTCTAGTTGTAAGAGGGAATACCATCCTCTGTACACCGAATCGGGTTTGAGGCTATTCGATGACCACAACAAAAACGCATAAATCACTTATTTAACGAGTCTGATATAATATACATATCTAATATACGATAATGTATTTGAGCGATTATATATATATATATATATATATATATATATATATATATATATATATATATATATATATATATATATATATATATATATATATATATATATATACATATATATATATATACATATATATACATATATATATATACATTATATACACACATACATACATACATACATACATATATAAATGTGTGTTTAAAATGTATTATCCAACCGTAAAATGTTTCAACATAAGAAAATATATTCGCAAACATAAATATACACAGAAAAACGTACCAGCCACAGCAAAATGTTATCGATAAAAAATAAAAATAAGCTGAAATATTGTCAGGGTTCATACTGGCAAGGCAATAATCACTGCCATTTTTCAAGTGTTCTGCAAACAAGACATCGACTGCAGTCGAGAGTGGCATTCTAAAGGTCACTTACATTAAAATCCCCCGACGCGAAAAAATCGTAAGTAATAATTATCAAATAAGAGCCTCTAATGACTAAAAAGCTTTCCTGTGTTGCTGATTTGTGGAATGAAAAAAATTAATCATTTGAAACCCAGGACTCGTTCTCCCCATTGACGAAAAATGCTTTTGTTTTGCTGCAATAATTTCGTGGTGGGGTTTTTCCAACTAATTATGGTTCAGGTGAAAAAATAGACTTTTGTGCGAAAAATATACGACATATTTTAAACAATATGGGGATATCTGTAAATATTATTGCATAAAAAACTGGAACATGGAAGAATGGAACATTACATCTATATATATATATATATATATATATATATATATATATATATATATATTTATTTATTTATTTATATATATATATATATATATATATATATATATATATATATATATATATATATATATATATATATATATATATATATATATATATATATATATATATATATATATATATATAATGTACTTAGGTGTGTTATATAATGCTGACGGGAACAGAATCATGTACTTGTTTTAATGCACTGACAAACTCCTCTGCAGTATTTGCAAACTGATTTAATTTCCGAAGCTAACCTTCCACCAATAATAAACCCATACCTTTGCACACTACACATAATGTGTTGCCCATTTCATTGTTTCACGTTTGCATAGAACCTTGTTCCCAACTGTATCAGTTCAATTGTTAATAAACAGTATTTTATCATACTTTCCATTTCAAGCTACTTAAAGCCCCAGTAAGCTACTTTAGCAATAGCCACTTAAAACCAGACCACAAATGCTTATTTTATTGTACCCTAAACTAG
Source organism: Macrobrachium rosenbergii (assembly GCF_040412425.1). Classification (NCBI taxonomy): domain Eukaryota; kingdom Metazoa; phylum Arthropoda; class Malacostraca; order Decapoda; family Palaemonidae; genus Macrobrachium; species Macrobrachium rosenbergii. Next base: position 29,538,352 of record NC_089790.1, read on the forward strand.
CGTCATACGCGTTCAGTATATAATAATACTACAAAATCTATAACGATATCAACCACTCACTTCAGAATAAACCTTTTGCTAGCTAAGATCTCCATGAGCACATTACGTGTGTATTTAGCAAAGCTCATACGTAAACACATATTCATTCATTCTTGCAAAAGCATTTAATGCCTCTACATCACAAGGGATAAACAAATAATAAGTAAAATTCATACATACAGACAAGGTCAATTTGCAAGGTTCCTGTTTCCTGTATCCAGTGGACACTACTAATTGACAGTTTTTTTTACCATCCATCTGGGACCTATCCTTGCCTTTTTCTTCTGAAACCAAGAGCGTAAAACTACAACATTTAATGCAATATAGAAGCACAAAACTGAATAAAACTAATTGGCATACATGATTTACATATTCGTGAAAACCATAAATTAGTAGAACTGCTGTACTTACAGCGATATGGAGGTTCCCTCAATTGTAATTGTGGCGTATTGTTATTGCTGATGATATATATATATATATATATATATATATATATATATATATATATATATATATATATATATATATATATATATATATATATATATATATATATATGTAATGTTCTCTAGATGACAGACTCAAGGGATCACGCGGGCCTTCGAAATTAAGAAAGAATCGGTCTTAATGTTAAAGCTAACACACCCCGGAATATTAAAATATGACCTTAGAATTGAATGCATTCATTTCCCAATGAAGTGCTTTGAAAAGCATAATCCCCGTGGCCTGTCTCAGCGCATCCCTGCAAGCAATTGCGAAGGGAAATACCTAAAGCGGGCAGACCTGAGACCTCTCCCTAGACAAGCTTTCCCTCAGCTTACCTACACACGCTTATCCTTACTCACTCTGGCTGAGTCTCTTGGAATTTCAGACTCTGCAGAGGGCCCGTGATCCTCTTACAACGTGCAATGTATTCTACCTAAAGGCAATGTCACAAGGCAGGGTTTCAGTCATGTTGTCAGACAGTCATGAATATTTGGCCTCGAAACTGCTAAATATTCGGTTCAAACAAGGGTGATTTTTTGGAGACAGCTTTTAATTACTTAATGTATTTCTAAATGTAAACTGTACATATCCATGCAATTTGAAATTCATAGCTGTAATCTTCTTAACACTAGCTCCAGCAACACAATTAGCATTTCGTCAAAACTCGATCCTTAATTCGTGTGTCCTTATTATAGATTAAAACTAAGCAACAATATTCCGTTGGATTGATTTTTATGAGATGGGGATGACAAGCAATGGCGTAAAGCCATGATATGTGGGACAGATGCGGAAAGAAACATGTTATCAAATCATCATTCTAATAACCTCGTTGTGAATAAACTGTAAGCAACAAAAGAAAAAACTTTTCCCATTCACCGTCCCCTACGACCTAAGAAGGGTCTCAAGACAATAGCAGAGGTCTGTCCCATTCTTTTATTCATTTGTTGCACTCTCTCTGTCTCTCCCCAAAATTATTATTCACCTCTCATCTGCCTGGCAGTTTCTATCTGTCATCTGCCCCACTTGAAATGAAAGAGGCCCGAAAAAAGAAAACGAAGATCTTCGGAAAATAAAAAGAGTTGGAATAAATTCAAAACAAAATCATTTTTTCCGCCACCACACCCAAAAGGACATCACGATTTCCAATAATTAACAAAGAAAAAACGTATATTTCTCTTCGTTTGAAATGTGTCAAAACTGAGACAAACCCTACAAAATCATTTGTTTAACTTTAGATATTTATTTCCCGTAATTTTAAATCTGGAATGTTTTAGAAGAATAGGAATCCAGTTTACGTAATATGACTTGACTTAACTTGCTCATATTCTATCATGCCGGCGTGTTCAACCAAAACAATTTTTAGGTAACATAAACAAAAATACAGATATACGTAAGGTAATTTAATTCCAAATATTTCTATTTAATTCTGTAGTAGGCTAATTACAGACAAATCTACAAGTCCGCTGTAAAGGTGCTCCAAGTAACCGCTAACCTTATCTTTGATGGACCACCTTCGTTTCACCATTAACTGGTAGAGGCCTAATTTGAGGAATAATGAGAATGATCTGTTATTCCTGAAAATTATTTCCTGTTACTTCGATGTTCAACGCTGAGCATATATAGACTGCAGAAACAGATCATCTCTATGAAGCAGAGGAAAAAAATGAAACACCTGAAAAAAGAGGACAAAGAAAAAATAAACAATAACTAAGAACAGAGAGATGAAGAGGAGGAGAATAAACAAGTCCATAAAGTTATTACGCCTTGATGACATAACTCCCAGTGACAACCTATAATTAACTTGCGCCGGAAACATTTCTTTACAGCGGCACAGAGTGTTGTTGTATTTGTAAGATTCCTGATTAACTGTCTAGATATGACAGATGAAGACCTTAATAAGATGTAGAAAAAATCAAATGAAAAAATATAAGGGTTACATTCACAACAATTCTCAGCCTTCCGAATAACAACAGAACGAAGTTAAGTATACCTTAGTTTAACCAGCCCACTGAGCTGATTAACAGCTCTCCTAGGGCTGACCCGAAGGATTGGACTTTTTTTACGTGGCTAAGAACCAACTGGTTACCTAGCAACGGGACCTACAGCTTATTGTAGAATCCGAACCACATTATACCGAGAAATGAATTTCTATCACCAGAAATAAATTCCTCTAATTCTTCATTGGCCGGTCGGAGACTCGAACTCGAGCCTAACAGAGTGCTAGCCGAGAACTCTACCGACTTGTCCAATGAGGAACTAACAACAGAACGAACGACAATCACAAAAGATAAAATATTATACTTAAGATATGACATAGGATATAACTTTAATGCTTTCTTAACCGCATGCTCTATTAATATCAAAACTGATATCAACCCACCATTAAGTTCCAGAGAAATGAGGAAAAAACGCGCGGCATTCGGCAGTTTTGGAGGAATTTCGGCGTCTTCATCGTCCGCTATTATTTTTGGTGGCCCGCCTATTAGTCCCTCATTTGGTTAAGTGGAGCGCTTCTTTACCAGGATCGGTTTCTTCACCAGAGAAAGCTGTGTGCTTGGAATATGGATATTCATGGTAATATCTTTACAGATAAAAACAAAACAAATTATATATATATATATATATATATATATATATATATATATATATTATATTTATATATATATACATATATATATCGGCACCGCTCGAAAATTTTGACCGTCATATTAGTTTCCAACAACACTGCTTCTTTCTGCAGTTTTAACGACAATTTCCTCAACCAATATATACATCGTAATAAACATAATAATTAAATCCAATACATTAAATACTTTTTTGTCTTATCTAAGGAACTTGGTGGTTCACTTATAAATTTGTTGGAAAAAAATCACATAATGAAAGATTCAGTATACTACCAGGATAAAAAAAAAGTTTTACCTTTAGATATTGTGGAACTGACAGCAACAAGTTTTAACCTAAAGTGCTACACGAGTCATACTTTTTATTGCAATGCCGACACAGTACATAGAATAAGACACAGAGAGAGAGAGAAATAATCAATAAACATAATTTGATAGTTGACAGGCAAACACCGAAGAAGCTAAAGGAAAAGATGTTCCACGGGATTCCCTTTCTAATTTATGTTTAACTGTCAACCGCTGTTTCATTTGCCCAGTATTTCCACTGGCTGTCTACAAAAAGTATAAAAAGTTCAACATCCTGCGGTCATAACTCCAACAATCAAAGAAGTTCATTCATTTTTAACATTTCTCAATAGAACAAGAATGTTCTATTCTTGTTCTTGAACTGGAGGCCCCTTACCACACAAAAAGTGGAGGAAAAAGTGTACGAATAGTGTTAACGGCTTCCTTTTATGTTAATGTTAAATCAGCCTATTAAAAAAAAGTATAAAATGACTGATTCAGGAAGCAGTGACGAAAGCTAAGAATTCTAAAGTCAAGAGATTTTCAGACACTGAGAATCTTACATACAGTCTTCGACAGAGAATATTACAGAAGTTTATGATAACCACTGAGTGGCAAAAGCTTAAAGTATCTAAAGTAACAACCAAACAATCAAACACCAGTATTCGCCACTGGTTCCCATTTATGAATACATGTGACTCCATAATTTCTTTTAAAAATTTTTAACTGTTGTCTATATAATCATAACGTCAACATATCCCCATTAAAAATTGTCGAATTAACTCTATATGCTATTTATCTGTTTAAAGCTGTAAGAAAAGACAGGCATCCCTCAATGACCGTGAATGTAAAGTTCCCCTTCTCTCCGAGGATGGCGAGATAAAAAGAAAATAAAATGAAAAAGACAACCTTCCGTCGCTTTCTAGGTAAAATGACAACATAACTATGCACTGGATTAAAACAAAGAATCTTCAACAACAGCTTCATCAATGCAAATTTGGAACACACGATTACCTATAAACAAAATATAAAAAAATAATTTCAAAATGATAACAAAACCCGGCATACCAAAGAAATACACACACCGATAGTATAAATATTTTATGAAGTGTACAAAAATTGGTGCGAGACTTTAAATAACCGATATGCGTTGACATTTATGACATCATGCGATATTTGGAATAACTAAAGGTACGGCGCTGCAAAAATTTGTGAGGACAATTGGGATGTATTCAGAAAGTGCCTACAAATAAAATAGTTGTTCCATTTTATTGCCGCAACTGCAACGGCTAACTGAGCTGACAAAAAGCGCTTGGCATACTTTACTGTCGAAAATGTATTCGGTAATTCTAACCGTTAAAACATCCTTTACAAAAAAAACACTAAAAAGTTTAAAATAAGGATTAGGTGCCTGTGTGAGGTTCTTCATCAGCTGTTAGCCAAAATAAGCAAATCTCTCCTTTTTCATCTTTACAAATTGGAGGTATCAGAGGCGTGATTTTGACTTGAGCTCTTTTCCTATTTTTATAGCCTGATCTCTTTTCAATATCGTTATTACTTCATCCCTAACCTTCACGGTTTTGGAAAGCCTCGTTATATTTTGGCTATAACCTTTACGCTTTTAAAATGTCTCATTACCTTAATATTATAACCTTCAATCTGGTGAAAATTCATAGGCAAATTTTTACTTTAAAATAAATCATATTCTGGAGCTGAAAATATGGTTTTCCTGTGTTTTAATGTGTGTTTTGAACGTTTCTGACATTAATTTCGGAAGAAAATTTGAAGTAGTAGATATACTGGACCCCCTTATATGGGAAACTGGGGTTTTTGTGTGCGAGGAAACAAAGAAAGAGTGAAATGCAGGGGTATATTCTAACCTAAGCTAACCTAAGGCATTGGGTCCTTTGCTGACCAGGAGGGGGCAATGCGCTCCCCTAGAACACCCAAACCTAACTTAGGCATTATGAATTAAAATAAATATATGACTGCAGCCTAACACAACTGCACTAAACCTGGGCACCGGGTATTTACCTGGAAAGCGGGCTCTGGCAATCCCCCACCTACCCTAACCTAGGGTTGTGACCTCCACCAGCCACACTTAACCTAACATAACCCTGTACTCCATGGCCTTACTTGGCAGAAGGGGGGGAGGGCGGTTGTTTGTATCCCACCAAACATAACCTAGGTCATCGGGTCCTTACCTACCTACTGCATGGTGTCACTGAAAAGGTTCAATGAACCTACCTTAATCAGAATCACAACTTGCAGAAGTATCATGGGAAAGTTAGAATACTTCCCGCTTTTCTCTCATTTTCTCTTTTCCCCCACCCAAATATCAGATTTCCTGATGTGCTCCCCCATAATCGTAGGACATAAAGGGGTCCAATATCATTTAAAACTACGTTCAAAACACACACTCACAAAATTTCGAATGAAATTTTGCATTACAGCCAAAATAACCAAAGGAACGAGAGTTACACGTCTGCACTGAAGGAGTCCTGAACAAGAATTGAAGCTAGTTTTTCGAGCTTAATTAGTGAAATTTTTAGTAAAAGAACGAAACAATTTTCAGCTAGCTACCCTTACCCATAACGTACCGGGACAAACAAAAATACGATCCCTATTTCAATGTACGTCGAGACGTAAACAAAGAACTTAAGAGTAAGTCAGTAAATATCTTGGTGACATTAAATTCGTGACAGATTTTAACACGATTTTTGCATTGAAGCATATCAAGGAGACTTAAGATCAAAGAAAAAAAAATCCAAATTGGGGAACTGATATTAAAGTAAAATACCCATTTACTTTATTCATACCACGTTCTCTCTTATGAAAAGCAAATCCACCGGTTTTACATTCCATCTCAGTTTCTCTTCTCTCTTAAGTTCTGGACTAGATAAGGCCATTCAGCTTAAGTACCGCTGACATTCCCGTAAAAAAAAATCTTAAGAGACTTACAGAACGAACATCCGTTCCCTTTGGTGTCTTTAACATATTTTAGTTATTGACTTTCAAAATTACTCTACTCATAGCCGAATATTTTATAAGAGCACATAAAAAACAGTCTATGGAAAGTGTATTATAAAGAAATCAATTTAACTGCAAATTAAAATAATCGTTGATTGCTAAAGACAACATTCATTACTCAGTGCGGTACAAGAAAATACTTATATTGTATAATAATATCTAACTGTCATACTACGCATGAGCTTTACAGACTGATTACATATCAAAATCATATTCATTAGCAAACTTTATCATTATTATTACATGTATGAACATATACCCATACACACATATTATATATAATATATATTTATATATTATATACACATTATATATTATAATATATATATATATATATAATTATATATATATATATATATGTATGTATATATATAAGTCATGTTACAAACAGCTCTGACTCAGATGTTGACGAGCCAAATATGTGTCGCAAATAATGATAACAAAAATTAAAACCTAGTTATAATTAGAGTACTTCCCTTTTCCAGTGAATGAATGGACCTGAATCATATCCAAAGGGATCAGAGAATCTTTTTATTCCATCCCGAAATCCAAGTCTCGAATTCATACAGTCAGTTATACTTGCTACTTCCAAAGGATTCACATGAAAGGGTTAATTAAAACTTGTAATCCTATATCCGAAAAACCCAGGGGTTAAAGTCATTATCTCTTTAAAATTTAACTTTAACATTTTAAAGTATATAAAAAATCATTGAAATTATTACATTGAGTATTTATTTTCTCCCACGAAATCATTCATTAGTTGGAGAATCCCAAAAATGAGTGAAAGGAACCAGTGCTTTCTCAACCAGGAAAAAGAATAAATTCTATTAGGACTACATGCCATCACGGAAGTGTTTAACCCAGTCAATTGGCTGATTTAACGCTAGATACTAAATTTGCCCCTTCCACTCTTACGTGAAACTGAGCTATATTTATAAATAACGGCAGATATATAACTGCCTATATTTTCTTATTCAAATTCAGTTTCAGGCACCTAATTTGGTATTTTCAGGAAGTAATTGAAAACCGCAGAAATGTTTAAATTCTCTCTCATTCATTCAATGCTTTATACTGATAAGTAGTGTAAGTTACATATCTCTTTAAATAATATAACTCAGTCAATCAATCATTTCCTGTGGCACCCACGGGGATGCATAGGGCCTCGGTGAGCTCACGCCACCACATTCTGTCCTGGGCTAACTCCTAAAGATCTCCCCAACTCTTCTCCTGCTTCCCGCCTCATTGTCCTTAACCACGTCTCCTTTGGCCTACCTCTACCTCTCCTACCAAGGCTTAGCCACTTCCAGTGTAAGAATCTAACATATTCATCGACCGGCTGCACCCGCTTTACGTCTCTAATCTTGTATCCCTCCAATTAATTCCTAATATTCTTCTATGCCATATCTTCAAATGCTAAAATTCACTATCCAGTCGCTGTACTGTACCAACTCATGCCTATAAATCAAAATACTCTCATCACCTTATAAATTTTGGCTGCATTCCCATTGTTGCAGTGATTCTCAATTTTGTTATTGATGGCACCTAACTAATGTAATCATTACCGTGGCACCTTCTTCACCATTAATATCCTGAATTAATTCTTATTTAATGAACAGAATTATTATCCATACTATATATATATCTTCAAATATATAAGAATATATATATATATATATATGTGTGTGTGTGTGTGTGTGACTATATGCCTATAAATCATATATGTTAAAATATTAGAGTAGACAACTGATAATAATTACATGAAGACTTCTGCAAACTTTTTTTTTTTTTTTTTTTTTACGAATTTTTGAGATGATCTAGAAAAATTCCTGACAATCTTTACCCCAAATAGTCTTTACCACAGGGCGCCACGGCACCCAGTTTGAGAATTGCCTGATGAGCCTTTTTAATCTTTCCATAGATTCTGTGCTCAGAGGACCATCCTTATCTAAATAAGTACCTAAATATTTAAACTTATTCACTTGCTTTACAACCAAACCTTCAATTAGACGATCCTGTGCATTTTCAATATTCATATTCATGATTTCAGTTTTTCCACTATTAATAACCAAACCAACCTTTCGGCCTTCACTCACTAGATAATCAAAACACACTGCATCTTTTCTGATTCCTCGCAGATCAAAACCATATCATCAGCATAATCCAAGTCCAGAAGTTTCATATTTTCTCTCCAGAGTATACCTGCATCCGTTTCTCTTTTAACCCTTCTCATAACGTAATCCACGACAAATACAAACAACAGAGGAGACAGAATGCGACCCTGAACCACACCAGATTTGACTTCAAATGGATCACTCAAACACCGATCAACCATCACTTTACAAGATGTGCCCTCATGCATGTTCATGGTATCCGTCACAAACTTTTCCGGTATTCCATAATGCCTCGTGATTTTTCCCACAGTCCTTCAGTTAAATAATAATTGGCAAAAAAATCCTCTCAGCTCTAACAGAAAACTGATCGAGGAAAAGGCATCTCATAAGAAAAGATAGTGTAAGATATTCAAAACCAGTCTATATAATCATATAACGAAGAAATTTATACCAATTTATATTTCAACATAAGTGACATCCTTTCCAATCTAACCCCTAGACCATCAGTCGAACAAAGTGCAAGGTTTCTTGTGCAAAACAACTCCACTGCTTTTTATGTAAAGGGCCGCAACATTTCCAAAATATTCTGTTCAGTATTAACCTTTTATAATCACAGGGGATAATCAGCCAACTTTTATTAGATCCTACGATGATTCATCGCCAATTCCTACAGGGTCTGCAAACTCAGTATGGTAAACGTTACTAATGTTTAGAAAAATAAACTCATAAAGATATGAGAATTAAACCTGAAGAGGAGAAAGGCGCAAATTAACAGTCGGGGAAATCCTACCATTGTCAGTAGTAATTAAACACAGCCAAAGAATCTAGATGCTGAATGTCCTCAGGACTAAACATAAAGCACCCTAATACCAGCAGCAACTGCAATAACAACCGGTTACGTCTAATAAAAAATTCTCTCCATTAATATCAACGAATTGATGCCAACAAACTTTTGCAAATCTAAAAATAAAAGAGGAAGATTTAAAACAGAAAAAAGGAGACTAGAACGTACTACCAGACTTCAAACAATGTGGCAATGACAACCTGACTCTCACAGAACAGAGAATTCCCGAAATAGGGAGAAACGGCTTATATAACATGTTATCTTTTCAATCATTCTTTCCGGGCACGTTTTCCATCTCAACGTCTCCCCAACAGAAAAACGTAAACAAAACGTAAAAGATTCTAAGCAAAATGTTTTAATATGCTACTTTCTAGACGCCTGGAAATAAAAATAAGACGAGTTAATTCTCATTACTATTCAAGTGAGTCGGGGGAGAATAATTACATTAGCCAGCTGAAAGGCCAATCATTAGGGAGGCTTCCCTGAGCTCCCAGCCTCCCATATTGCCGGTACACGTCTGTATTAAATCAACACGGTATCAGTAATTAAACCAAATACAAACTCGCTCTTTAGTCCAGATGCGGGGGCTATCTGGCTCGCAGAAAGCACACTTTATTTTCCTCTGTCTCTCTCGAATCTCTTTCGTTAATAGTAGAGGAGAAAGTGTGTCTAGCAAAAAACACAAAAAATGGAAAATGATAACCACTTAAGAAGCGTTTTGATGGTGTAAGATTTAATGAAGCAGCACGCTTACACACACACACACACACATATATCTATATATACAGTATATATGTATGTATATCTTCTTCTTCGTTTTAAAGTGCTTTTTCCCATTTTTATATGGGGTAAGCACGATGCCTTCTTTTCGAAGGACTTGGATGTGGCGTTGGGGTAGGCCGTAGCCTCGATCGGCTGCCCTGCCTGACATCGCTTAGACCCCGATAACGATGTGTACGTGTATCGTACCAATCCCCCGCTCCCTTTCTCCCAGCAGCGAGGAGAACTGGGCGGTTAGGTCGACAGTTCGAGACGTGTGAGGTGTCTGTTATGTTTTTAGAGGATGTTGGAGTGGCTTTGTTTATGTGTGTATTAGTCTATAACACCCATTTACTTTCAGCAAACCTATCCGTTGATTACATACGTAATCCCGGGGTGTCTACACGGATAGCAAATTGTCCGCCTTCTCTGACCAGTCAGCTGCGGAATTTAACCCGCGCCACGGACCTCTACGAAGTCCTAGGCGGCTGCTCTACCAACTGAGCCATCGAGGCTCCAGTGTATATGTATGTATATATATATATATATATATATATATATATATATATATATATATATATATATATATATATATATATATATATATATATATATATACATATATATATACAGTATATATATATATATATATATATATATATATATATATATATATATATATATATATATATATATATATATATATATATATATATATAATATAAAATCCCCAGATGCACCTGTTCAGGAAAATGTTAGATTTTAGTTTCTAACAAACAACCCCGGAAAGAAGACTAAATCAGGCCAATTAATTCAAAAGCAGAACGGCAATACAGCACGGTAGGTTCCACAAATACAAAATATTAGTAGCAGAAAAGCTAAGAGGTCTTTATTTACAAGGAGGGAGTATATGCACTGATAAAAAGAACAGTAATTAAATATATACATGAATAAGAAATAAATTTCTTCATACATATTTGAGAAAATGTTTAAACTGAAAGTAAAGCTGATTATTTTAAATTAACGATCCATCGAACCTAACTCGAAAAACGATAGTCGCAACAAACTGTATGTAAAATATAAGTTCAAGAAAGTCTCTCGAGAAAGGCGGGAAAGATAATTTTCTCCATTACAGCAAGAGAAATTTATATTTGCTGAACAGCTTTATAAATCGTCGTACACTTAGATTTAAAATGGAGACTACAACATGTAAACTGGCTATTTGCTGAGGTTTCTAAGGGCCCAACCTTCCCAGAGACAAATTGCTCTAGCATAGACTGTGACTGTGTGAATTATAACCACGATTCTACATAAAATATATGTACAGATAAGGAACAAAATTTTTCCATAAAATGAAATCCACATCATCGGTACATTAATTGTAGATGGCCGTTTTTCCTCTTTTAGTGACTTATTACAAAAAATCTTCTCTTCACAACTGATATATGATAGAACTAATAACAAACTGCAAATCAAGGAAATAACTAATGATAACATTTTAAAATTGAAGACACTTTAACACGGGACTTTGAATTACACTTTACACGAAGACCTACTTGAATGCAGCTAACATTCCTCACAAACACCAAATTACATACATACATACACAAATTAATGTAAGTATGTATGTATATATGTATATTTATATATATATATATATATATATATATATATATATATATATATATATATATACATATTTATGATTTGTGTGTGTATATTACATACTGAACTAATAATGTGACAAAGCTATTTAAGCAAAGCGCAAGATACTCGCCTAAAGAAAGTAAGCGCCACTGAGAAAGAAACATAAAGCGATGTAGCTAGACGAAAAACGTCTAACAGCAGAGCGTGTATCTGACACACACCGGTAACCAACTTTCCTTCAGGAACCACACTCAAAATGCTGTATCGGAATTATATACAGCCCCAAACCCAAGGTCCTTAAAAAGAAAGGTCTCGTAGAACAGACTTCCCTGAACAAAAAGAGGGGTTTAAAAGAAAATTTTGCCTTATTAATAAAACATTTTCTGAACTAACTTTTAACGTTTTCCATACTAATGTTGCCCTAGGGCTTAACTGAGTAATGTTAAACAAATAAAACTCTATGCAAGAAGCTTTAATATGCTCCTCTGTAGACATTTAGATAAAAACGTAACATTCCTTTTCGAAGTACTCTAACCATACAGATACAATCAAAATACCAAAGTACGGCTTGGTAAGCCAATTTCATATGGTCTCTCCAGGCAGGCATTTCAAAAGCATGTTCATGGCGGAAGTATGTATATAAATATATATAAATATATATAAATATATATATATATATATATATATATATATATATATATATATATATATATATATATATATATATATATATATATATATGCATATATGTATACATATATATACAAAATATATATATATATATATATATATATATATACATACACACATACGCATATATATACACAGTATATATAAAGACCTTTATTACGAAAACCACACCTGCGCCATGATATAATTCCTGATAAATGTTTTCAAAGCTTCTGTGGCGAATATAACTGAGAGAAATATCTCTTTCGGATAAATAGGCTACATTCAAAAGCATCTTTCTAGAACGAACGTAACCAAAACACCAAGATCTGTAGGAGACATACCATTGCTGAGCAATATCCTTGAGGATATTGTAACATCTGCAAATGAAAACCGTTCTGGTGCAGACAGGAAATAAAAACCAGCGGCAGAGTAAAGACTTATAATCCTCTCATTTGTTACGTCACCTGCGTAGAAGCAATTCTTCAAATTCCATCTCTCGCGGACGAACGAAAACACACGGGACAAACGAGCCGAGGAGCAGAGTCTCGCGGAGATTGAAAAGGGGAACCTTGAGAGCGTGTGAGCGCGCGCGTGCCAGGGGATGGCGGGTGGGGAGAGGAAGAGGGAGGGGGTTTGTTTCATCATTCAACAGAATAATGTTGGATGTGTATTCTAGCCTCAGCTCTATGAGCAAGCGTGGCGGCACACCGAAGGCACACAAAGATGGTTTATGAGAAAACATTCAGCTTCCCCCGTCTGTCTGCGTTTGTGTGTGTGTTTAAGGCATTGGATCAACTATCACTCTGCACTTTCCGTGTGGGATTTCACTGTATGACGAGTATTTTCACCATATGACGAATATTTAAAGCAGTAAGTCCCTATCTTATTGCAACAAGCAACAGTCTTTGAAAAAATAACTCTTTTTCTGATAGGAAAAAAATTGAAAATAAAAAAATATAATGCAGCCAGTCTAACAGTGTAGGCTGTCATATTACCTTCCATATACTGCAAGTTATTAAATAACTGAATTTTTTTTATTATTATTTTCACTGGTACCTGATGGTAAATCACTTGCTTCCTATTTTATTATTCATCGGGTCACGATAAATGTATATCTATTCCCAATGCAGTGAATATAGGTATTAGCAACACTTAATCAAGTCAATTATACTAGGTAATAGAAATAAAACAGTCATCCCATAACCTACGATTTGCTTAAACATTTGGTTTCGCTGATCATATTCTTTTATTTTCGAATCCACGTTACTGCAATACAAAATCCCCAAACTAAGCAATGCAGAGGAACCTAAAAATCTTTCACAGACCATCAACTACAAAAAACTACTAGTTGTGCACTGCTACCCACCTAAAACTTATTTTTTAAAACTCTTAGTTATCAAAAACCTATCAAAAATTTTCTTCACGCCATGAATACGTATGTAAAGCTGCAGTTTTAATATATAATATGTAAAGAAACAAGGGCCAGTTTATTGTGCATGAGAGTAGCATATAGCATTGCCCTGTCTGGAAATTACATATACCTTCTTTGCCAAATGAAAGAACTATGAAACATAGAGTAAGAAACATACATCAACACTTTCCGATCCATTATCAACCTCTCAGTCCTACCGTGGAGTCTACCCTTATCTCACTGAACACTGTCATCCCTTAACAGCTGAAGTCACTCCCTCGGAGAGCTTAAATCCCCTTCTTCTCCGGCTGGTTTAGTGGAAGTGACAAGTCTGTAGTGGAATCGGATAGTAACGCTTATTATGGCTGGCAGGGGTAGCAAGATTAATTAAAAGAAAAGGAAATTACACAGGACGTAAGTAGAGAGAGAGAGAGAGAGAGAGAGAGAGAGAGAGAGAGAGAGAGAGAGAGAGAGAGAGAGAGAGAGAGAGAGAGAGAGTTTGGATCCACCAGTTCAAGGCTGAGAGATTGCGCTGCAAAGGCCCTTTCGTGCGAATTCGGTCATTATGTGTATTGATCACGAAATTAATTATATAAGATCTAAGTTTAAACAGGGTAGACTTCGATTTCAGACCTTCGTTGGTTCTACTGGAACGGAATCTAAGCACTCATCTAATTTAGATTTAAATATTAGGATATACTGAATAGTGGTAGCTTAAATGCGACGAGAATGACAATTCCATAGGTCAGAGGTTGTGGGTACGAATGACCAAGGACGATCAAGGTCGATTGGATTACAGATTAGGTTCACCACCGGACATCTAATAAGGGATTGATTGATTGATTGATTATAGCTACTAAAACTGGCGTTACAACAACTAGGTTATTGACGTCGTTATAAATTAAAAAGGAAACTAATAAATAAATAAATATATAAATAAATAACTTTAAAAGCAGTTTCATATGACAAACACATAAGGGAAACATTTTGTGGAATTGAAATGGGATGGTTTCAGGCGTCACTGGATGTGGTGTCCTCTTTAATTTTGTAAAATTACAATAATTTACGTCATTCTTGCCTAAGCTTTGAGCTCGGGCTCGAGAAGGACCGTCATAAAAGTGGTCTACTTTTGGGGGAACATTGCGAAATGCCCCTAAGGTAGTTCGTAAGGACGGGGAGATATCAGTATTACCAATAACGGACGCGTGGTAGTGATATCTCTTTCTAAAAGAATATTGACGACAATTAATATGCTATGATTCTGCATACCTGAGCTGACCATCTCACTCGTCAGAGACGCTGACTCCCGTGAACCTGCCACAAAAATTACTTTAAAAATTATTTCTTACCAAAGTGTAAGCGTTCACATCTGTCGCCAATAAAGACACCTTTGCATCTCTTGGGCCCAGTTTAAACTTCATTAAAGTTCATTACCCATTTCATTTTGGAACTATTGGCTATTTTCCCGAGAGTTTGATGCCGTTAAGGCGAGAGCATCGTAAAAGAACAGATAATGAGAATTAGCTTTGTTGGTTGCCATCTGCCACATACGGTGGCGAAGAGAACTGGGTCCGAATTTTGTCTAACCTGGTTTCACAAGAGTTCCGTAAGCTGATACTTGAGGAATTCACTTGGAAAGGATTTTTTAAAGCTCCCAAAGCTCAACTATCCTTTTTTCTGAGGTTATCGAATATGGAATGTTTAATTTTATCGAAAGGTTTAGCGAAGTGAAGACAAACTGCTGATTTTGATATGTGATTCTGATATCATGAAAATCCATTCAGCTCGTTTTATCGGCGAAGATAAGTAGATTTTCCGTGGACATAACAACGGAGGTTATGAAGAAGGTGAAGGTAACCAGTCAGATTTTTGTTTACTGATTTCCTGGTGATTTTCTAATAGTTATCGATATGATGGAATGTTGGTGATAAAGGACTAGACAGTTTCGTAAGAACACTTTTCTTACTGGCTCCTCAGAGTTGCAGATGATGGCTTGCTTGAAGATTTTTCGTCATTATTTTTGAAGAAATAATGAGGAGATAGATTAGCCTTCTTCATTTTTCCTTTTAACACTCTCAATACCACTTATGGATACCGGTCAGGTCACGATGTCGATTTCATTCTAAGTTTGTCGAATCCCTGTTCAATCATTTTTCGTGTGAACTCGATGTCTTTGCCACTTAGGTCAGTGGATGCTGCTGGGTCGTGTGTCCCATGATTCCGATACTGGGTTGAATATATTGAGGTACAGTATACAGAGAGAGAGAGAGAGAGAGAGAGAGAGAGAGAGAGAGAGAGAGAGAGAGAGAGAGAGAGAGAGAGCAGAGAAAAGGATTATGATCCCTGGAACCAGCATTAGCAAAGGATTACTGATTCATTCAATTATGGATTCACACACACACAGAGAGAGAGAGAGAGAGAGAGAGAGAGAGAGAGAGAGAGAGAGAGAGAGAGAGATTAAATAAGTGCGCGGCTATGGGTGCTTAAAAATGCTGGGCTATTTACACTCAGAACAATTCCCGTGCTACTTTTGATGCAGTTTTCAGTACAAGAAATAGAAAAAGTAGCCTTTGTAAAATGGAAAATCGAAACAGATCCATAACAGGTGGTGTAATTAATAAAGTAATAAATATTACAATTTCCACCCCACGTCCAGTAATATAGCTTTGGCAGATAATTATGATCACACTTACTTTTTCATAGAGCATTTTCTACAATGCAAAGCTAACGATGAAAACAAACAAATGAACTCCTGAAAATTACAATTTTCGAGTCTTTCGTCTTATGCCTCAGCTGATGAACTGAACTAAGACACTGCAAAAAGCTACAAGTCTTACGCCCTTTTACGACACACACGGCATACTAGACAATATAGAATAGAATATAGAATTTAGGTCAAAGGCCGAGCGCTGGGACCTATGAGAGCATTCAGCACTGAAAGGGAAATTGACTGTAAGAAGGTTTGAAAGGTGTGTGTAACAGCAGGAACACCTCGCAGCTGCACTATGACACAATTGTTAGAAAGGATGGAAAGTCAGATGGAAGAGGGAATATACGAACGGAGGAACAGTAAAAGGAACAAAAGAGGTTGCAGGTAGGGGTCGAAGGACACTACAAAGACCACTGAGTAATGCCTACAGTGCACCACGTGAGGTGCACTGACGGCATTAACCTTACGCCAAACGTATCAAATACACGTTAGCAGAATACGACAAGTAAAACGGCTCTTACCAGCGATGAAATACTAAATACCTAGTTTTAGTTTTACAAAATTGTCTCCGGTATTACAGTGTGATCAACCTTTTTTTTTTTTTATCCGTATATATAACTCATGCAAATAAACCCTTAACAGTCACCACCTACTGTACACTTCAAAACGGTCCCAACAAACACAGGTGTGTGGGATTACGTGGTCGAGGCCTTCCCTGATTTGAACTCTATTGAAATTAGTTGTGGCGTGACTGATCAAGTTAGATTGCGGCCTTGTGTTAGGAACGGAGAAATAATTAGAGGCATAATATCGCAGTTTATCAGGATAGAGATCGATTAACCTGCGTCGGATGGGGTGCGCTGGAAGAGTTCTACGCTGAACATCAGTTAATATACAAAGAATGAAGTACAAGGAGTGACAACATAAAAGCAATACTGACGATTTTTAATGTTTTCCAAGGTTGTCGGTCGATTACTCGTGATGGGTTTCCAAAAGTATGGGAGGAACAACAAGAATCGGGGTATTATTGCCCAACACTTTAAGCATCTTTGGTGACTGAAACGAGAGAGAGAGAGCAACCCGCTGAATACTGCTTTCTGCTTTGGAGAAATTTACTTACCTGCTTAATCTTTATATTTTGCGAAAATGAAAAGTGTTCTTTAACAACAGAGAAAGGATGAAAGACAAAGAAACCTTGACATGGTCCGGTATTGTCAAAGCAACTGTTCATTGTAACCATTTTCCATGTGATTTGCATGAATGAGAGAATGGAACTTCAGCTCTCAAGCAGGATTCCAGCTAGTGTCCTCCAAGTGGCAGGCACATAGTTTTACTAAAACAAACACGAGAAAAAACTTTATTTCGCCCCCACGGAAATTAGCGCCTGTCATTTGCTTACTGTTTTGCTACCAGTATACTTCCAACTCAGAAGACAAGAGTTGAAATCCTGCTTGAGAGCTGAAGTTCAGTTTTCTCATTCAATTCTCATTCACAGGCTCATCTAGTAATCTAAGAACGCACATTAAACCCTCACACTTACCGAGACTAGAAAAAATCAGAATTCAGTCAGAATCTATAGAAATACATTTGCAATGAGGGGATTTCTTAGTACCTTAAAAAGCAATAAAATCTGCCAACCTTTTCTGCGCTTTATCGTCAAAATAACGGGACAGTACGAATGTCGAAGTAACGATCAGTCACTCTTCGGAAAGTATTAAGGAAGGGGAATTTTAAAGGTTTGAGATCCTATGAACAACATTATTAACTCTTCAATGGATTTTAAATCGTATTATTGACAAACGTGTTGAAAAGGCTGTCGGTCGCTTGTTGACCTTGCTCCAAACAGACATATTTATAATTAACACAAGAATGCAGAAGTCAACTGGACCAAGATGCAAAGGACGCGCTAGACCTGCCTCAGAAAAATGTTTCCGATATGTTACGCCAGAACTGATAACGAAAAATCATGAGTGAATATCGTCGCGACGGGCTGCTTGTGGAGCGTGGCTATATATGCACTCTTCTAATAAATGCACGCTAACGTCCATGAATGTAAGAACAAGTTCTGATTTTACACAAGTTGCGTAAAACTCAAAGGACTGCAACGAGCATTTGATATAGAGCTTCTTTTGAACAACGCTACATATTTTATTTTTTTTTTTTTTTAATTTGGTAACAAATTTGTCCTCAGTGAGTTACAGCCACATTGACGAATATGGAAATTGAAGCAAATCCCTCGCCGCGATTCGATTGAGTAACAAGCAACTTGGTATTTCAAAGGTTAACCCCAACAGTTCCATAACTGTATCACTAAACAAAGCCCACTCATTAAAAATGGATTGGCAATTTATTTGTTTTACAACAATTGTTACATACGTCATAAGCTTGAAAATACATACACACATGGTAAACAGTTATGTGTACTGCACATATGTATGCTGAAAGTGAGATGGAACGGATTATAAAATTCATGTGCCTGTTCTCAAAACCTGTCTTCCGGCAGAAAGAATTTTTATTGGATCTAATTGGCTGTGAAAGAACAAGTCTGTAGGCCAAAGGGCAGCTAAATCATTCACTGGAAAAAGTAGGCTGACTTCACAAAACACTGTCAACGTTTAAAACAGTGGAGCTTCCTGGTTTATATATTCAATACGAAAATCTCAAAATGTTTGTGCAGAAAGCCCTAAAGGCGCTGGGTTTCATTTGTCCTGTAGCCAAAATATTCAAGTCCAAGTAACATGGTTACCATAACGGTCGAATCATTCACGTCAGTAATTACAGAGTAACGTACACTCATATTCGCTACTTTCTGAATTATTTAAAAATAAATCAATTATGTCCCGTAACCTACATCCAATACTTATAAGTGAATAAAACAGCGTTTATAACAAAGTAGACAGCATAAAATACGGAATAAATTAGGCAAAAAGAGTACCATAAAATTATGCAAAAATGTTCACAAATATTTGAAAAAGCAAAGTTTCTAAATTTCATCAGACGATTGTTTGCAAACTAGAAAATTACTAGATATGAATGCCAATATCTACCTTTATTCGGACTTCAGTTCTTCGGTCATGTAAAGTGAAATTACTGAAATAAAAAGATACTACCGTCCACGTTATTTTTTTTAATTGTGTATGTTTTTGGAGTTACAGGAGAACTAATAAAAGAAAAAATTATATGATGTACAGTAAGTGCTCAATATTTTCCCAATGTACCAAAGCACGGTATTCGAAATTTTAAGTTTCTGCTTCAAATAG
This sequence comes from Macrobrachium rosenbergii, assembly GCF_040412425.1. Classification (NCBI taxonomy): domain Eukaryota; kingdom Metazoa; phylum Arthropoda; class Malacostraca; order Decapoda; family Palaemonidae; genus Macrobrachium; species Macrobrachium rosenbergii. The sequence continues at coordinate 29,558,227 of NC_089790.1, forward strand.
TACCGTTAGTACTGAAAAGACCCAAAATATCAAAATTAAATCCATATTAGAAAACTACAAAGAGAGAAAACAGAAAATAAGCCATTTTGATATCAAATCCGTAAATCTCTTTTACTTTCTACCTTTTGATATGCTTAGAGCTTTGCATTTGAATGCATACTCTCTACTGATATTTGTGCATTATGTTTGCAAGGTGTTTTAAGAAAAAAACAAATAATATAAACCTATTTAAGGCTGTTTCTGTTATAATCAAATCGTGGAATGACCTCCATAACCATGTAGGTGAATCATTGGAACTTTGGAATCCCAAATTTCGTGTAAATGCCCCCACCCTTTTTTTTGAGCAGGCTGACATGAGTCTTACTTCATAATTTTTCAGTATCTATTTTACTTTTTTTTATTTTTCTTATTAGTTTTTGTTTGTAACCTATTTCATAGTTCATTCTTTACTACTCAATCTTCCTTTCTGTACTGGACTTTCCCTATTGGGCCCTTAGATCAGTAGCATTCTGCTTTTTTCAACCAGGCTTGCAACTTGGGTTTTAATCATATCAATTATAAGAATGATAATTAAAAGAACTTTAAGGAAGCAAAACCTCAAAGGTCTTTACAACATAATCAAAAGGATTTGTTTTCAGTTTACTTTTACTGACAGGGGACTATAGAAGAAACACAACTGATTCATTTCCATTTGGGAGGGGATTAATAAAGATGACGCATGGATCAGGACCCTGCTGTAGAAATACACATTATAATGAATTCTTTAAAGGCATATATACTCTCTTGGTACTATGCAGCTTTCATACACAATACATCAAATTATAATAGCTACATATTAATCTGTTTAGCAACATTTTATTAAAATTTCAGGACAAAATCAAACAATGTTAAATGAAAAATATTTATTGAGATAGGCTTGTATCCTAT
>NC_089790.1:29569153-29574153 GCF_040412425.1 Macrobrachium rosenbergii
TATGAAGTTACATATACAGAAAATACAAGAAATTTATGAAGATGAATGGAAATCAAAATGAAAAAACGGGAACAATAATTACTCTCATAATCTTACTTTGGGTGAATAATTTATAAAATCCCTCGAAAACACCTTCGTGGGTTCTTATATAACATCAACAGACTAACAATCATTCAGAAGGCCAAAAGCTCAATGGTTTTAAGTGTTCGTATTGGTCCCCTTTTCTCGAATTTCTGTCATCCTCCCGGTTTTGAGAGGAGAGCCTTTCGCTTTCCATCAACCTTACGTCTCGTTCTCTTTCATTCTCACTTTCTTTTCTCATTTGCTTTCTCTCCGCCCCCTCATATGGAAACAGGGATATGAAATATTGTTGCAAACATAATTATAAAAGTATCCCGAGAGCGTTCTGATTCGTATAAAAGAGGTTGTCCTTCCCATAATAAAAAAAATAAATAAAAACGAAACATACAATGGATATAAAACCCACTAGAATATTCAGTATCTTCTCTATTTGTAATTTATGTAAGAACTGAATAAAGAGACCGCCTACATGGAAATTTTGCAGGCTAAGAAGAAAATAACTGAAGTTTACTTAAAAATAACTGAAGTTCCCTTAAAAAGGTCTAGTGCCACTAAAAAGGACATCCCATAGAATACAAATGAATAATATATTTATCGTTAACTTTCCTTTATTAGTAACCAGAATTTCCGCTTTGCTCATGTTAGTCGCTCAAATTTCTCCTCTTGCAGACACTTCCAAGATCTTCCACTAGTTTCTGTTGTTCCCTTTACTCTCCTCAGTCAGCAAAGTAAAATCTGCAACCATCAGCCATTCCACAACCAATTCACGAGTCATTTTCTTATCCCACAACTTAGCTTCTAAACCTATTGCCATTTCCATGGCTTCATGCTATTTATTATTATTATTATTATTATTATTATTATTATTATTATTATTATTATTATTATTATTATTATTTCAGTAGATGAAGCCTATTCACACGGAACAAGCACACAGGGGCCACTGACTTGAAATTCAAGCTTCCAAAGAATGTTGGTTTCAACCTCCCACCGCAGACACCAGAATGCAGCAGTAACTGGTCATGATACAGAGCCAGTGATTTTTCGTCGCCTCAACATTCTTAACAGCAGTCAAAACTGTTTGTCTATCGATTCCGTTCTAAGTTTTGTTGTTGGTCCATTTCTGCAAAACACAGCCATGTCCCTTTCCTTCCAGTTTCTTCACATATATTTTTCATAATAAACACCTGATCTACACTGTTGTTCCCTTATAGGTCATCTACCATCTATTTTGCTTCTTAATCAAAATCCTACCTTCCACCTCCCCCGCCCTACCAGTTAATGTTATACCCCAGTAATTTTAACGGATGACTCTAACTTCCTTACCTTCACACACTAGAACAATCACTCCTCAAAACCTTTCATTCAGAATCTTTCCCTCATCCAGATGTCCATTCAAAACTCTTGTCCGCCACGACAGTCACACAATCCATTCCTCAACCTCTTCAAAACACTCACTGCTTCGACCAAGAACTGCATCCAGTTCAAACGACATATCTCCATTAGCGACTTTTATTCCGAGATCCACTGGTTGATTAACCTTTCTCGTCCCTCTATTTCTATAATTTGATTTCTTTCTTCTTGACCACCTATTCATCCTCCTCCTTGACAACACACGATCTTCTCTTCTGCCTTCCCACTGCACCCAAAATAATCTCATTCTTCATTCATTGAACCTTTTATTCCACATTCTGCCACTTATTTCCATTCCTCTTCCTACTCTCGTTTACTCGCAAACACTTCCTCTTGTGACCATGACCACACCATGAAATGTCATAATTTCCTAATCTACTCCTTCCACCTCCGTGTCTTTAATCCTACTCCACAGTTCATCCACCTTCTCTGTGCTTTGATCCTACTCACCTGTCACCAGTCGGTCCAATTGTGAATGGGTACCAACGTCAACTGGACTTAGAAAAATGTCATGGGATTGGAGACCTGATAACCAGAGATCTGCTATGAGCCACAAGGCACTATACTTCTGATGACACCCTATCTAAATGGAACAAGGCGTAAGGTAAAAAAAAAAGTATGCATGTATATAAGTGTGTGTGTATATGTGTGTGTGTGTATATATGTGTATATATATACTTATATATATATAAATATATATATATATATATATATATATATATATATATATATATATATATATATATATATATTGAATGTATATTTTACCCTTTGAGTGGATGAGTTACGGTTACTAAACCATGCCCTACTCATCTCTGGTTGCAATCTTCCAGAGCTGACTAATTACCCGGTTCATAATTTCAGTTCAGAAAATTTTTATAATAACTTTTAACTTGAAGTTCCATCAACAAATTACCTTCTACAAAATACATTCTCAGCAACTTCCACATCGTACCTTCATCTATTATATGGCAAGATTTTATAAGCCCTACTGCACTTGACACATCTTTTCATCTTGAATCCTAAACTTCTCATGCAAGTAGGAGTTCCAAAACTCGTACAGATTTGCTAACACCCAATCGGCATTTTCACCTGACTGTACATGTAGCTAAAACCAAGCTTATCATTTGTTCCTCAATTTTTGTATCACCCTATAAGACATTTCCAAATATAACAGTACTCACAAGAAAAAAATTCTTACGATGCAGCAAACACAGCAAAAGACGACCTTCATCGAGAGGCAGAAAGAACATATTTCAATCAATGAATATTTTCGAAATAGAGGCTTTTCTCTTCCACTCCTACTGGGCATCGAAGCAGATCATTCCAGTCTCCACTGGTGGCCCCTCACCTTATTTTCAAAAACGAAGAGTGGGCCATCAATTAGCTTCCCCCTCTTATCATTTTCCATTCTGTTCTGACGAGGTCGGATCACCAAATGATGTATGGATTTCAATTACTTCTACCATATTAGCTATACTGGCTACCGTTAATTTGGGTGCTGTTTTTGCGTCGTTTTTAATTTTTTGTGTATGTATGCATGTATGCTGATTAGTTAATTTAAAAAATGTTATATTTATAAATGTTATAACTATAAAAAGATATCAATTTTCATTTGATTTAAAGAGATTAATTTGTTCCTGAAAAGATTTTACAATACATCTCTGATTAAGGATTGTCCGGATAAATAACAGTACGTTGGTTTGGATAGTATAAATGGCATCTGATTTTGTTCATACGGCGACACAAATCCGTTCAGTATGTAAGAGCAAATAGACGCTGTTCTAGAAAATAGGGAGGATACAATTAGCAACCTCTATTTTCAAAGGAATTATCTTCTAAATACCAAAAACTTTCCCGTGGAAAACAGCTGCTCTACAAAAGTGCAAACTGTAACTGACTACAGAATTCCGTTAAAATGTATTGAAGTTCAAAAGGAAAAATGATACTCTGACAAACAGAATAAATGGAGCAAGTTACTGGAGGGGGAGGGAACACATAAAACTAATATGCATTAAGAGACGAATTAAAAAAAATATGGAAGGCTTCATAAATACTTGCTGTAAGCTTATTTTTTACCCGTTTAGTCTCTTTCCTGTTAAATCTGAGTGACCTCAATACTGTAGCAAGTAAATATTCAGGCGGGAGAGAAAAATAATTCTATAAAACAAGATACTCGACACATTATGCTTCACCTGCTCTTATTTTCTTCTTGAAGCCGACAATAAGGTATGATGAGAGCTAACAATATTGTAACTTTTCGACTCTTACTCATAAAATCATTAAACTTCTCCCGTATCGCCATGACTGCGGGTTTTTAATAGAGGATTATAATATAAGCCAGTAATACTAAATTATGATTAGAATTCCACTATATTAAAATTACAAGCCTGATCATTTTTCAGCTTGAAAAATTAGATTGTTTCCCCTTATACCAAAATCATAATGGTAATTTCTTTAAAATATATATTTGCCATTATTTTTAACAAGTAAATTTTCTGGTATATTTAAATCACTTGGCAGTAAGATAATTACATTAAGGGAGCGACCATTTCTTAAGTGGCCATTAATTACCGGGTACTCATTCCTTAGAAGTACTGTATACATGCATTCCAAGCCATCAGTTCATCATGTGGTCTATACCTGCTATTCATCTCTCAGCTGGTATTCAAGCGATAGTTGTGCTATTTCTTAGGTGGTCACTAATTAAGAACCATCTTCCTCTAAGGTGTCCAGTTACTCAGTCTTAGCAGTGAGACCAAGAGTTGTCAAGATTAGACATTCAGGGACCGATGCTCATTTCCCGATGAGGTCATTTCCAAAGAAGTTCCGAAATCCGTATTCAGACATCTCAGTGATTAGAATTTCTATTGAATGTTTGTTTTTCCCTAGGAGAGATATTTGAGTCTGAGGGCATCAATTCACATAAAAACATTATTCATCAAAATCTGAATGATCTTACTATTAAAGGGCATTTTAAAAACCTACATCTCCATTTAAGTAATAGTTGTTATACAAACGGCCGCAGTTGCGTATTTAGTTAACCAGAATGTATAATTTGTTATGCAAAATAATATAAAAAAGAAAGGGATGTGGTTCGTCATTAGCTATTATTATTACTGTTTAAATTATCACTAACAATTTATAGAGGAAAATGTAAAATATCCAAGAATGATTCTTATGCTTACAAGAACATTTTAATTTTTTCAGACCATCTTTCCATGTACACTAGTCACACTAGTTTATCGTATCCAGACCGACGAAATGATCATACGTGCATTTGACTAGTAATTTCAATATTTTGTTTATTAAACATATAATTTCTTATCTATTTATTATGGTATAAATAAATTCTTTTAACAAATATACGTTACACAATAGTGTCCTAATGTTTATATCTAATTACTAACCTTACGTGTAGATTATATAATAAGTAAAAAGACTGAACACACGCAAAGATCGATAACATTCAACTGCAAAGTATAAAATCATTAAAATAAAATAAA
>NC_089790.1:29576653-29594153 GCF_040412425.1 Macrobrachium rosenbergii
CTGTTGGTATACCTGATATTGTGTGTTTCATTATTTTGATTAAGAAAGCAAATTGCACAATACAAGGACTGACAGGATAAGAGTGGTGTGAAATGATATAAAAATACGGTCTGTGAAGCAAGATGGTGTTTCTTTTGGAACATTTGTGGAACAATAGAAAGCTCATGACGGATCTGACCGAGATGGTGCGTGGTAGGTGTTGTGGTTGTATGGTAAAATGTAGTCTTGTTTGGCAAGGAATAATAGTGGTTGACTTGGAAAAAGTGGTTCTCATCAGAGAATTATATAATCATGGATAGAATGACGAGATATGCCCAAAAATATATATTATATTAAAGTGCAGAATTTTGGTTCAGAACAATGGGTGCTGCTTGGGGCGCAGAGCGGCTAATGTTTGCACAGAACAGCACTGGTTAGTGACAGCGAAGGGCAGCTGCAGAAACTGGAAAACTATTTACTGTCTCTAAAACAAAAATGGAAGTGAAAAGTAGCTAGAGTAAGGATATATGGGTAAATGGAAGCCATGAAGATGTAGACGAAGATGGGGAACAAGTGTAGTAGCAGTCTCTACAAAACGTTAAGAAGAAAATAAGTGGCCATGGAAGAAAAAGTTTGAAAATATGAAGGGCCTGTTTGCGTCAAAGCTACTCACGCTGAGATGAACTGTTTGTGCGCCGCATTTGTGTAATAAGAGTTAAAAGGGCGAGATATGCAAAGATGGCTGAAGAGACTTAAAAGGGTGAGCATGGGTGAAAATATAGATCACTGCTTTGAGGTGATTTGATCACGTGGAAAGAATGGAGGATACGAGAGTGGTGTAGAGGGTATTAATTAGTGTACTGGAGCTGATACATTCGCGACTCGCCTTCTGTTTAGGAATGTTAAAGGGCTGATGGTGTGGAAGTGTTCTGCACAAGCGTCTAATCCAAAATGTAACTACTCAATGAACGTAGCTTTCACTATTGACATGCACTCCTCTGAAGTTACCTTTTAATGTGAGAAAATGCGTTTATGTTCAAGTCCAATGTATATACATACATACATTCATACATACACACGTGTGTCTGCGCGCTCATGTATGTCAGGTTATAATTGCCGCGTACACGCCTGTGTTTATATGCCCTACAAAGCACTCAAACAAAATCACATTTATTTCTCCTGAATCTGATATCGCTAACATATTAATAATCCAGCCAGGCACAATCAAATGCAGCCTCCCAGCTAAACAAATGAGGCTATTATTTTCAGTATTTGCCCTAAATACTTAATGGGAACATCTGGCCCTATTCACAAACGCAAAATCACGTAGACGAGAGCGCTATGTTTAATAAAAAAAAAAATAAGATACGATGAATTAAGTTTTTCCAAGGAATACGATTATAATAAATAAATAATATTAATACTAATTATGATACTGAGCTCGCATTTGAAAGATCAGTGTTCGCCTTCGGCCTACCGCCATCAGTCGACCCAACTGAATGGATACCAAAAGTAGTCGAGTCCTTAAAAGGACATGGGGTAGCAACTTCATCTAAGAAGGCTAGGAAACTGGAAGGCTCTACGTCACGGCGCAATCGCCTCTAAAAAGAAGAAGAGAAAAAGGTGAACATTAAATAATCTTAACAAAACACAGCAATAAGATATTCCCTTAATAATGCCGAATTATGTTTGGAAAATCCTTAAATTAAGAGAATTCTCATAAAGAGGAGTAAGAAATAGCCAAATAAACATGAAAAAAATACGCTTCAGTATAGCATATATATGCACGTTTCATTTCAATTACCGGGAATGTAGTATATACGTGATTGAGGTCGCTGAATGCAAGGCAGGGATGTCGTTTTCAATCTGACGTGGAGAGGAAAACCTGAAATGGAATACAGATTCCCCAAAAATGTCAACAGCATTATTTATTACAACTCATCAAGGATACAATATACCTTCTGACTCAGGGTACCATGGCCGCTTTGGCAGTTTCAGAAAAGACAAAAAAATAAGCTTATAGATCGGTTACATTTCAGAAATCAAATTTAAAAAAAACATGAAAAAATCAAATAAATATAAAAAAGGAAAAATTATAGTTTCAGATGACCTTCTCGTAGAGAAAAAAAATTCTAAGGACTTTTCCATATGAAGTCAAAGGTTAAACAAAAATGAAAAAATGAACCTCGGCATAACAGCGAATTCCACTCAAAAAAAAAGTCAGTAACATTCTCTTTCCTGATAGCGAATAATACCTAAAGCTATTTCTTTGCCTTCTATTTCCCACTCTATTTAACATCAACTCCGCCGCAATCACGTTAATGCTTTTCTTACGGCGCTCGATGTAATGGATCTCTCCTGCCAAATTGAAGTGTTTCAAGAAACATTACTGATATTCATACGTTCTTCTCACAAAAGATGTTTATATATGATATACAGATGTGTATGTATATGTATATATATATATATATATATATATATATATATATATATATATATATTATATATATATAAATTATATATATATATATATATATATATATATATATATATATATATATATATATATATATATATATATATATATATATATATATAGGCAATAGCAATAATCGTTTAATATCGAACTCACTATCCCTCGGAATATCTTACACCCCAGGGGAATAATAAGTGATAAGTGCTATTTCCCCCGACATGAGTTGATTCTGGGCCTTCGACTTAAAATCAGCAATAGGCAGTCGACTCTGACCACTCCGTTATCAAGAGAGAGAGAGAGAGAGAGAGAGAGAGAGAGAGAGAGAGAGAGAGAGAGAGAGAGAGAGAGAAGAGAAACGTAAAATGTTGAAATCTAACAGAAGACTAGGATTGTTGTTTTCCTTTTAAAAACATTCTTATTGGACGTGAACCTTTTCATTATGAATTTAGTATAAACAAAAAGCAGCAAATAATTTATGAATATGATTTTTCAGGACATCAAATTGACATAAAATCTTAGTATTTTCTTGGCTTTTCATAAGAGCACCACGAAATAAATACACTAGAAACTCAAGCAAGGAACTGTTATCTAGCTCATATCTTGGATACCTGTTACATTAAAGCTATGAAGGCATTTGGTATTCTCTACCTCTTTTAAATCTAGATCTCTTCTATTTTGTATACGTAACCTATCCCCTCCTGCTTGCTGGGTTCCATAACCTCAGATTTCCCCAATTTTGCCAGCATATCGCTCCAGTCATGAGATGATTCCTGCCACTCACTTGCCCTTCTTAGCAATTCTTTTACCAGATCATCAGCACAGAAAAATTCCCTCAGATTTTCAATCCCTAATCCCTTCACACAATACATCCATAAAATACAAGCAGAAATGGGATAAGTGCCAATCCGTCAGTTGGTGTCAAGCAAAAGTGGACGAGGCTACCAACCTCATCCCTGGAGACTTGCTGAGAGCTGAGGGGCTCTCCCCTTCTGTCGCCACCCCTTCTACAGGGACAAAGGGGCTATGGGGATTATACAACATGTTTCGCCTCTTCCTCTCAAGGGGTAAAAGTCGTAGTGGAAAAAACAAATATGTAGTTTGCATATTTCGTACCTATGCAGAAAGCATCATAACTATTACATTTATTTTCTTTGAATTTCAACATTTCTACTGCAAAACTTAGTGATGTTCTACAATACCGTTGTCCCACAAATATTAGACTTACCTACAAATCATATCTTAGTAATCATCTTCATACGACTTCAGTATTGTAAACATTCCATTACTGACATTCACTATTATCACTGCTATAAGACATGATATTAATAGTTCTTGATCATTTTTTGTCCAAATCAGTGTCGTCGGATGCACTATTAAAATCCATAATTCATGACTTATGCATGCCATTTTCTCTAATATCGGAAAACGATATATTTTACAATAATCATGTTTTTATGTTATTGTCATTAATATCCAACAATGAACGTGTAGTGTTTCTCTTACATTTTAAAATAAAGTGTTCGTACATGTTTTCTTGACTCTGGAGAGAATTCTCAAAACCATCACAATTTTTCAAAACACTGAGTTTCGTTAAATCCACCGAAAATGTTTGTATACATTAACCTCTTTTACTGAAAATCTATTCTGAAATTTAAAAATCCATCATTTGCCTATAATAAAATGTTTGTTCCCAAATACATTAACGATACAAGGGGGCGTGAAGTCATCCAGTTTTTACTGCAAGAAAATCGATTTATTCTGAAAGGGTCTTGAAACTAAAACACTCTACTTATCTTTGTGAAGCAATTTTAAACAAAACATACATTTGTGCGCTGTCATCAATCCTAGAATTTCTGATGTGAGGAAGAAGCAGCAATCCATCACTAAATTTTACCAGAAAGTTTCTCATAAGTATTTCCAAATATTAAACATTTCAATGTTCAAACTGTTTTTACATTCATGTTTTGTTTTTATTTGGAATGTACTATTATTTGTTTGTTTTCATTATTAAATGTAATACAAACAGAAATCTGTTTTCTGTACAATGCTAAGCTATCCATAGCGTACGGGTCTACTGGAAGCAAAGGGGGGTCAGGTAAGATAGTTTATTAAAATTTTCACTAAAGTATATTCATGGTTATTTCCCATCTTCCCTTGAAAACTTTTAATACAAAAAAAAAAAAAATTGGAGATTATTTGCGTTCAGTCTCAGGAGGAAAGCAAATCCATTCATTGAATTTCCATCTTTTTCAATTGTTCTCCAGAATCTAATCTCCGTAACAGGATAGAGGAGATTTAGTTCAATATAATCAATAATCGATGGTGCGCCTTATTAATGGTACAGGGTTAACCAACACCAATTAGAGACCTTCTAGCTTGTCTTCCTAACCCTTAGCCTAAAGGATAATGGACAGTGATGGAGGATAATTAACTTAGGGATAAAAGATGTACGTGGATTAACATCACGGGTGGTAATTACTTAATCATGTTAACAAAGTAACATATATGTACTAAGTAATTATACCTTACTGGCTAATCAATTAAGATGGATGAATAAAGTGCTGCAGTAGTAAAACAAAGTAAAATACATAATACTCAATACTTTTCTGCATCACCAGTAATTAATTATACATCTGTGGTTATGTAAATATATACGCATACAGTTTATATATATATATATATATATATATATATATATATATATATATATATATATATATATATATATATATATATATATATATATATATATATATATATATATATATACATATACATAAAAAATATATATATATATATATATATACAGTATATATATATATATACTGTATATATACATATTAATATATATAATTATGAGTATATAATATATATATAAATATATATAATTATGATATATATATATATATATATATATATATATATATATATATATATATATATATATATATATGTACATATAACAACAGAAATTTACCTCAGGATTTGTTCAAAGCCAAAATTGTAAAATACCCATGTTTATATGACCAGTTCATCTGATTTTGTAACAAAATGCTTGGGAACAAATGACGGACAGAAACTGGTTAAAAATCGATTGAAAAAGCTATCGCCACTGACCAGTGAAAGAAATGGATATGCGAAAACCGTGTGTGTGTGAGAGAGAGAGAGAGAGAGAGAGAGAGAGAATCATGTGATTGAGTGGACGTGCCTCTACATATTGCCTCAAGATTGCTGATAAGACAAAAGACTTCCAAAAGCTTTTAAAGACGAGGCAGCCCAAACACGGGAGCAGTATTGAAGCATGGAAGGATTAAATCCCCAACAGAGTTAAGGAAGCTCTTCTGAAGTAAACAATGTTAGAGCGAAACGCTCTGGCTTTTAGAGGGAGATTAAGTCGACCTCAGAGTATGATGCTTGCAAGACATAAAATGCTCTAACGCATGCTAAAAATTGCAACTCAACCGAGGTTCCGAAACTCTAACAAACCTTGGGGCTGTTTGATTAACGCTGATGCATCAGCGAGCGATAAAACTACCTATGATTATGGATAAAAGCACAAGAATTAATTTTCTTCCAAAATGACATGTATAACATTTCCAATATCAATGTATAAATTGAAATTTATACCTCACAGATTTAAACAAATGCTCTATATGGTAACCAAATATTTATCACAACGATAAACTATGACAAACATACGAACATTTTAACGGACTGATAATGAACTACACAAAAGAATTTAAAAAGCGAAAAGATATTATCTTGATTAAAATTCCGAGGCCTATTTGACTTTGCAACAACGCCCCGAAGCACAAGATCGATTGTGCGTTCATAAGCCTTTTTCGGTTAAAATTTAAAATTTGTACTACCCAAAACCTGAACAATCTAGCTAAACGCCTCTCAGGGACAACACCAATCTGTCAGTGGCACTTCTTACGGGTGGCGTGTGGGATAGCTTTAAACTCCAAAGACATCACTTAGTTAGACATGATAAAACGTTCTGTCTCACTCTCTTTATCTCAAAACAAAAGAGTTCACTTATTAAAAAGGAAGCCAGAACTTCAAATAAGGACAAATAGGCTATGAAACCCCTTTTTCACACTTCTTTCATTTTTCTTTCATTTATGCAAAACGTAATTCCTTTTTTTTTTTTGCTGGGTTCGTCCTTGGATTCACTCGGCGATATAATGAAAGTAAAAAAAGGGGGCGCTATCTGAAGCTCTTTGTTCACATTGTTTAAATTAATAATTAAAAGAAAATACAGTAACGGCAGATTCCTTTTGAGAAAGACATTTTACAGACTGTACATCTGTACAAAATCACTTTACGTTTATATCTCAATACAATTAATAATTTCACGAATGTGATTATATAACTATTTAACATTTAGACTATAATCTACTCGTACCGAAACTCAAAACTGTTTTCTCGGAATCTCACTTGGCAACCAGAGTAGAAAAAGAAGGAACTTCCTGATGCTAGCTGACACTCAAATATTAAACATGTAATTCTATGGGATATACATATATATATATATATATATATATATATATATATATATATATATATATATATATATATATATATATATATATATATTAAATATTCTGCTGTTCGCCCTCTCTGCATTATTAAATAGGAACATCATTCTAACAAAGACAGGAAGGCGTCTCTGTTGAAGCTAACCGTTCAGAAGTAGGCTGTGGGATTTCAAAAAATTAACGTCATTAGTAGCTGACAATGTAGCATTAGGGTCCGAACCCATAGGAAGAGGTTCACCAAGTAACCTCTATTGAAGGTGGTCTTAAGCTTCCTTTTGCTCTGTTCTATGCATTCGGCGATGTTTTGTCAAATTTTCAGACTGCCGGAGGCATACTGACGCAACAAACAACCAACCGCTGCCCTGACCTCAACCCGATGCGGGCAGTCAGAGAAAGGAACTTGTTAACGCGGGAGTCAGACGTGTTGTATCTAATTCTTTGTGCTTGCCCTCTTACTGTTTCATTGGTGCTAGTGAGGCGAATCAGTACTTCAAGACTTCTGATTGTCAGTTGCATGCGCAAGCAACCCACGTTAATGGTAAGTTTGAAATTTGCCAAATTTTCGTCGATTGCTAGTATCTCTTCTCTGTATTTTCATTTTCCTTTTTTTTTCACCACTTCGCCACCATCTACGAGAACCTGGTATAACCATATTTCTTTTATGAAGTCTAGTGTAAGAATAATTAATATTGCCTAGTGACTGTGTACACTATTCCCATGCATTAAGTAGGAATTAGGGAAAGTTACGTAAGTAAATTTCAGCATTCAGGCTGCCTTGTGTCTCGATCCCATTGTTTGGAAGAGAAATAGCCTTACCAGTACTAGAACTGCGTACGATACATAGTAATACAGACATCCGTTGCGTTATAACTTTACTTGAAGCAAGGGGAAACTTGATTGTGTCCGACGTGGGCGAAAGTTCATGTAATTTCCTCGCTATCACCGCACATTCTTTCTTTGTTGGGACCAATTGGGAAGTAAGGGGTTTGATGTAATCCATTTGTTGCAGAGTAATCCGTTATCCTATATACTGTTTTCCCCGACTGGCAACCTTATTCAATTAAGTAACTGTCTGTCTTTGAGGTTAACTTTTAGTTTTAATTGACAGGTTATGTGTGCCACTGGCGATGCAGGGCCCCATAAATTACAGTAATTCATTAATAAAACTCATCAGCCAATATATATATATACACAATAATATATATATATATATATATATATATATATATATATATATATATATGTATATATATACACACAGTATATATGTATATAAACATGACCCTCACAAAATTACACTCACAAGAAGCACAAGTTAGATACTATATCCAACAGAAAATGACTTCGGCAAGTTCCACTTTACATCCGTTGACCTTAGCAATGAATAATGTATCTGGTAGTTATTCGATTATGGGAGGTCAAAGCCAGGGTAGAGGGGCTTACAAGCCTAGCAAACCCCTCCCATAAAGTAACTGATCGGAATAGGTTGGCAAAAAAAGAGAGAGAGAGAGAGAGAGAGAGAGAGAGAGAGAGAGAGAGAGAGAGAGAGAGAGAGAGAGAGAGAGACCGTCCGTAAAAATATTTCTTTAAGTTTATGTACTGAAGGAAACTTCTACGAGCGTGTAATTGATGCACACTGAAATATTATGACTCCGTACCACGATATTCCAAATATACTTTTTGTACGAAATGTCATTCTTGGTCCAGCATTGCTATTCAGTGGCCAAAACGAGGCTCGACATTCGGTGAAATAATCATTACGCGTCCTTTGTCTTCTATCGGCTGCTCCATTGATTCAATTTCAGGTCCTGCTTGTATATCTAAACAAGTACTTCTGCGTTGCTGCTGCTACATTTTCTAATGCAGAGGATCGTTGCATTACACACTCCAAATTACTAGTGAAACATATAATGAAAAAGGAAAAACTGCGGGCAATATAAACAAGTGAAAAATGCGCCGAAGTTTCTTCTGCGCAATCGAGTTTTTTATACAGCGTATACTGCTGTGTGAGCCGCAGCCCATGAAACTTTCAGCCACGGCCCAGTGGTGGCCTGTCCTATAGCGCTGACAGATGCACGATCATGGCTAACCTTAACCCTAAATAAAATAAAAAACTACTGAGGCCAGAGGGCTGAAATTTGGTACGTTTGATGATTGGAGGGTGGATATCAACATATCAATTTGCAGCTCTCTAGCCTCAGTAGTTTTTAAGATCTGAGGACTGACAGAAAAAGTGCGGATGGACAGACAAATAGCCATCTCAATAGTTTTCTTTTACAGGAAACTAAAAAGTATATTATGTCTACAACATGACTGTTTTGGGTTAAACATGCGTTATGAAAACGAACAAATAAACAAACTTACACTGCAGTAAATTCAGTCCTGTGTAATAAAAGTGACTCAAGTCTTCAGTTGATAAGAATTAAAATGAAAGCGATAACGATCTCATTTTCAACTGCATATGCTGCGGGTTTTAATACTTTCAAATATTTTCACCATGTTGCATTTCTCATCAGAATATAATCAAATCCAACCTCGACCAAATACAAGACTTGTAGAACTTAACATGCTGTTCAGACTGAGATGAAAAGTGAAAAATGCTAAGGAGGAAAAATCTACGCGTTATAGTAGAAGATCAGGTTCTAGCTAAGAAGGTTGCGAAAAGTTTTAAAGTCGCTCATAACAGACAAAAATAATGTTATTACCCTTGTAACTGTAAAATATGATTCCGGGAACTTGTCAACTAAGGACAGGTAACTACTTAACCTCAAAACAAATTTAAAGATTACAGTTAAACTCCTAATGAAAAAAAATACAATTAAAAAAACTAAAATTAATGCAAAAAACTCCACTGACTTCGGCATGTTTCGAAAAAAGGAGGAACTTCGTCATAACGACATAATGTAAAGTTATAAGGAGTCAGAGATCGTGGGTAATCAATTACAAATTTAATGTACAAATACGAAGGGGGTCATTCATATTTCAAAGCATAAATGAGTTACGAAAAAAGGAGGAACTTCGTCATAACGACATAATGTAAAGTTATAAGGAGTCAGAGATCGTGGGTAATCAATTACAAATTTAATGTACAAATACGAAGGGGGTCATTCGTATTTAAAAGCATAAATAAGTTAACATTAACAGTACAAATCTTCTGAGAATATTACACTAACATTATTCGACAAGTATTATAGGGTAATTTATGGTCAAATATAGTGAAACAGAAAATACAAGACCAAGTCAATATACAAAAACTTTTCAAAATCACATCAGAAGGAAGTGCAAGGACCAAATATAACGGCACCTTTAATACATTGCGCACTTTATCACTATCCACCAGAGTGACAGCTTATCGACAGGCCCTTGGCCTAAAAGACATCCGCCATCAACAATTTCCTACATAGCGTGAGAGAACCAACGCCTTATCCTGAGAGTTGCCTTCTCCTACGTATTTTGCAACTTGTGTGTGCGTTGCTGCATGAAAAAGGATCTATCAAAAATTTTCACACCTTCAGATCAACTTCGCAAATCTAGTAAGAAAAATATTACTTACTGCCTAAGAATGGAGTGTATGTTAAACGTATCATAATCAGATCATGTGTAAAATATGCTTGAATCTTAATTTATATGTGAGAGAGAGAGAGAGAGAGAGAGAGAGAGAGAGAGAGAGAGAGAGAGAGAGAGAGAGAGAGAGAGAGAGAGAGCAAAATCTGTCAAAGTAAATTTTCGATGAGAAACCTTCCAACCCTTATGAAAACCTACTTCCTCCGCTCAATTACTGATTAATCAATAATTGGCACTAACTGCTCATCTATTATACATATAAATACCTAAAAAATTACCATCATTATCCAATTACTAATAAAGACCAAGCTAACAATGTTGCTATTGTGGAGACTAAACAACCGTAGGCCTTCGACAACGCTCCCTCTGGACACCTTGCTTTTCACACCTTCAATTACGGAAGTAACCGGATTAAAATGTACTCTAGGTAATGAGAATCAGTAATATGTTTACATCTGGCAGTGCTGTAGAGTTAATTTCGTAGTCTCCAGTTACATATTCGTGAAACTGTTAGTGAGATGAGTTTTATCTCATTAATAATTAATATTGCTACAGCCTAGTCTTTTTTCAAGCAAATGCCGACGGCAGGAACAACAGAGTGCCCTTGCCTGGAACAAGCTTGAGGGAATAAAGCACATTAAGGGAATACAAAGCAAAACAAAATGTAAACAATGCTGGAATTATCACGTTTGGAAGTAGAGGGAAAGAAATTAACCGAGGAGTCAATTCTCTTATCCAAAGATTATTTGCATTTCGCTGTATTTTGATATTAACTATTATTCCAGCATTTTTACATGATTATGCAATCATTCCCCCTCGACTCATAGTAATAGTCAGACTCTCAATCAGTGAGACGACTGAGTCTCTAAGGAATTATTCTAGTCGTTAAATTATTATCCATTATACCTGTATCCGCATATCGACACTCATTAGTTTATTACGTTTGACAGGATGAAAGTCAGGACATGAAGAGTTATGCGAGGCATCAGAATAAGCACTGGAAATAAAGCAAGGTAGAATATTAGTAGAAGGGAACTAACGAGGACGAGAGAGAGAGAGAGAGAGAGAGAGAGAGAGAGAGAGAGAGAGAGAGAGAGAGAGAGAGAGAGAGAGAGAGCACTTAATTGTGCAAAACATGAAATGTAGTGTGGATGAGACTATTCACAGCAAAAGCCACTGGAAGAATTAGCAGGACACAAATGCAAAATATAATTTATTGTGGTGAGATATACGCAGTGATTAGAATAATGCTTTAGAATTTTTTTTTCTTTCCAGAAGCAAATGTGATTTTTAAAATATTCTTCTTTAAAAAAGTCGATTTCGTGGTAGATGTCACCTAATATTCCATCGATTTTATCCACTTTCCCAAAACATTAATGAAAACATTGCTTAAGAATGATAAAATAACCACTTGCATGCCACTATATCGGTAAATCTATGGTGTAGCCTCATGTCAACACCGCAAGTCCACTTGAATTTGAAAAATATAGGACGAGATTAAATTATTTTTCCACATTTTCTAAATTAGATACATTTTCCTCTCCCAAAACATAAAACGTATTTTCCGATTACATTCTTACCCGGTGAATCAACCCAAACTCATACCTAGCTGTAAACTGATTGAAGTTTAGCAGACCACTGTACTTCCCATAAAAGTAGTTTCACCCATTTCAGGCCTCTTAAAATTATCTGGCCTAATTCACCTACAAAAAAAAAAAAAAAAATTTAAATGCCTATGAATTACAAGTAAGTTGCACTAAATGATTTACTTGATCATTTTAAAGCCACCCCAAGCATGTCACATTATCCCCCTGAAAGTTATCTGCCAAAGGCAGAAATTCATTTTGGATCCAATATTTCACGTTGAACTAATGATTCTGTCAAAGAAAAAGGGAAGCGAAATGCATCGCTGTTCCCTTCCTGAAGAAATCAAATTATCACAAATTCGAAAATATTCCAAACAACTAAAATAAAGAATACATTAATATTGAAAATAATTATCCAATATAACTATAAATTATTATTTCTATTAATAACAATGATATAAAGTGAACTAACAGAGCAATATCCAATAAGTAAAATATTTTACTTAAAATATATAAGAATTTTGTACGAAAGGACAAAACAAGATTTCATGCCCGAGAAAAGAGCATTCTTCTTCATTCAGTTTATACAAGGGGGAGAGACGTCAGGTCAAGCCGGCCAAGAAAAGGACGAGAGAGAGAGAGAGAGAGAGAGAGAGAGAGAGAGAGAGAGAGAGAGAGAGAGAGAGAGAGAGAGAGAGAGAGGCAGGCAGGAAGTTTGGAAAACACGTGCTGGTTCACACGAGGTCTCTCGCAAAAAAAAAAGGGGGGGGGGATGAAGGAATGGAAAAGATGAAAACAGGAACAGAAGTCAAGAAACTCACACTACTGCCGTCTCCAAGATGAACAAAAGTGACTGGCCATACCTGTGAAAAGAAAGAAAAGATTACGTCAACGCTTCTCAAACTAACGCATCGTAACAATACACAATATAAAAGTAATATATGAATGAAGGCAATATACATTCACAAAGAGCTTACGAGGAACACGGTTAGTTTTCAGTCTTTCTTATACGAACATAGATGTAAGTGAAAACCTATAAATGCCCCCTAAGAAACCCTACACATAATTCATCAAAAGTATTACGTCAATCAAAGAGGTTTATCCACTCTCGTTCCACATATCTAAATCACATCATCAGGTCCTAATCTGTTCCTTCATCTGCACCAATGCTACTCCCAAATAGAGTTTACCAAAAGGGTATTTTATATGTGACAGAACTTCAATCAGACCCCAATTTTATCTGGTTTCCCTCTTCAGATATCTCCCTTATCATTATCTACTTCAGTTCGCTTGTTTCCTTTGTCACTTTTTTATTATTCACATACTGCAAGTATTTGCTCTCTCTTCTCATTTTCACTCCTTGCCTACTTTTTCTTACGTCTATATCTATTTCTTTATGTTCTTTCGCTACTGTTCAATTACTCAACCTTTTTTTTATGGTGACTCATTTCTCCTTCTTATGGGTCTGTTTAGTATTTTCCCTTGTTCTCTTAAACCTTCATGTTCGTTCAGTAATTCCCTGTCTTCCTACCCTCCCGTTAACTTATTCCTCTTATACTCCTTATTTTTTTTTTCGTTCCAACTTTCCAGTTCACTTGTTTCTTAACTGCATCGCTATTTGTTCACTTACCTCCTTCTATTCTACACAGCTTTTTCTTATTTGCCTATTCCCCTTGCCTGTCTCAGCTATGTTCACGTATTTTCATTTCTTGAGTTTACTCATAATTGGTGATACCAAACGTTCCATTTCAAAACACTTTTAAGACCATGACTAGTGATCAACTCTGGTTTGGCAATTCATATAAAAAGTCTTAGCTTGAAAAGAATGACAAGTCCATCATATGGAGACGATATCGCATCCAGTTGATCACTGAGCAATATGCTGAGAATATGTTACAGATTGACCATATGACCTGAAAATAACTTCAAAATAGAACTACAAGAAATAGCCCATCTTTGGTGGGCTAATTTGGAATATTCTATGATCAGTTCCATTACATCTACTATACTTACATATTAGTTACTGATAGCATAGAGTAAACAAACACAAACTTGAAGCTATAAATGGCCTTTGATGACTTTCTTCCTCCTGGTACCTGTCATCCGTAGCTATTTACTACCAAATTTGCTTTTCAGTCAGGTGATGTTAAAATGTCCTCTGCAAGTTAAATAGTTGCCGAGTAAAAAAATCTAGGTAGGGATTTACGATTATAGTGAAAAAGAATCGAAAGCTTACTCCTTAATCCACCATTTGTTATTGTTTTTCTTTTCGAAATGTGTTTACTGATCGACAGAGCTACGAAACAGGGAGACGATTTTAGAAGACTGCATTGTGACTAGAACAATATAGGTCAGTCTCCATACTTCCAGAGCTCTCAGGTTTCTGAAAAGTTGATATTTAGCAATTTCAAACTTTATAGTGAATCTTGACAATTGCTTTCCGATAGCCAGTATACATACACGACAAAAATGGGTGAATGTGACGATCCTTCTAGCTTAAGCTAGTTACCCCTTTCACAACCATGACAATGGATATGAGTCGAGACTTTTTCCAAGTTATTTTAAAGTTGCATTTGTATTTCACTTATTAATCCTAGAGCGCGTATACATACACTTCGTAACTCGAGTGTTGGTGATTAAGCACTTGACCTCAATCACAGCTTTTCTAAACGATCTTCAAGAGTTGCTGTTAAGGATGTTTTTACTGAGCTTCGACTTTTCTTCTCTGGTGTTCCTTAAAGTAGCGTTCACGAGATGAAACGAGCCAGTTAGTGTGCCTGGTATAGTCACTGGACATATGGCGCTGAATTCCAGTTCTAAAGCTTTATTAACCAGCCCATCTTGGACCTTTCTTCCTTTTTCATGATTCGCTTGGAAATTTGGAATACTTGCATCTAACTTGTCTCCAAATTCCCTCTATAGAATTCTTGAAATTTACACCAAATAATCATGCCACATTAGGTATAGTTCTTCAGACTTCCTGTATCCATAATCAAGTTATTATCATCACATGCTTAAAATCTTTTGTCCTAACGTTACTAGAATTATGCTCTGGCAGGGTGCAAACCCCTTTTAAACGTCTTCATCTTTTTTGGTAAGGTTGTTTAGAGTGGCAGTTTATTTTTACCAACAATGGACCCAAACAATTTGGACCATCATAGTTATATATACCGTTTAGCTACCTTCCTGAACCTCTATTTTAACGGGAACATCCGTAATGCTCTTTGTTATTGAGCCCAAAGAACTAGGACTTGCAACTAGCTATAAACAGCATTAGTAGCCACATACTATCGTGGTGCCATGTTCTCCTGGAACTTAATCAAGTCATCAACACGTCACGCACTAATGTATTTTCTTTATGACTTTCGTTCCTGTTTGTGTCTACAAAACATTTATTCGTTTGTTGACTACCTTCTATATATATATATATATGTATTTTCTTTTCTCTCTTTTAAGATACTGGCTTTTTAACTGAGGAAGTTGTTTAGCATGTCAAATGCTTTTCCCCTATCTTTACGTGAGCGCTGGCTCAATAATAATAATAATAATAATAATAATAATAATAATAATAATAATAATAATAATAATAATAATAATAATAATATACAAGAGACTAAATTAGATGTGGGATTTTCGTTTAGCATGGCCTTTTCGGAGTCCCTTACAATTTTTTTTTTTTTTTAGAATTTCAGCGAAGTTCATTGGAGAACAAATGGGTATGGGAAAGAATACATCTGATTAACACTTAACAATGCACAATCACTTCGACCCATTTCGCACTGGTATGGAAAGTGAAGCATTTTCCAGCAAGATGAAAAATAGTGGTTGTCGATATATT
The DNA here is from genome assembly GCF_040412425.1 of Macrobrachium rosenbergii. Taxonomy (NCBI): domain Eukaryota; kingdom Metazoa; phylum Arthropoda; class Malacostraca; order Decapoda; family Palaemonidae; genus Macrobrachium; species Macrobrachium rosenbergii. Next base: position 29,592,638 of record NC_089790.1, read on the forward strand.
TGGGGATGAAGCTGGCATTGTGTCAACATAGCCTCTTGCTCCCATGAGCAGCACGTATACGACACTGGCTAGCGGTAAGCTTAGATGAAGCTGGCCTTATGCCAGCACGGGTGGTAAGCTGTGGAAGGGATTGGGAAACTTGGTGTGGGCCTCCGGACTCATCCCGCCACCAGAGACGAGAACAGGGCTATACTGCAGGATAATAATATTGTGTTCTAATAAGGATGGAGCAGGGACCCAAATGGGCCAGTCCGTGGAATATCCGTATCCACTCTGGATGGTCGAAAGGCCCAAGCACGACTTGGAAGTGAAAATAATTGTCATTCTATTTATACTAGGAGTATACAATTCAATAAAAACCATTTCTATGGTTTTAAACTAAAACTACTATGAAATCTACCTACTAAGGAGTGAATTATGATATTTTTAGGAATACTGGTAAATGGCTTCATCTTAGGCAAGAGCATACATTTGTTTACACTAGCAATTAGAATTAAGGCCGATGTAAATGTGGGACGCAGCCTACGCGTAGACATACAAATTTATATTTCACCTTTTTACCTGCATAGGTTAGGGTAAGTCGGTGGTCTTCATACTTTTATTCATGCAATATGCAAGATGAGGAGTTTGGTAGAAACACTTGCAAGTTTTACATTTTTGCGCACAATAATCTTGGTAACTTTGGATTGATAATTCAAGTGATCCACGGTCCTTCTTAATGAAGGCACTTATCATTTGTTGCCGTTTCCATAGTTCAATTGCGTCGAAACATCATTCACAAATCGAGAATACTGGTAACCCAACCAGATATCCTGCGTGGTCGAAGATGCCTTGCTGAGCTTATATAAGTAACATGCGTCAAACCGTGCTATAACAGTGGCAAAGATATTGTCTTTCGTATCGTTTTATTCCCTAACGAACCTTTGTACAACTATAAGAAACAGCACAAGAGAAGGAAAAATAATAAAGAAAACTGAAAAGAGAATGGCGCATCTATCACAAACTTTTTTTTTTAAATTAAATCAAAAGAAACGCTTCCTCCAAACATAATAATAATAATGGGAAAAAGATCTTAGATGAAATTTATGCTTTTATTTTCTTGTTGCAAATGCAGCTTTATGGATATGATTTTTAACAAACAATTACATCAAGAAGAAGAAAAAAGAAACAGGATTCAAGTAATGGGTTTCTTTCTCCTCGCAACAAAAGAAAAGTGAAAATCTCGTCGACTTTTGAGCAATAATAAAGACAATGAAAATAATAAAAAGACATCTCTGGTGTAGTTTATTATTGATAATAATAGTATAACAATACAGGATTCTGCAGCTTTATCGGAAAGTGTCATCGAACGTCAATCTTGAGCCTGTTCTAATATGCTGTCCTCGCTAATCTCACCATAAGCCCATTTGCATTTACATCTCCGACACTTCCGTAACGGCTCTCCCCTATGTCGGGATGGAGATTACAAGATGCATTATCCTGGTCAGTCACAGAAACAATGTCCATGCCTTCTCTA
>NC_089790.1:29599153-29609153 GCF_040412425.1 Macrobrachium rosenbergii
GTGTATTTATAGATGTCATTTTATTGGAAAAGGGAACTTCCAATCACCAAATTATTTGCAGGACAAAAACTAATAAACGTCACCTCAGTTTCATTTCCAGTCTCTCCCATGCCTTGCCTGCTCATTACATCCTCCATACCTTCTTTGTTCCTGACAACTTTCGTATCCATTTCGCCATCAACACTTCTCATCTCTCTTATGGGTGTTTAACTTACTACTGTCTGCAGTTCAATACAGAATTCATCTTTGAATTCTTCGTGGACGTAATTTGTTGGTGCACAGCACACTACAATACTCTTATTGTACCGTACTAATTTATATCTTGCCAGCAGTCAATGCCTTTCCTGCGTTTGGTGTCAATAACATGCCTAATTTTTCTCTACCAATTCCAGCTGCTCTTCCTGAGTAAACATGCACATTAGCCTCATTCAACAGTTCCTTTCTCAGTCCTTTGCATCGTGATTTACAAACGATGCAGAAAATGATAGCATTGATCTGTTCTTCAAGGACCAAAGACCAAAAAACGTTACTGATGAAAACTGAAATAAGAAATTTATCTCTCTCACTCCCAACAAAATAATAGAGACCCCTCATAAATAACGAATCTAAAAAAATTCTATTTTCACTTAAACAAAAATAATGTAGCTCTATCAACCATAACAAGCAAATAACATGGAAATATTTTATCCGTCAGAATAAACAATAAAACAAAATATTTATTATTCAGTGTTAAGTAATTACAACATAATACAGCCTCTCAATGCAATACAATACATCACAAAACAAACCAATCAGCGCACGGTGGACTGTTGTATAGATCTCAGCAATCACTCAGGACCAAGCAAAATGATAAATATTTCCACAAAATAACAAAACGAACCTGGAATTGAAGCGTCATTCGCTTAAAAAAAAAAAAAAAGCGGTGGGGGTGTATGTGTGTGATTTGAAAAGAGTGCATTTAGAATGATTTCCAAATACAACAGACAATATGCGTTAAAGCATGCATTGTTGTGATTCTATTGCAAAATGCAAAATTAGTAAAACGGACTCAAACCTCTCTGTTTCATGAATAGTCTCTAAAATACATATTCGTAAAGATTAACATTTAGTAATAAAAAATACTAATATTTTCTAAACTAAACCAAGAGCATAAATTTTCGAGTTTTTAGACTAAAATGATCCATAACGTTTATTACTTGATTTTTAAACTAACGCACGGAAATGCACGATAATAAAAACCAGTTCATACCTATAACCGAGAACTATACACAGACACACACACACACAAACACACACACACGCTCACACTCACACACACCCAAATTATAAGATACTAAAATCCACCAAAATATTAGTAAAGGAAACCAATAACTCCGGCAACCTATTTTGAACAAAACTTGAAACGAAACCTCAACCGGAAAACCAGCGAGAAGTTTACGCGGCACTTCTCTCTTTGAGCCGACAAATCCAGAACTTACCTGGAGTAAGAAATAAGAAGAAAAAACTAACATTAATAACAGTCAAAGTTTCCTCATTCGCGTCTTTACTGATCTCATTTACATTCACTGCAGGATTTAAATGAATCCTAATTATGCCCCTGACGCATTCATTGGGCGTTTGCAGAGAAGGAAGTTTCCGAGACGAATAAAAGAAAAAAGAAAGGGTATAATTATCAGAGCCGGGTATTTCCGAAAACAGCCAAATGCCATCCGGGACTAAGCATGAGCATGAGATATTTACTGTACATCATACCCTCTCTCTCTCTCTCTCTCTCTCTCTCTCTCTCTCTCTCTCTCTCTCTCTCTCTCAGATGTAACCGGCAGAGGACGTGCATAATCTGTTTAGTTCAAAAGCCAATGGCTTTGTAACACAGAACCTCAGCTTCCTCATTAAAGCTGACCCACCACTAGAAGGAAAAATGATAAACCGAAGGGTCAAGAAGTGCGGACAGAAATACAAATAAATATACAATTATATACTACACTCTCCTCAGTCAGTTGTGCTACTGTGAATGAAAAAGTAAAATTAGGTACTCAATACCTAATCATAATAATAATAATAACGAAGACGACCATCACCATGATACATATAAAATATATAATAGTAATGATCAAATATCAATCATAACCATTGTACTGAATCAGTACTATAATTATTGTACTAAAATGAGCCACATAACTAATACTTGCAAGTAACCAACCCCACAAAATAAAAAAAAAATCGAAAAACTTTCAGTACATGCAAAAGTATTTATAACCATGAATAGAGGAACATTTCCATCCTTTCCGAACTTCAGCACTAGTTCCGAGCACAAGAAAGGAAGCCTGAGCACGCAAGCAAACAAGCAAAAATTCCTTCCGCAATGGAGAGAGCATAAAGGAAGGTAAAAGGCCCGTAACTGCATTGGTCAGCATGTTAACAACCACCTCGGTAATAACAGAAACATCAACTCAAGACCGCAAGGTCCCTCGGGGATTTTCTCTAGTGTATTTTGTTTGTTTAGCTGCGTTCGTGCACTTATAAAGGGGAAAGCTGACTCTGTTAATAAACAAATATTGTGCGTTTATTAATTAGACTGAACATGCATAACATTCTATTCTTACTGAAAAATGCAATGTTTGCAGTTTCAATAACGATTTGTGTACGTTCATATGGGTCGGCGTTCCTGTGCGTTTGTTATTTTTCGTTCACCTCTAATGAGGTACGAAAGATATGCTACCCGACTAAAGTATTTTTACTACCAACTTGAGTGGCCCAGTTGCCGTGATGAGAGGGTCACCAAGCGTATCGCTTCCTAATCCCTGTATTATAATGGAACCCTCAGAGATCTGAGTACCTCGCTGGCTTGCAAAACACTCATGGTATCTATGACAAGCCAATAGAAAAAAGTAAGCGTGATTATATTTGGAAAAAGGACACCTAAAGAGAAAACGGTGGACACACATTTTTATTTATTTATCTATTGGTAATGCGATGTATTTGGGCTTAGTTCAATAATAATGCTGATGACAGCTCTATCTCCAAAAGTGAACTCATCCGGACATCCCTCTCATCATCTATAATCCCCGGTGTGTGATGGGAATTATTCCTCTCCTCCAGAATAAATCATAACTACAGACCCCATCCCACTACACACCCGTCCCACCCCATCTCTAGTCAACCTGGAACATCAGACACTATTTACACTACGGCAAGTCCAATTAAAAAGTCCGCCGACATTCGCCTTTGTATTGTCGACCGACGGCCTTTTGAATTTGACTGTACCTTCAAGCTGAACTGTTGCCACATCATAATGAGTAATCCACCTGGTATTTTGACCTTCATACCACCAGGAAGAAAAGTACTACCGCGTCCAATACCTTTCACACAGATCAGCATTAACTGTTTCTCTCCCTTTATTCCGGAGGTTAGGGATGCTCTCCCTGCATCTTCTCTCCTCGATTCCTATAGCAATCCCATCCCTCACCCCCTTCCCCTGATTACCAATTTTCCTTCAAGATACACATTCTAGGACACTCAGATTAGCACCAAAAAGCTCAAAATTAAGCTGCAGAGTAACCATACAATCCAATGAAACAAAAACAAAAAATTTATGAATCTGGGAAATAAAGTCAGTAAGTATAAGTTTTCCAAGATTTACATGAAAATAGACTACTGATAATTAACAACTCAACGACAAACAGATAAACCAATATGAATTGAATAGAAAAATACGCATCTGCACACACACAGATTCATTTATCCTTTAGGTGTTACCCTGTGTCTGCGGGAATTCACAAGAATCAGTTAACTTCCAAAAATGTAATTTACTACTTAGGTCCACAGAGGCAGAATGGGTTAAGTAGACGTGACCAACAGCCATAAATGAACATACGCCGATAAAAAAAAAAGGGAACAACATTCAACCGAAATAAACAAGTATGTAATCAAGAAACTTTTTGTTTCGAAAAAAGAGGCTCAAAAACAAAGAAAAGGATTATACATGGGAAGAGCTGCAACAACCTAAATTGTAGGAATAATCTGAACAAGAGACGTCTAAATGAACTGTTTTCTATTATAATAGTTGCATTGCTGGCTTCATATTTCTCGTAATATACCGGGATGAAGTGTCTTGGTCAACACAGGGAAAATGGTTATAAGACAAGAGGTCAAATTACAATAAAAATTATTCGGGAAAATGCCCAGCTAAAGACTGTTTTGTCGATTCAATGAAAAGTAACTAAAGGCAGATTGAATATCTTCAAATTTAGTTGACGGTCATTACTCAAACTTGCGGGATGTCTCGTTCGAGTCTCCGGCCGGCCAATGAAGAATTAGAGGAATTTATTTCTGGTGACAGAAATTCATTTCTCGCTATAATGTGGTTCGGATTCCACAATATGCTGTAGGTCCCGTTGCTAGGTAACCAGTTGGTTCTTAGCCACGCAAAATAAGTCTAATCCTTCGGGCCAGCCCTAGGAGAGCTGTTAATCAGCTCAGTGGTCTGGTTAAACTAAGGTATACTTACTTTGAGGGATGTCTTTATATCACTAAATTCCACGATCAACGAACTGTCTGAAAGAGTTGTGGGAAGCACTCGGAAACGATGCTATTACAAAGATGTCAGTCGACCATTTTTATCTGTATTTAATCGTATAAACGATCAAAACCCTGAAAGGAAGGTCGATAAGTTTCTAACCGATAATATGCGGATTCACTTCACAGATCGTAACATCCAAGCCACATCAGAGATGTCTATAAAGAATATATACATAATAATAATTTCACCCGTCCCTGAAGGTCTTCTAGCAGAAGCATTAACACTTTCCCAGCTAATGACATGCAGCAGCTTCCTATCGAATACCTGCTTCCATTCACACCGTACCATCTTCCACTAACAAGCTGGAAGACTGGATTAAAAGCTACCCACTCAACCGACTTCTTACATCTGAAACGGTAAGATATATTAAACTAACTGATGTTCCAAAAGAGAGGTACACATGGGTCAACATGTCAACCTACAACAATGGCTTCTTAAACGGACTTCCGCAAGGTGGCAATCTCTTACCATAGCTATTTATTACATACACAGATACGCTGAACGTTAAACTGAAACCACAATCGGCTGCATTACCCTCAATAAAAGCCCTGCAGCAACTAATCGATTGCAGTACTCTTGCAACGAAACTAAGACCCGGTGCATGTCACTGCTCCGTGGATCTCTTACACAGGCTGAAGATCCTCAAATATTCCCAGCGAATCACCGACTGTAATTGGTACATAAATTTCTTTACCTTGAGAACGCTACCAACGACGGCTGAAGAGATACGGCTGGCATAAAGAGAATACTTAAGCTTTAGGTGATTGGTAGCATCAAGGTTTAGAGTACTTATATCTTGGGCAGCATGACTGCAAAGATTTGCCTTCTGTCACTGGAAAACCAAAGGTCTGTCACTTTGCTTTTGCAGGTAAAACCTTTATAAATGTTACATATGTAAGAATTATATTTGAGGCTATGAAACATCTTACTGTTACTCATTATAAGATGCGTCTAAAACACACCTCGCCACCATTCAATGAAGCAATGTTCATAAAACAAGTAATAAATGAGTCGAAGTTTCTTCGGCGCAATCGAGTTTTCAGTACATCGTAAAGTCAAGGCCACCGCAAATAGATCTATCTTTCGGTGGTCTCGGTATAATGCTGTATGAGCCGCGGCCCATGAAACTTTAACCACGGCCCGATGATGGCATGTCCTATATCGTTGCCAGATGCACGATTATGGCTAACTTTAACCTTAAATAAAATAAAAACTACTGAGGCTAGAGGGCTGCAATTTTGCATGTTTGTTGACTGGGGGGGTGGATGATCAACCTGACAATTTGCAGCCCTCTACCTTCAGTAGTTTTTAAGATCTGAGGGCGGACAGACAGACAAAGCCGGCACAACAGTTTTCTTTAAAAAAAAAACTAAAAACTGCCTCGACTACTTGAAAATCATGATGAGGCGACACAATTCTCAGTCTGATCATCAGATTAAGTAGTAGTCGCAACCTGCCAACACAAAACATCTTGAACAGTGAAGGAACAAAAGCAAAATTGTGGTGAAAATTGGTAAAAGAGGCCACCGTATATTAATGACTTTTTTTTTTTATTATTGGATATTCTAATTGTTTTTAAGAATTTCATGGTTTCGCCACGATCTTTTTCAGCAAAGCATGCTGACCATAGCCAATAGGACAATTGTCGTACAAGTATTTTCTGTCAATACCGTCCCATCTGAGAGAGAGAGAGAGAGAGAGAGAGAGAGAGAGAGAGAGAGAGAGAGAGAGAGAGAGATGGGCGTGGTTCCCTCCCCACCTCCAAAATATGACAGCCAATAACGTTTACAAACACTATATTTCCTGCAAATCCTTCAGCACTGATGAGGGAGGCAAGTAGCCTATCCTCTCTCCGGTTAGCTGTGTTAGTTTTTCATTATTAAGGAACGTTTTCCCTAAAAGTTTTCTGACCGGGATACCAATAGCTCTCTCGAGAATGGAACTGCAGTTATTATTCATGAAACGACAACAAACATCCAATTCACTTCCTCTTTGCCTTAATATTACAATTGAAACTTATCTCTCTCTCTCTCTCTCTCTCTCTCTCTCTCTCTCTCTCTCTCTCTCTCTCTCTCTCTCTCTCTGTATATAGAATGCATGTGTATATGTATGTATGTACGCATGTATATGTGTTTGTATGTGTATACAGTGCGAAGGAGTAGTGTCCACCAAACCGCCCCAAGAGAATATTACTTGATAGGTGTCAGGTGGCCTCCTGACAGCACCAGAGGAGTTGTAAGATCCTCCCCTATTTAACTGTGAACTATGGGACGGAAGCTGGAAATTACTGGAGAATTGTGGAAGCGAACGCACGGGAAAAAACGAGTGACGGAATTTTACCGAGGCCCTTTGTGGAGGATATGTGTGGACGCGTGTCTATTTAAAATTCACTTTCTGTTTAAAATAAAGCAATTTAAAATGTTTCTTAATCCCCTAGTATGATCCAAGTAAGTAAAGTTCATCTCGCTAAAAAATGTTATCAACTCAATACGTTTTCTTGAAAGCAAGCAATTGTCATAAATTTTACAGAATAATATCGGCGCTTTCCTTTTAATCCGCATAAGGAGTACGTTAACTTCCTTAGACATTCTGACAATACATTGCTGAAGTAAACAGGTGAACTGTAGTTTAGTTGATATATTACAAACGCATTTACACATAGTCATCAGCAGATTACGTTATTTCTTACATTTTACAGAATTATATTTACTTTTAATTTTTTCAGATAAAATGTTGATTCAAAGTCTTCTATGAGGAACATCAATCCGCTGATTTTCTACCAAAACATTTAACTTTCCTCTTCTCAAGAGACCACTTGTTCCAAGGCATTCAACGACAATAATACACTGATATTTTACAGCAAATACAGAACCACTTTACCTCGGCATAGGAGAAAATATTCGTATAAGACACACAGCGATGATAGTAAACAAGCAGGGCTCTTCCTTGCGTTCTTTTCTCCCCTTCTATTCTAGCTAAGGGCTTGTTATACCCAAAGCTCCCGAGTGAGAAATAGTGAAAGACGGCGAAGGCAATACCTGTCAAGCAAAATGATTTCCCCAGCATCTATTTGTGTCCCTACCGAGAAGCCTTGTTGCCCAAAAATTTATCGGTTCCGCAAGGCTCCGTCAATACCTCAGCATCCCTCGTGAACTCATTTCTTTCAGATTGTTTACCTCTTATGCGTGAGTATAACACTTGTGTAAAGTCTGTACACCTATCGTGTAAAGTCTGTACACCTGTCAAGACCGAATATAAAAAATAGTTCCTCTCTTATTAATGCGAAAACCTGAGGGACGGATAAAATCGAGGGTCTTTTCTAACGCATACCAGAGCGAATAATAGGAGAAAGGAGTAAGGGTAGAGACCACGAATGAAAATGAGAAAAAGAACAGGGAAGGAAAAGACCACAGAGAGAATGATAAAAAAAGGAAGGGATGAATAAAGGAAAAAGACAAGTGTGGAAATGACAAAAGGAGGGAAAAGAAAAACACCAAAGGGATTAGGAATAAAGAGTGGAGTCTAAACTCAAAGGCAAGTTGATCAACCTCTAGAAAGATTATAAGTCACAGGAATTTGAAAAATCTGGTAACGGGGTCATTTCTTCATAGGAATGAATCTCGAAGAAAAGGGACAGAATTCACAAAACGTTTTAACAGTTGAATTAAGGATCAGCCCATACACGAAGAAAACTTCCCCACACTGGCACCTTTAACAAACACAATTCATCAACAACCCGTCAAACCAGTCACACAGATTTTTCCACTTGCTATATATTTCGCGCATTCCCTTGAGTCATGGATATGATGTTCCTTCCCTTCCAGTACCTCTTCCAACTCATCAATCTTGCATTTTCTGGGTCCTCCTTTCCTTCCGATCATCACTTTCTATCGTCGGTGGTTTCGAGTCCACCAGGAGACTATCACTTATCAATCTTAATTTCCCTTTCTGAATAATACAGCGAACTGGATATTAAATGACATCTCTATCTTAATACCTACGTATACAAAATGTCACGATGATGTGATAAAATTCATATATATATATATATATATATATATATATATATATATATATATATATATATATATATCCATATATATATATATATATATATATATATATATATATATATATATATATATATATATATATATATATATATATATCCCAATCTCTCCACTTAACCAAACCACCTCAAAAAGGCACTGATTCATCTTTTTACCACCACTGGCATTTTTTATTACTTCTTTGCAATTCCATATTCTTCATCTTCTGAATGCTTCTTACTCAACATATACAGTGCTACACAAAACGATCTTTCTCACTAACATTAACCACTCATACTTACAAGACAATTGGCCTGTCACCCCTTCATACTTTCAAACTTTGGTTTCACTCCTGTTTTCTTTCCAAACTTAAACAGACCCCATTGTCCTTCTTGTTTCCTTTATTGGGTAACTCACCAAACCCTTGTCACTTGCATTTACTGCCAGATATCTATACAAATCACATTTCCATTTTTCCACAATTTTTAACAATCCTCACGTCGCCCTTCTTTGTGGTTTCCATTTCCCCCACATCCCCACACCTGGTCACATTCAACCTTATCTTCCTTCTCTTGCAGAGACTTTCAGTGGTTTCAGCAGGTTCTCATTACTGTCACTCCAAGCTCACAGTGGTCATTTTTCTTATCCAAAAGGTTGCCCTTATAACTACTGACCTTTCTATGACATCTCAGATCACTATATCCAAAATGATATTAAACTGGCATCGAGGCCTAGTAGTTATTATCTTGTCTACATATTTCTAATACATTCTTTTATCGTTAAATCTTTTACGAGCCCTCAACAAATTACCATCTGCACCATTATATATCAAAATATGCATGTTTATTATTTCTCAAGACAACTTTTTCATAATAATCACTAGAACCACACACCCTCACTTCTGCCAGATACCCTACTGTTATTGCTTTATCAAACTTTATATAACTTGTTTTACTGTATCACTCAAAATCCAATCTAATATTTTACCTCACTCATTCCTGTACACTCATACAGACATACCTTGCACAACCAAGTCAGTCTCTTTATTGCACTACCACATTACAATAGAATCTTACCTGTAATCCCATCATTGTCTTCTTTCGGCTCTGACAACTTACTAAGGGATTCAGAGCCGATGAAACACGGTTTTTCGGCAACACCTTTTATCAAAGCATCGGATAAAGGTGAAAGTTGGCAAGTGTATATTTTATAACCCTACCTAATTATTGCAAGTGTTATTTACTACCTAAGTTCAATAGTTCTGGTACTTACCAGAGTAAAAGTGGGTTTCCTATGCCAGAGCCATCAAAATCGCAGGTAAGGGTTTTGAACACAATAATGACGTTAACCTATGACGTCATAGGCTCCACCC
>NC_089790.1:29614153-29636653 GCF_040412425.1 Macrobrachium rosenbergii
TACAGGTAGCAATTAACTACGTTATTTTTAAAATATTAGTACTTTAATGCATTATGCAAATACCTTCCCTGCCTAATAGCAATTTTGGTTACCTTTGCAAATTTTATAAGTTTGCTGCCAGGTGCTTAAAAGTCTTTTGTAATTGCTTTAGTTAGCTCATTTATCCGCAAAATAAGTATTCATCAGTTTTGATCTGAAACACATCTTATAGTTTTATTTAATTAGTGCCGCACTATCGCCAAGTGCCGCTTACCCAAATGGTAGAACCTGGATTTGGGGCCCCAGCTCAGGGTATCAGCCCCTACAGCCTTGTATGTCGATACCTCTTCAAGTAAAGGTACATTCAAGTCAATGAACACTACATGGATTCTTTAACATTAACGGACAGGCAAAATTTAGAAGTAACCTCCTTTGATAAAAAAATATCTCAATTTACGAACAATATGGGTAAAGTGAAAAAGGGAAATTTGAATACGAGAACCATGAACCAATGTAAAAAGGCAGAACAAGTGAAAAATTGGTTCAAGAAATAGAGACTGAACATCTCAACCGTTTGTGAATAATGCTGCAATTGAAAAAGAAAAAGAAACTGAATGGCGGAGGGGGGGGGGGGTAGTAAAGTCTATTATTATTCAGAAGGAGCATAGTGATAGTGCCATCCGAGCTCCTGTGAAAACTCGAAAAGATGCCAGACCCACATGTACTTTGATAAGAACTATGAAAATGATGCTAGAGAAGAGTGAACAGGAAGATCTGAGATGTAGAATTTCACTGAAACCCTTTGGATTGATTAAACTTCAGTTCTCTATTCTTTCCACATGACTTGGGCTTGTATAGCACTGGTACATCAACCTACACTAATTTTTCTTACCACTTCTGTGACTTAGTAATTCTCACCACTTCAATTTTCCTTAAGCCACAAAAATATGCAAACCATGCATCTCAACAGCTTCAACCGCTTTTCTATAATTTGTATTCAACAATCAAAATTAACTTTTTAAAAGTATGGTTGGTTTACGAATCTCATTGCATACCCAAAGACACTCTAAATCTCCTCCCAGTCTTTACACACACATCTACCTTTCTTGCTTTATACAACCATCATCCATTATACGTAGACGAACCAACCCCTTCCATTACTCCAACAAAAAAAAACATTTATTGCTCATCTTCTTGGTGAACTTTGCTTACATTACACTCAACTTTCGCTTCCTAAAAACACTTTCAATCCTTTGACTAGTTCTACCGTTTATTTTCACCATCCTCAAACAGGGTGTCTTATCTGGAACATGAAATAAACTACTGCCATGCATCTACATCTGTTTTTTTCTGATGTAGCCTATAACTATGAAGATATAACACCTGATTTCAGACTCAATTTTACCACTTTTCCATCTACATTTTCCTATACACATTTGGCTTCCGTCATACAAATGTTAAATTGTTCTTAAGAAATTAACTTCTATGTATTAAATGCTGGCCTCTCTCCAAAATGCCTCTCTATTACTTCACGTGTGAGATTATTCTAGGTTCAGTAGGGCACACACCCACTGCTATTTCGTTTACATACTCGTACATACCTTTCATATAACTGTTCTAGTACGACCCCTTCCTGCTGAAACACACACTGCCTGAGAGAAACACGGTACATCAACGATGTTTAATATTACGAAGTTAGCTGCTGTGGTGGTATCTTTTGAAAACTCTCTAACTGCACTATGCTTGTCAGATTACTCTTGTTGATGATAACTACCATTACGCTGCAGGAGTCTTACTTTCTCTCTCAAATTACAGCTTCCATTTTGTAAATTCATACTTCATATATTCCAAATGAAAGTCGTTATGCTTGAAAACACAAGGGAGCACTTTCAATAGTTATAATTATTACTTCCATATTCACATTTCTTGAAAATATCTCTATTATATATGCGACACGGTCGAAATTGCATTAGGAGACGCACACAGGAACAGAATATAATCTTATTTATTTAAATAACCAAACTGATTTTCTTCATGACTGCTTCTCTCTATCTTTCTCTCATAATGCTGGCTCTGAGAACGTTATCAGGTGTCCAGATGCATGAAACCCGAATCTTAATGTTCTGCTTTCATCTGAAAAGACAGACATTTTGCAATCGAGGCAAGACAATGAGAGTAAAGGTCTTTGATGTGCACGAGAGAGAGAGAGAGAGAGAGAGAGAGAGAGAGAGAGAGAGAGAGAGAGAGAGAGAGAGAGAGAGAGAGAGAGCTTATCAGTTTGTTCTAACGGGGAAACCAACCTCGTACTACTCAAGTATGGTTCCCTACGTCAGGGGTTCTTAAACTGGGTTCTGGGGGGCCCTTGGGGTCGGTGTCAGGGAGTGTCGTGTTCCGATACGATAAGAAATAAATTAATAATTTTAGTTCTATTAAAATACAATTGCATGGGTAAATAGTTGCAGTTCTCTAAAAGTATAATGTTATAAATAAATGCATAAAATTATGAGTAATTTTATAAATAAATGAAATATTTATGATGAAACAGTTTGCCCTGGAATTCAACCCAATGGCAAAAGTGGCATAATTCAGTAATGCGTGGGTTTTGGGTATTGGAGGAAGCAATTGCAATTACTGAGGCTCGCTCGAGGCCGTTTTGTTGAGTTGGTGTTTTGTACAAATTGGGGGTTTTCAGTCCCCCCCCCTTTTTTTTACAGTGATACCTAGGTTGTTACGTCGAAAATAAGGAACCACTTTCAATACCGACATAAGGTAAACGAAATCTGAGGAAAGTGAGCTTCGGAAAATCAACATGAAATCCAGTTTAAACTTTCACTTCACGATCGCTCCTTATTTGTGTCGTTTATTGAATATTCAGTATCATACAGTCAATCAAAAGATTATCTAATCATCCTACAGTCCTCTTCTACAGTTTATTTCATGGCTTATTGCCTGCCATTACGAATGTTAATGTTAATGTTAAATACTGACGCTCAAACGCAACATCTTAGCAATCATAATTTCTTTGTTTCCTGAAAACAACTTCATATACTGATGTTGAAAGTCTTCTCTTGCTATGATATAGTGTCTTTACATCTGCTTTAAAACATCAGGCTGACTTCGTCACCCTCGCCAGATATGTAAAACCTAGTATGATTTCTCTCTATCATGATTTTCAAAACTATATCTGACTGAATTTTTGCTTTAAGGTAGACATGTTTGCGAACGAAGATGTACAGAATTATAGGTCTGAGTGAACGGCGAATGTTAATAAGGGGAAAACTTGATGTTTTGGCTTTAACAGAAATTCATTTAATTTTGTAATTATTCCTACATTTTCTAAAATGTGCCCTATGTATTTCAAATAAATGAAAGGTAATTTGGAAAATATGAATTCGTCTGACAAGATCCATTTCCAAGTGCACTTTCTTGATCCAAGTACAATGCTTGTTTGTCAGCATATTCGAGCACCGATTTGCGTGGGCTACAGAGTATCTTTTTCATAGATTAATTTGTTAAGGCTTCAACTGATGAGACAGTAACATGTTTCCATTCTATAAGAATGTCAAAACATAATTCACATTTGATTCAGCTTGCAAAGGTTAAAATCATAGAAAAGGGTAATTATCTCGTGTATCTATAGTTAATTTCAGTAGAAATAAATAGATACTACCTAATTATACTTGTTTCTTTTGTCAAAGTTCTTTATCTGAGGCTCATCATACTCAAGGGTCCTAATAAAATAATCTTTGTGAACCCTGCCCTAAAAGATTCCATCCAAAATAACGTGCAATCTGAACTGTCGGCAGAAGTTTTGACTTTATTTCTTATTCCTTCCTTCTTAGCGTTATTATATTTAAATGTTCAACACTGAGTTTTATTTTTTGCTCATTTTTATGAGTAATTTCTTTTAACATGGATATTTATTTTATTTCAGAAGGTTATCCTACTTAAGGAAATGTAATATCTTCCTTTTCTTTGTATTTACTCTTAAAAGTTTGTGTTTTCTCAGCTTATCTTTTTTTGTTTGAACACATATTACCATCTGTTGTACGTTAATAGACACGAATATGTGTTTTATTTCTGTACTATTATAATACAAAATTAAAAACAATAATAATTTCTTACTGATCTTACGTTGTTTCAGATTTTTTATTTCTTTCCTTTTCTTTTTTCTTTAGAGATTATTCTATGCTCTGTTTCCACACACAAACTTCTAAGGCTTTTCAATAATCTTCATTCACATTCTCACTTCCTAACAAGTTTAATTTCTCTCTGCTGGAGAAAACCGTTAAAACCTTCACCTAAATGCCATTTCTTTCTACAATAAGATTTCAATGGATCACACTGCCTTTCAACTTTTCATACCATTATTCTCTCTCCTTCCGAATTCTTTCTAAGGGTTTTCTCTCCTTTGTGACGAATCTCCTACACATCTTATACAGGGCCCCTTTTCCTTATTGTGTATCGAGAATCTTACGAATAAGTGACTTCTCTCTGTTCAAACTTTTGCTTTATACCACAGTCAGGTAATTAAGTTTAACTTTTTTTCACAAATCATTTCCTTCACTGTTAATTCTAATTATCTCTTTCTTTATCCCTTGATTATTCCTTTTTCTTTGGGTTACCATTTACAAAATTGCCTTTCCTTGTCTCCCGGTCCGTTGAGTTACAAGATATTTTCGTCTTTTATTTGACAGTTTCTTTCTTCTTTCTTAACAAAGAACGTAGAAGACATTCTACTCTTCTTTGCTTCACATGGACTAAGATATTTCCTTATTTCTTCTTCACGAATATTTTCGTTTTGTTTCAAATATTCACAAAGGCCGTTCTTAGAAGCAACGATTTCTTATTACCCATATTGCATTTTGTCCTTATCTCCGTCCTCACTTCCCAAAGGACTCCCTAGCTCGCTTCTGGGAGCATACGCCATTAAATTCTCCTTTCTGTTTCTGCTTGATCTCTCTCTCTCTCTCTCTCTCTCTCTCTCTCTCTCTCTCTCTCTCTCTCTCTCTCTCTCTCTCTCTCTCTCTCGTGATTCTAACATATAAGATCAAACCCTCATTCTATCTTTCTTTCTCCTTCCCCAACCCAACCAACGTTCTCTCTCTCTCTCTCTCTCTCTCTCTCTCTCTCTTGTGGTTCTAACATATAAGATCAAACCCTCATTCTATCTTTCTTTCTCCGTCCCCAACCCAACCAACATTCTCTCTCTCTCTCTCTCTCTCTCTCTCTCTCTCTCTCTCTCTCTCTCTCTCTCAAAGCCACACTGATTCCATCCAAAACCGACAAACTACAACGACACAAGCGACTAGGAACACGTAACGCTACACTTCAAGTAATTGAACAACGAGTGTAAGAGCCACCTCCAGGAGACCATTAAGAACGGAAAGGGAAGTCATGCAGCGGCTGAATCAAGTCAACGGAGAGAGAGAGAGAGAGAGAGAGAGAGAGAGAGAGAGAGAGAGAGAGAGAGAGAGAGAGAGAGAGGTGCCAAAGACAAGGGAAGATGCAGACCATCGTGAGACATATCTACGAGGAGATGGTTAGGGGACGATGATGATGAAAAGGGCGGGAATAATAGTGAAAAATATATTCATTAAGGTTATGATCTCTCTCTCTCTCTCTCTCTCTCTCTCTCTCTCTCTCTCTCTCTCTCTTCCTCTTCCTACAAAAATGTCAACTTTCGAGTCACGTCTGGTGCATAGCCTAGCACTTAGACAAAAGTGTATCCATACATACATACACACACACACACACACATATATATATATATATATATATATATATATATATATATATATATATATATATATATATATATATAGAGAGAGAGAGAGAGAGAGAGAGAGAGAGAGAGAGAGAGAGAGAGAGAGAGAGAGAGAGAGAGAGAGAGAGAGAGAGAGAGAGAGAGAGAGAGAGGAATCAAAGAACAGATAAAGCAACGAAGGCAGCATGGTGTGTGAGCGATCTATCGGAAAGAGCGTCTTATGAAGCCAATGAGGCAATGTATGCGAGGGTAGTTGAACCAACTCTCTCTATGGAAGTGAAATGTGGAGGCTGAATGCGAATGAATGTGAAAAGATTGAAACTGACATAAAAAAAAAAAGGTTCATGTTGTATCTGTGGTTTAAGGAGTACTGACAGAAGAAGAAACTTGGGTTTAAAAAAGAAAGGATCAATGTGTTTTCAGATGAATTCGTAATAATAAAAGAATGGTAGAAAACAGGGTGGTGAAAAGTGAGAGTAACTGGGATCGGCTAATGTTCAGAAAGGGCGAGTGTGTGAGCAACATCAGAGCGGATGGTAGTGTGTGGAAGGGATTCTGTGAGCCGCTGAGACCTATCTGTGACTGTGTAGGTGTTGGAAGCAGAATTTAAAGGAAACTTCATCACACACACACACACAGAGAGAGAGAGAGAGAGAGAGAGAGAGAGAGAGAGAGAATATATACACATATATTATCTTTGAAGTGCAGTAGAAGTACTGATATTGGCGCATTATTAATCGGTCAATACCTAGTGTTCGTAATTATATGCAATGTGTATCAAAAATATGTGGACCGAATCAGGCAACCGTGACATTTCCTTCGATTTTCTTGTTTTATTATGGAAAATGAGCTCTATTCTGTCTAACACTGCTCTGATGTGCATCATTACTGTCAAATATACACATGTAATTTGTATCCCGTCTCGTATTTATTTTTCCCTTAGGGAACATTTCTAGATAGTCCAAGAATACTTTCGTTCAGCACCAGAGCAGTTCAATACGAGTAAGATATTCTACGAATCAAATCAATTTTCGTAATTCAATTAAATAAGATATTACAGGCAATATTCATTTTTTAATCTTAATTACAAATAATTCACATACCCAAAACAATACTAAATTCATGTTTTTAAAGTAAGAAAAAAACTACCACTGTTCAATGAACACGGCAATCAAATGTTAAGCTATTGTTGCATGGCATAGTAACGCTCGTCAACTGTCAAAATGGATCACTAGAGTACATGTAAACAATTTACTGATGATATTTTTAATTTCGTTACTTAAATCATTTAAGAATACTTCCAAAAGACAGATTTCTTAAAACTTTACAGGCTTCATTTTGAAGTCAGTTTATCCTGTAAGGCCTGCAAGCAATGAGGCCTACTCGTTCACTTCCAATTCACCTTCTGCTTTAGTGATGATAAAACAGATTTTATGCTTGAGCAATTAAACTGAAAATGAAGCACTGTTTCAAGGAAATTCATTGTGCCTATGTTGTGAAGCATGTACTTTGTAGTGGGGCAAATGTGGCGGGTTAATACCAAGAGTAGAAAACGTCAATAGGCTGGCAAACTTCATGACAAAATACTTGCAGAAAACTGGAGGACTCAAACAGCATATATATACACGCACACACTTCTGGATTTTTGCAAGTATTTATGTGCCGGCAGTGTCTGCCTTTCTTGGTGGTAAATTCGATAAGAAAGACTGGCATGATAAATACCACACGAGAACTACAATTTCAAAAAGGAAAAGGCATTCAATTTAATCTTCCTAAATCCTAACCATATATATCTTACAGGTCTTTGACGAGCCAATTTACCACCCACCAAAGATCACGAAAGGCGTGCACTCGGGTCGCAATCCGGTCCAATGAACACGAGCTGAGACCTTCAGACCCAGTTGCCATGGTCTGCTTTTTTGAGAGAGAGAGAGAGAGAGAGAGAGAGAGAGAGAGAGAGAGAGAGAGAGAGAGAGAGAGAGAGAGGGGCAGTTCACACTCAGGCTGAATGATGCATGTTGAAACCAGATCAAAGAGGAAAGAACGTTATCCCTTACTAATTAGCTGAACGATGTATCAGAAGAGTGAAGAGTAAGAGTCCAGACCACTGCTGAGTTGAATGGTGTGCAATGTAGAGAGAGAGAGAGAGAGAGAGAGAGAGAGAGAGAGAGAGAGAGAGAGAGAGAGAGAGAGAGAGATCCCACACTACTGCATGAGCTGAATAACATGACTAACACGGGAGCAACAAGTAGGACGCAGAAACTAAAAAACTAATTCACGCGACCCAAATCAATAGAGGTATCGTCCCGGCTCTCTTGGGGGGTCAGTTCCCCCTGCTTCTCCAACCCCTTTTCCCAGTAGCGGCTCTCGCACCGCCACCCACGCGTTATTACATCCTTTATCTCTTTACCACTTACGTCAGGAGGGACGGTGGCGTGCGTTTAAAAAATGGCAGTCGTATGAATTCTTTCAGGGGGGCCGGTCTTGATCAATTCCGGTTTAGCGTTTCGTTATTGCTGGTTTTTTCTTTAATTTTATCATTATTAAACTTTATAATTACATTTCCGAACGTTTAGCAAAGAACATAGAATCCGATAGGAAAACATGCATATAGTGTATTCACCTTCGTTCAAACAGTAGTATTTTGACTTATCTCCTACTCTCTCTCTCTTGGTGTATCACACACACACACATTATATATATATATATATATATATATATATATATATATATATATATATATATATATATATATATATATATATATATATATAACTAAACAATCCTATGATTAATATCGTTTCAGAAATCCTTGTCCCAGTCGTCACGCAATTATGGAAATTACAAATATAATTTTTTTCTCATCAATAAGCCATAGTAAAAGCAACACAAAGGTCAATGCAAAATCCATATTTAGAAATAAATCATGGCTGAACCCCTTGGGCAGCAAAATTTCCACAATACAAGCCACTTCATACACCAACGCAGAACACTAACTGCACCATTCACCTCTACTTGCATGTATTTTCAAGTGTTTTTTTTTATATATTATGGATATACCTGTGTAAAAGCTTTTACAAACCATTTGTCATATACTTTCTAAGTCCCCCTCTCTTTTCCCTAAATACTAATGATTTATATAGTCTTTTCAGCAACCTATCACCGTCCCTTCTTTTGGCGTGACCTTGGGATTCCAAAACACTCTAATAAATCCCATATAGGCTAAACTTTTCACCACTTACACATATCTCTACTTTTCTCACTCTATCAATTCTTTTTCTATGCATGCTGCATGTACAGTACTATGAAAAGATTTCATCTCTATAGCTCAAGTATTATTTTCTATTATTTAAAAACAAAAACCTTACGATTTTGATTTATTAGTTATAGTACGAAGCTTATAGCTGGAAAAGTTGAAAAAAGTATATTGCAAGAAAAAAACAGAGGAAGAATAGCAAAAGTATACAATAACTAAGAAGAATTCAATTTGCCAATGAAAATTTCTGTTTTCTACTGAAGGAATGAAAAACCTACTATTTCAAAATGGCAGTTTTTGGCAATCCATTTCAAAATGAAGATGGTGCCTGAAGACGCTTTTCTCGGTAGGCTGTATATGTTCGAAATCAGTTTACGGCAAGTAAGTAAAGAAAAGTTTTGTTTATGTAAAGTTCATATATCATATGAATGAATTTGCGATTCAAAAATCGTAAATGTATGAAGAGTAAAAAAAAAAAAAAAAAAGTTATGGCAAAACTGAAAGTGGTAAAAATGATTCCACTGAAAGCAGCCCCACGACGACACGAACAAGATTTTTGAATTCTACCTGTGCTGCAAAAACCCACCCTTTATAAAGAACTTTTGGAAAATACACTTGTTTCAAGACAACATAATCACTATCACAAGACCCCCACCAATAAAGCACACCATGATTGATTATAAGACACAAACATAAAAGGAGAAGTGAAAATAATAGAGACATCCCAGGGAACAGATTGGACAGTTTAAGGAGAAAAATGATTCTGAAAGGGATGACAAAGGAGAGACCAACTGCATCACGACCATCGATTTCCTTGGCAGGAAATATCCGAGGGGGGTTTGCCATTTTCTGAGCAAAATTATGATGCTTTTTTTGTTTTTGTTTTTTGTTTTCTCCTCGTAAAACCCGGCAGCATGAGAAACAACCTCCATAGCGCTAAAGTTGGAAATATCGACAATTATAATTATGAGATGAAATTACTGCTATTTATCATGTACCCTTTATTACAATGGCTATGAGGTGCAGAGGATTTGACGTTTGGGCCTGTAGCCTCATTTTTCTTTTATAAAGCACGTTAAACGAAGAAGAAGAAGAATAATAACATAAAAACAGATAGCTCTCACCCTTTCAAGCTAACCCTTATGCTAAGGATACTAAGGCCCTGCAACTGGTGTGAGAGAAAAAAATAAGGTTTGATAACGGAAAAAGGAATGATAAATTGTGGAAGAAACATAAAATAACGTAATGAAACAACAAAATAAGAATCAGCTTCACGAAACCAGTAGAATTTTCATCCCCCACAACACAGAGAGAGAGAGAGAGAGAGAGAGAGAGAGAGAGAGAGAGAGAGAGAGAGAGAATTGGAAGGGGGAGGCCACTCTTACTTACTCAAAGTAAGTCAACAAAGCCTTCTAATATCTAATAACCCAAGAAGAACAGGTTCCTTTCCACTAAGTTAAACAGAATCAAAACATGATTTTTTGGACGTTGGAAACCAAGTGCCTTGTGATTGCCATCCTCCCTTCGGCTTAGCAGTAAATCAAACTGCTTCACCTACAATCAATATACTTCATATAAGGGAAGGGTTAAGAGCCCCACTTCAATAACCACTTGGCTAGGCCAAAGAAGTGAGACAAAAGATTATTCATTCGACGTTTGTTATTCAGGGGTGTTTACCCTATATTCAAAAGTATCTAACTCATCTATGATTTTTCTTGTAACGCACGTGTATCATATAAATGAACACTATTTTTGCAGTGAAAATCACATTCCTTAGAAATACATTCATCTTCCAACTCCTGGATCAAGGAGCATAGATTCTCACACTTATAAAGACGCATATCAGCAAATAACCTTTTTCATAAAATGGTTGAGTTCACCACAGAAATACAAGACATTGCTGCGGTCTCCCCAAAAGGGGTGAACCAAAGGTGAAATCCTGCAAATAACTTCTTTAACATCAGCTGCTTCATACACCGTCTTTCATTCATCTGTGTGTGTGTGTGTGTGTGTGTGTGTGTGTGTGTGTGTGTGTGTGTGTGTGTGTGTGTGTGTGTGTGTGAAGAAGATGAACTGATGAGAGCAATTACAAGGCATGTGTTAAAGTATGTGGACATGGGAGATAAATGTTTAATAATTTCATATGTGGAATTTTGCAAGAAATTTGAGGAAGGAAATAAGACGTACGCACAAAGTTCTGTTTTAAGAACGGGAGTCGGAGATGGAATGCCGAATGACCGGTATTTGTAGATGATACAGTACTAACTGAGGATAGTGCAGAGAAATGGTAAAAACTGGTGGAGGAGTTTGAAAATATTTTTGATAAGAAAAAACTGAGAGTGAATATAAGCAAGAGTTTGATCATTCGGGTGACTAGAAACCAGGACGATGGAACAAATAATATTAATATGTTTGAGAAGAGATCTGAAACTGTCTTATTATTTGAACGTGGGAATACGAGAGGAATATTGAGACAGCTCTCCTTTATGATGACTGAAAATGCCATGAATGTTGAAAACAATGGCTTTTTATCAGGGGGTGTCTCAAAAAAAAAATGGGAAGAGATCCGGACTGTCTACTGGAGTCAACGTGGGAACACACAGGGGAATATATGAGATATATATATATATATATATATATATATATATATATATATATATATATATATATTATATATATATATATACACATACATATTTTATATATCTATATATATATATATATATATTATATATATATATACACATACACATACACACACATATATATATATATATATATATATATATATATATATATATATACATAAATTTCAAACATTATATATATTTTTATCTAACAGAGGTAAATTTCAAACCAGTTTTTTAGAATGATCAGAGAATGGTCATATTCATACTCTGACTATTGAATTATGCGTAATCCTCTAGGGACACTAGTAGCCTCATATACATGAACAGAAGACTCCTAATAAAACACTGAACTCCCGATTCACACTGAGCCGCTCACCCACTGGTCTCTATAATACTGATTAATCACATTTTACGTCTAAGCGAGAGGCTGAAACCACCGAACAAGTTACAACAGCTATCTTGCCCTGCCAAAAGTATTGTGGATATTTCACAAGTTTAGTATGTATACTATAAGTCAACTTACACTTCTCGTGATGGCCGAATGGATAAATGACGGTCACTGGTGCAACAAACTCAAAAAGCACAAGGTCGAATCCTGCCAAGATGGATACACTTATTATGTATAAAATTCAATTGGGTGTAAGTTACTCCAAGGGGCTGTGAGTTTGATCAATATTAGGAGGTATTTGCATACAAGCTCCTATTTCAATTAGTGACAAAGGTATCATGAACAGCTACGCACTACTATCATGATAGAGATGGTTTAAGTTCTAAGCTAAGTGGAGAACCTGAGTTCGAAAGGAATATCTACAGTAGTTAAAATCAACTTATTTCTCTCTTGATGGCTAAATGTACAAGCCACTGTCATTCCTGTATCACCAAAAATTGCATAGGTAGATGCGTTTATCCTATATAAATCCCATTGGGTTAAGTACTTCACAAGGTAAAGTGAATTCGATATTAAGGGGTACTCTTGCTTGACATCTGAGATTTGGCTGACACTGAAACACAGTGTCACGTGATGGCAACAAGAGAAGATGGACGAATGAACTAGTCAGAAATGGAGAAGACCAGGAGAGAAATATGAATTAGGTATTCGAACGTCCTCTGAATACATGAATACATTATCGACATTTAAACACTTTCTGTCCATACTTGTCAGTTTTCTGGGCGTCATCGTTAACCAATATCAGTGCCGGTAGTTTGATGCGCTTTTAATGAAATAACGCAATGTTTGGGTGACTTTCTGGATAAAAGTAATAAAAATATTATGATTACTTACTTTTCATGCAAAATGCCATTAATTGCAAGAATTCCAATACTTTTATTCCTGCCGAATTCAAAATATAAAATCATGCAAAATGAGACTGTACCACTCTTTCTCGGTTTCACGCAGTCAGTGACATACAGATAAGGGCATTAGGTTGCCACACCCTAGCCCTCGGTATAGGATAAAAAAAAGACCGCAGTATGTGTACATTAATACTTGAAAAGTTAGGGGATGATCTGTGACAGGTACTAGCTACTAAAAAATATTGTTCTAATAAAAAAGTTATTTTTTAAAACTATTAATGGACTTGAGGTCAACTGCAATAATTCTGTTAAAAGTAACAGACATTGCTCTTAAAAAGTGACGTTAATAGCGTTACTTTCTCTTTACTTTCACCTTTAATATTTCGACAGCTGAACCTCCTTGATTTGATGAGAGAGAGAGAGAGAGAGAGAGAGAGAGAGAGATTACATCACGGTTACAGCATACGCAGACACAGACAGATATTTACTGACATCTACTATATTTTACAACGTCACAAATAAGTATATCTTAGTTTAACCATACCACTGAGCTGGTTAACAGCTCTCCTAGGGCTGACCCGAAGGATTAGATTCATTTTACGTGGCTAAGAACCAACTGGTTACCTAGCAACGGGACCTACAGCTTATTGTGGAATCCGAACCACATTATGACGAGAAATGAATTTCTATCACCAGAAATAAATTCCTCTAATTTCTCCATTGGCCGGTCGGAGAGTCGAACGCTTGGCCAACAGCGCGCCAGCCGAGAGCTTTACCCACCCCTCCAATGAAGAACTACTACAACGTCACTACTACAACGTCACAAGTACAACGTCACAACACTATACCTAGAATACACATTAACTACGATTATACTCCCATTCACCTCCCCAATAATGGTTATCAGAATCCGCCTAATTCCTACCCCGCCGCCTCTATGTGGGCGGCGTAATTTTATTTCCCTGGAAGAAGTTTCTTATCGCGCTCCAGTTCGCGCCTTATGAAAATGTATGGGACTACAAATAACTTTTGGGGGAGTTCTTCCTACGTCGTTCTTTTCGGCGAGATGTATCAAGGCCATTGGTCTCCAGTGACGGCTATTTCGTTCTTTCTGTGATGTTATCCAAGAAAATTTGTACTTTTTCGAAGTTGCTTCTTTACTACTTTTTATTTTATTTTCTGATGTGGTTGGATAGCCATACGAGCTTTTTAATAAAATGATAAAAGGTTGCTCATCTATATTAATTAGAGAGAGAGAGAGAGAGAGAGAGAGAGAGAGAGAGAGAGAGAGAGAGAGAGAGAGAGAGAGAGAGAGAGTAATAATTTAGTAGGTGAAAAAGTGTGTTGCCCTAAAGCTCTCTAATGGGTACAAATCAAAATTTATTATGTATTGGGCTTTCTGGGCAGTGTCCACGACAGGACAAAAGGTAACTCCGATTATTTCAAGTGTTAATTACCCTTTAAATTATCTTCTAACTCTTTATCTCGTATATAATCTTCGAAGCTGGTAATAATGTAACAATACATAATTTCACAAAAGGGAAGAGTATCCCGTTTCTCTCTCTCTCTCTCTCTCTCTCTCTCTCTCTCTCTCTCTCTCTCTAGGCATCAACGAGGTATTTCCCCACCCGAGAGAGGTGTAACCATTCAATAGGTAAATTTACCCCCACCCGAGAGAGGTGTAACCATTCAATAGGTAAATTTACAAGTAAATCTCTCTCCATACCATGTTACTTCTTATTTACATGAATGAAATAAAACCAGTCCAGGCTAAACTGATCAACAAAGAACATTCGTTAAAGAATGAGTGTATTCGCCAAAGAACGATAATGATAATTCTTTACGTCTCCACATACGGCAAAGAATAAATCAAATTTATAATC
This sequence comes from Macrobrachium rosenbergii, assembly GCF_040412425.1. Classification (NCBI taxonomy): domain Eukaryota; kingdom Metazoa; phylum Arthropoda; class Malacostraca; order Decapoda; family Palaemonidae; genus Macrobrachium; species Macrobrachium rosenbergii. The sequence goes on from NC_089790.1 coordinate 29,628,962, forward strand.
CCTATGGAAAATTTAAAACTGATTTTACAAATAAACGAAAACTCTTGGGAGCAACAATATTCTCAAAGGCCTACTTATTTTACATAAGTTCTTAAAAGTCGGTAATTAACAAACCTATATAACGTCAACACAACATTTAAACAAGTAAAAAATGCGCCAAAGTTTCGTTGGCGCAGTCGAGTTTCTTGTACATAGTATGATCAAGGCCACCGAAAATAGATCTATCTTTCGGTGGTCTCGGTATAAAGCTGTATGAGCCGCGGCCCATTAAACTTTAACCCCGGGCCAGTGGTGGCATATCCTATATCGTTGCCAGACGCACGATTATGGCTAACTTTAACCTTAAATAAAATAAACTACTGAGGCTAGAAGGCTGCAATTTGGTATGTTTGACGACTGGAGGGTGGATGACCAACATATACATTGCATCCCTCTAGCCTCAGTAGTTTTTAAGATCGGAGGGCGGACAGAAAAAGTGCGGACTGGAAAAGAGCGGACGGAAAGACAAAGCCGGCACAATTGTTTTCTTTTACAGAAAACTAAAAGTGTATGTATATACTGTATATATATATATATATTTTATATATATATATATATATATATATATATATATATATATATATATATATATATATATATATATATATATATATATATATATATATATATATATATATATATATATATATATGTGTGTGTCACGTTATGATGGTTTTGCGGGAACTGCTGGTTCCCGCTCGTTTCCCTTTTGTGGATTGCTGCCTCCTTACCTTCAAGTTTTTTTTTGTTTTGATGCTTTCTTGGTGAGCTGCCGGTTTACTGTCGTCAGTCGGGTCTGGTAGGGCAGCGAAGGTAGCGGCAGTGGCAGCAGCAGCAGGCAGTAGCAGCAGGCAGTTTTTGAGTCGACGTTGGTCGAGTTTTTGAGCAGCAAATTGGAGCACGCCTACGAAGTGGAGCACGTCGTAGAGGTGGAGTGTGACCATGAGTAGTGACCACGAGCTGCTCATCTTTGATGACAGCGTGAGGCTGTCCTGACGTCTCCATCGGGGTTTTCTGGTTGATGGGTTTTTGTCCTTGTTGTACAGCTGAGGGCTGTCTTGGTGCCCTGATGGAGGACGTATGTTTTTTTTTTTTTTTCTGCCTGCTGTTGTTTATTTTTGCCTTTTTTTCTTACAGCTACTTTTGTTTGTTTAACTTGATTTTGTTTTAGAGCTGCCTTTTGTTTCATTTTGTATTTATGGTTTTATCTTTTTGCCAGACCTGACTCACTTGTAAATTTTGTAAATAAATTAACTTTAAGCTTTTTATTGTTTTTGTTGTTTTCCCTCCTTTGTTTGTTGCATCTGCCGTCAGTCATGACAGCCCCGTCCTGAGTATATTAAAGAACCTGCATAACGGCCCACTTTCGTTACAATATATATATATATATATATATATATATATATATATATATATATATATATATAATATATAAATTCAGACAGTGCAACAACAGCAATGAGACTGATAGGTAACGAAGCCATTAACAAGGAATGCATTAATACATAAAAAGATATGAGCTCTGAAAATTACAGGTCAATAAGGAAAAATAACAAACCCTTACCAAAATAGGGTACTTCTTCCAGATGCCACGTTTCATAAAAAAAAATAAAATAAATAAAATTACTCACAAACATTTACTCATCCACAAGTTACAGGACCCTGAAGTCTTCGATACGCCTCACTCTGCCACCTGGTAGAGTCTATGATGGACCCCCGGAAACTAATTACTTCCGCCTTTTTCTCATTTCGGCGCAGCACGCAAGGAGTCTCCACCTCGTGTCCTTTGTATTATTTTGTCACTTCTAATCACAGGGCCTTATTTCCATTTTCCCTCACTTTAATCAAAAGGCTCCTTATCCCCTTTATATGTATTCGTTGAAAATAGAACTGAAAACATGACAGTTTTATTTATCAACTGGTACTATTTCCATCTTCGTTAATCACTACGGAAAAAATAGGCAAATATCTTCATTGGCCATTAAATTCTGTACATTCACTTTGGAAAAAAAAGACCACATTTTCTTCACATCCATGCCTTTCTCCAATTCTTGAGTTGCCTATCTTTTCCCATTCAAATGAAAATTGGAAGAACCACTACTAGTCATTGCTACCTCACACACTGAAATGAATTTCACTTTTATACTAAGACTTGAAAACTTCTGACCGTAAATCTCAGATACAGGAACAAATCTGTCAACTTATTACATCAAGCGTCATCCATAGGCGTTGCCCACACCTTACACTAGTCTCAAAATTATGCTCAACCACCATTATTTTTCTCTCTCTCTCTCTCTCTGCCTTGCATGTAAAACAAAACTCGGCAAGAAAGTAAATACTAGATCATACTCGGAGCCAAGTAAAACCCATTACAGTGTCAAGACTAGGGGATATATTGGGTATAGAGGGTAAGTAATCAATGTAACGACCGTTCTACATCTTACCCAAGAGGGGAGTAAACGCTGTCTCCTGCAGTCTTATTACCTGAGGTACTTAGCCGTAATAACATTTTGATTACCTGTTCCCGATAGGAAGCAGGGGCATATTCATTTCCTTAAATGATCTCAAGAGGAGACATATAACACGAAGTTGTAAAATTGTACAAGGCACTGTTAAGTAGCTAAAAAATAGGTTGTTTAAAAAATGCTATAAATCTTAGAAAGGTACAATTATGGAATTGATAACACAGGAATACGATTTAAAAGAAACTTCGATAAAAGACCATAATTTCCACCAGGGCGAGAATAAAGCCTTAGCGTTCTTGAAGAAAAGTGGTTAAGTATAGAAAATGCATAAATGACACTTCTGTGTGAATGACTAAAGAACCTTCAGGTAAATGAAACATTATCATGTTCTTCCCATCAGTAACTGGAAATACTGAATAAAAAAAGGGATTGCTTCGGAAAATGATTTACCAATCAATAAAAAGAAATTAATTCAATTTAATTGTGCTAAAAGCATAACCTTATTATCCATCCTTTATAGGACAATAGTCCACGTATAGGGAAAACCTTCATATTCATCGCCGATATTCAATACTGTGACTTAATCAGGCAAGACAAAAATGTGAAATTCGAAATTAATAGACTTATCTATATTCACTTTAGAAAGAAAAGATTAAGAAAGCGCTAATGACAGCTTTTCTATGATAAGATTTTTTTAATCCTTCTCGGGAATTGCAAAAGCCTTTAAGCACATCTATCAGGTAGACACACAATTATATATATATATATATATATATATATATATATATATATATATATATATATATATATATATATATATATATATATATATATATATATATATACATATGTGTTTATATATACACAAACACACACACACATATATATATATATACAGTATATATAATTATAATGTTAGGAATATTTTCTAAATGCAGGTGGCTTCAGAGATTACCAAAACGACACCCATTTCCTCTTTCCCATTTAAATGCTGATCATGGATAAATACTTCCTCGACATTGCTTACTGCACACCCCTATACAGATGGCTCATCAGCAGCTTGCTGGACACCCCCCCCCCCTCCATCACTCCCACTGCGCTATTTACTCATTTCTTTCTTAACTCCTGCATTTCCTAGATATTTAGGATCTTAATGTCCAATATCTTTCTCAACCAACCTACAGTCCTTCATTACTGCCACGTGGCCGGACTATTTTCAAACATAATTATCCCTCGTTTCGCCTCGTTACTTTCCCTATTAAGTGCCTCCATGTTTCTCACCATTTCAGTCCTTCTTACGTCAATCTGTCTCATTTGTTTTATATAAAAAAAACTGTAGTAACGTAGAAAAACTGACACCGAACAAAAAATTGAATGGCTACAACTGCGGAGTGACATATGAGAAGTTCCACTTTATGCGGAATATATTGGGAACGAATACGCAATTAAAACTAATAAGCGTTTGTAATTAAACCATTATATTCGTTCCCATCACAAGTTTTTATCTACTTTACAAAGAAACGAGTAACACGGAAAAAGATTGTGGATAATGACTCCATCCGACCTCGATTGTCTAGTCTTTCTTGAAGCGATAAGATGAACTGCTTCACATATAAAAAAAGAATGCCCTGATTTTCAGATATGATATCAACCACACCTTAAGAAAATATCAGTTATAAAAAAACTGGTAATGGTTCTGGGTCCAATACCTTTTCAGGGAACTACGCCCATATGAGTAAATTATAAATACAAAAATTTACAAATAATACATGTTGAATGTAATTTAGCTGAGCATCTGTAGAACAATAAACGGCCGAAATTGAACACAAGTTAAACACTAACCATCAGATTCTATCGACAGACAATATTTTGCAATGACAAAAATTGCCATCAGTTTACAGGGTCCTGGAGCACCCCAAGTTTATGGCCAATGAAAATGTTACAGGATAATCTCTCAAGTGCCTCGCCCTAATTGCATCAACTCTCATCATAATTGGCTACGTGGAGATGACTTGACTTTGTGACTTCTATCAATTTAGTGAATTACCAATTGAGGTAATGGCCTGAAAATAAAATACAAAACGTTCGTTCCTTGCCGGAAAATGACGCATCGAATACGGCCTCAATTTTTTAAACTCTGCAAAAGAAAAAAGACCAACATAAAGCATAAAGATTACATACGGAATATTTCATCTACATCTGAGTTTCTGCAGTCTATACTCCAAGGTTACTTTGCAAAGAGTGAGGAGTTCGTAGTTCGTATACAGGACTGCAATATATCCCATCACTTCATGTTTTGTTTCACTTTCTCAGATATGCAGTCCTGCCCGAATCTCGTGAATTAGTGAATATAAACAAAATGTCACTGCCAAACTTTTTAAATGATTTTTCATCTTATAAGATAAGACGATATTTTTCTAGTGATCTGAACTGAACTTAGCTTTCAAAGCAGTGTTTGAAATACTACACAATATTGTACTATGCGAAAAATTGAATATAAATTGACTCCCTTACCCCCTGAACGGCAAACCTCTCTAACTTGTATCGCGTGTGGTCTGAAGGGTGAAGGACCCTGGAAGGTAAAGCTGTCTATTGCAAACTAATCCGCTAAGAATAATAAAAAAAGTAAAGGACGTCCCTTCATAAGGTAGAAAAAGCCTGAGTCATAAGCGAAGGCTGGCGCCATTGTTGAAGAAACAATATTACAGTATAATAGAGGACAAGCTCACTACAGATCTACAAATTAAGAGCACTGATACTCAGTGCATTAGAAAGGAAAGGATTTTGACATGAATGACAATGCAGTATTCGTAAATCTTTGTAAAAGCACCCATATAACAAGAAAATCATTAAATGCTGATGTATTTGTGGTAACTACTTTATCAATACTAGAAAACAACAAAATCATCAGTACAAAATAAATTCACGTAATATAATCTTCCTAAGTGGTAAATAAGTAATCACAAAAGCTTGTAAATGCACCGAAATAAAGGTACTAATTTATTTAGTACCACAACTTGATATTGGAGTTTTTATGCTTTGTTCTTAAGTCTCTATAATATGCTTGATGCGAAAATAATACCGAAATATATTGCAAATTTACTGTCATTTACCGTCTTTGGTTTATGTTTCAACATTCATTCCCATGGGTCTGGTACTAAACACGGCGCTCGCGGGAATGGTTGTGGTATTAAAGTAAACATTTACCGAATTAAAATGTAAAACGTCACTGACAAGTTCTTTGTATAAGACTCACAAGTCAAGAGCAAAGGTATATTCGTGAAAGCTCTTCATCCCTCCAAGGGAATTAAGAATGAGCGTGCTCATGACAAGGCTATTACAGTGCACTGCAGAGTTGCGACAAAAAGACTGAAAATTACACCTGTTACAGGGTACAACTGGTCGCAGAGATTTTGGGAATAAAGAGGCTAATGATTTTAAAATGATTTTAAAGACTGTAAAAATTAAATACAATTATTCTGAAAAAAAGAACTGATTGGAAACGAAGGGTTTAGTGAATTATTTAATTCAGAGATGCAAATTTACTTCTCTGCTTGAGGTTTCTAATATATATATATATATATATATATATATATATATATATATATATATATATATATATATATATATATATATATATATATACATAATGTACACTATAAAATCACGCATACTGTAACGTTAAACCTTATCATCGAAGAAGGATATACACACACATACACACACACACACACATATATATATATATATATATATATATATATATATATATATATATATATATATATATATATATATATATATATATATATATATATATATATATATATATATATATATATATAATATGGAGCATTCTGAGGATGTAAGGCATTCTGAGATGTAGGCGAGGTAACTTGTAAGAGGCTGAAGTCTTAGGATGTCTTGTCTCAGTGGTTATTTAATCTGTTTTTGAAAGGAGTAATGTGAAACGGCAGAGAAACGGCAGAGAAATGGCTAGATAATACCCTGGTGAAAAGTAGTGAAACAAAAATGGAGGTCATGAATGGTCTTTGGAGTGGCTAAAGTTCACAAATGACAATGAAGAAAAATTGTACTGACTAATTAAAGAGACTGAAAATGTTTGTGAGTAGAACGTTGGAAATGAGCAAGAATACTGTTATGGAAGCACATGAACACGGTGAAAATGAATCAGAATAAGTAGCAGGGTCTCTATGAACAATATCATGACTAGAGGGAAGTCTGGCGGGAGTGATACAAAATCTGAGTGCACAAGATATTGTTGAGTCAACTTTCATTTACTAAAAAGAAGCGCTATTGTCGAAAGCCTAAGAAAAATAAAGGCTGAATCTTTTGAGATGAACCGTTTGTGTAATACATGAGAAGCAAGACGCACTCAGGGAAGATACACAGTGGAGAACAGTTTAGTGTAGATGAAACGACATGTCGCAGTATTCTGAAACAATTTAATCATGTGGAGAGAATGAAGGCGGAGAGGCTGATAAAAAAAGTGTCCAATCCGAGGGTTTGAGAGAGCTGAGGAGAGAGAGACCTAGGAAGTGGCCGATAGATGAAAGAGAAATGGTGCTACAATATATGAGCTTTCTGTGTAGGCATATGCAACGGGTATTATTTGGGATGTTTTTCACAAAGGGGGTTTGCCTGCTATTCAGAAATTGTGCACACACACACATACATACACATACACATACATATATATATATATATATATATATATATATATATATATATATATATATATATATATATATATATATATATATATATACATATAATATACATATATATATATATATATATATATATATATATAGAGAGAGAGAGAGAGAGAGAGAGAGAGAGAGAGAGAGAGAGAGAGAGAGAGAGAGAATGTGCTTGTGTGAATGCATTAAAGGAAATTTTAAACGTGTTTATACATATTATTAAATGTATGCGCTTATGAATATAATAATCAAATGACAATGGATATTTCACAATGTATGCACAGTGTGCGTCGATATGTAAACATTTCTCTTTGTACAACCTTAAGTTTAATTTAAAGTACCACTAAATTTCACTGAAAAATTATAATATTCGGAAGCTTGCCTCTCTCGCCTTACTCTCTCATTCACTCTATGACAAGATATCCCAAAGTGAGAACTCAAATTTATCATGAGGAAACACATTG
>NC_089790.1:29641653-29646653 GCF_040412425.1 Macrobrachium rosenbergii
GAACTGGTTCGCACTCTGGACAGGCCTCCGGGGAGTTGGGGCGCCGTGGGTGAACGAATGGGGTGGTATTTGCGGAGTGGGGGGATTGAGTGAAGGTTACTCTGGTTCCTGCGGCGTTGAGAAGGGGGAGGGGGGTTGGCTGGTTTAGTAAATAATGGTTTAAAATTTGCCGTTCTTCGAATTCACAGTCTTCATTTACTGTCGACCCCTCAGCTGATGTTACTTATTCCTTTCCATTTACTGTCAGCCACTGGAGCCGATGTTATCAGTTTCAACCTAAGATATTGACATGGAATCTATGAATACTCGCACAAGTCCCCTAAAGTTGTTGATATAAACTGCCAATATTCATAGAAGAAAAAAAATTAATCTCAATACGAATCTCACTGGTTCTTTTCAGGGACAAGAACTTTTTTTTTAAGGCCTATTTTACTAGAACAAATTTGTCCCAAAAATGACAGGGCACCACTAACTAAAAATTACAATAAAACGTCATCGAAACAGCCTTTTCTCTTCGTAGTTAATATTCGAAAACCTTTCTTAGGTTTCAACTGTCAGTCGTAATGACGGAAATGACAAGAGCAGCCCATCTCAGTGATGGCAGGTGATTGTGACCAACCCGAGGGAACGGATGACTAATGGAATACGATTTTATTCCCAGGGGATTCTACCGTCGTGAGACAAACTTGTTAGTCAGCTGTCAATATAATGCTAGAATAAAAATTAAAATAATATTTACAAGTTACAATTATAATTAAATTTACAGTCAAAGCACAATTTTTTTTTCAGATATAACTTCATTTCCCGTATGAAAATTCCATAAAATCTCACAAGAAATAGTTAAAACAACTGACTGAAAAGATGTCATATTTTGAAAGAAATATTATGAATTATATATTGCAAAATCTATTTTTAAAAAACAATATATTTACGTCAAAAAAGTAAAAAAAATACTCGTAACCAACAACACTTTCTCTTATATAAACAAAAAGACAGATAAAACCAAAGGCATTCTGTGCTGCACTTCTAAACAATCAGTCTGCTAGAAGGTAATATATAATGACTTTACAAGGCATTAAGTATATATATTTTAGTTAGAAGTCGACAGGGAGGTCTGCGATTCATATCTTTATATTTTGGAAAGGAACAGCTTCAAAATACTGGCTCTAGTTTTCAGAAAGTTGAAATCCCTAGCAATTCTGGATTTTAAACCCTATATACTGACTCTGGTATTTCAGAACGACATAAACTATTAAAGTCAAGTATTTTACTATAGAAATGTTCACCTTAATAAGCAGTGGTTTTGTAGTTAGCAGTGACAACATAATTCAATATCTTCAACGACTAAGGATTTTATAGTTACACTCTTATAATTCAGAATGAACTAAGAACTGAAAAATGTGGCAATAAATTATAAATCGTCAAAGTGGTTAATCAGATTAGGAAATGTTGAAAGCAGTCTTTTTAGCATTTTAGAATTTTATATTTTACATATAAACCAGGACTTAAAATATTCTTAGATTTCATAATTCAAGATGGTTCTTGATTTGGATTTTTACATTCTAATTTAATGAAGTCTTAGCGGATACTTTTTAAATGACAAGGAAGAACGGAACTTTCATGCAGGAAACGAGAAATTTACCTTGATGCTTTCTTTTGCAATATGACCTTTCCTATGGAAATGGAATGCTTTCCGTCATGTTGAAGTTTTCGGAGAAGTTTCCTTGAATATATCTATCCCGAGGATATATGATGCTTTCCTTGATGTTTCCCGTGGAAATATGCTATTTGCTTTGGAAATATGATGTTTCCCTTGATATTCCCAACAGGAAGTGTGAGTCTTTTATTTTTTCAGTGGAAATGTGGGGTTTCCTTCGTGCCCACGATACCATCAAGAAGTCTTCCCTTCGTGTTTCACTTGGCAATATGATGTTTTCCTTGATACTTACAATGAATCATGAAGCCTTTACTTGACGTTCGCAATGGAAATATAGTGTTTTCCTTCATGCCTACAGTGGAATAATGACACCTTCCTTTCAACAAGGCAGCCATGTTGCAAAAATACACTGACACATCAATAGTTGTTCGTGTTTATTCGGTGATCGTAATCTCCGAAATATTCAGAGCATCTGGCATCCATCCATTCATGCAGAGCGCCGTGAAAATGGTAATATGAGAGAGAGAGAGAGAGAGAGAGAGAGAGAGAGAGAGAGAGAGAGAGAGAGAGAGAGAGAGAGAGAGAGAGACTTCAGTGACAACTGATGCACAGATTTACAAAATGCATTGTCTATTTACATCGAAATGCTGCAGCTCACACCGTGCACCAACAGGACTCAAAAAGAAAAACAATAAACGTTATACGATCAAGATTTAGGCGAACAATTATTGAAGTGATTGAATTACTGAAGTAATCGCATTTAAGTCAATAAAATCTAATGCTATCTTCAAGGATTTAAAGGGGGCTGACGATAAACAAGAATACCTGATTTTTTTAATTGGAAAAAAAAAACCTGGAATAAAAACAAGATTTTATTTTCACATCCATATATGACACATGCTCAGAATCGTTATGAAACTCACCAACTGAATAGAGGAGAGTTACGAAACTGACTTATGTTAAACTAAAGAGTCGCGTCAATAGCTGCATCGCTACATAAAATGTCATTTCGCAAGACTTAACGAAGCATGGCAAAAGGTATGAGTAAGGCAATCCATGGAAGGTATTGATACATGAAAGCCTCTTTCATCTGCATTGTTTTTGCTTATAGAGACACAGTCAATACCCAACAATGAAAGGTGGTTGTCGGTCGTATACAGAAGCAGTCTATTCTCGAAAATACAGTGTCAACACAAACACGCAGCTGGACCTTGTTGCTCGAAAGTAAATCGACGTTTTGTGAACTCGTGAAATTGTCAACAAACTCAGACAAAATGTGAGGATAGCCCTAATAAAACAAATCCAATTTACCGGCTAATGAAGAATTAGAGGAATTTATTTCTGGTGACAGAAATTCATTTCTCGTCATAATGTGGTTCGGATCCCACATTAAGCTGTAGGTCCCGTTGCTAGGTAACCAGTTGGTTCTTAGCCACGTAAAATAAGTCTAATCCTTCGGACCAGCCCTAGGAGAGCTGTTAATCAGCTCAGTGGTCTGGGTTAACTAAGATATACTTCCTTTTTATTCCTTACTTTTTTTTTCATTCGGTCGAACTGTAATCTCTATTAAGAATAATTTAGCTTTGCCATAAAAATATGAATTTCCAAACTACTATAAACTTTCGCCCTTTGCATGATAATTCCCACCAAGATATACCAGTTTCCGTCAACTACTATTTCCTAGACGCTTTCTCAGTTACTTGATTTCCAACTAAAATACCGTGCTGATAAAACATCAACACCTAGGAGGTCATTCCCTTACAACTTAAATACAATGCAATTCTAATATAAAACACTTTTTCACGCAATAAAATTTGAAATACTTGTACTGTTCACTGAAAAATATATTAAGCTGTCTGACTTTACTTGAAGTGAAATACCATTCCCAAACATCTCGTATCAAAGTACAATATAATTCCCGGGTAAAAATCCTTCCTACCAAAAATCCTGACAGCAAAAGAAAGGATGACAACCCTCCGACGAGCCCGCCATTAGCGTTACGCACACGAAATTACATTACAGACTAGTTTATTCATTTCGCAGGGAAAACCCTTCAGGGAGAATCCTACGGGTACGCATATTACTGCTTCTTTATCAGGTAATCAGGCTGACGTCAATGGCGTAATGGTCCAGCTAATGTAATCTGATGCTTCAGGGAGCCATCTCAGAGTCCGACCTATTTTTACTCACCTTGAGGGGGAAAAAGCGAGAATAATAATAGGAGAAAATAACGAAACACGAGAGCAAATACTGTATAATAGAACTGGCTTATTCTGATAAATAATAGATGTGAGCCTAAACTGTAACACTTAATCGTTTCTTACTGTATCAGAACCCAGCATAAACAAGTAAAAAATGTGCCGAAGTTTTATCGGCGCAATCGAGTTTTCTGTACAGCCGCTGCAACGTATAATCAAGGCTACCGGAAGTAAGTATATTTTTCGGTGGTCTTGGTACATTGCTGTATGAGCCGCCGCCCATGAAACTTTAACCGCGTCCCGGTGGTGGCCTGGCCTATATCGTTGCCAGAAGCACGATTATGGCTAAATTTAACCTTAAATAAGATAAAAACAACTGAGGCTAGAGGGCTGCAATTTGGTATGTTTGATGACTGGAGGGTGGAAGATCAACATACCAACTTGCAGCCCTCTAGCCTCAGTAGTTTTTAAGACATGAGGGCGGACAGAAAAAAGTGCAGACAGAATAAAGTGCGGACGGACAGACAAAGCCGGCACAATAGTTTTCTTTTGCAGAAAACTAAAAAGCAAGTAAACATGTATGTGGAGGGTTACTTGTACTAAATAGAAACAAAAGCTACTAGGAACATGGAAAACACGAACGTACATCTTAGCAATCTCCTCTTTGTTCTTCATCTTCATGATTCAGCTGTTTTAGATATTCCATGCTCTAACAAACGGCACTTAACTATCCAAATCAATCCCTTTAATATGACCGTGCTTTCATTTCGCGGAAGCGGTTCCATTATGGTGGGCCTCCGGCATGTGGCACGTACATTAAAGTAATTGGAGCTTTTGAAACATTTACTGTAGCATTTTGGATACTTTAATTACATGAATAAACCATTCATTGTCCGATTTCCTTACATGTGAGTGTGTTTGTCAAGGTAAGTTAGCTTTCATGCTACTTGCTAGGTCACTGACCTTGGTTGAATTGAATATAGAATTTTAGGCCAAAGGTCAAGCACTGGGGCCTAAGACGTCAATCAGAGTTGAAACGGAAACTGACTGTAAAAAGGTTTGAAAGGTGTAACAGGAGGAAAACCTCGCAGTTGAACTATGAATCAATTGTTAGGAGAGGGTGGGAAGTAAGATGGAAGAAAGAG
>NC_089790.1:29649153-29659153 GCF_040412425.1 Macrobrachium rosenbergii
TCTATTTACTTCTCACATATTGTAAATGGGGAGAGAAGTTATTTGAAGCATTCGTTTTTAATCTGTTTTGCATTGCTAGTAGACTTTCAATTTGTTTACTGTCTTCTCGCACCTTTGATCTTGTAAATAAGATAACTTACACAGGATTATGATTATGTTCGGACAAAAACATGAATAAATACTAATGGTATTATTATCAGAATGTTTATAATAAGGATTAGCGCTGCTGCTCTCAAATGATATCCATAGCCTGAACGCTGTGAGTAGTTCGGGCAGCACTGACTAAAATAAAAACGAAGCTAAGCCGCCGAAATTAATTTGGCTCCCTAATAATTGTCAAAGGATAAACAATCCATTTTTAGGATAGTAATTTCAACCATATCATATGGAAACACATGTGAAAATCAGGATTCAGTTAACACAATGTTCAATGAATGGATCCTCTATTATTAAATTTGAACCAAAATTATAAAAGTAAATAAATCGGCAGCGTCTTTTGCTGGAAAAAATTTGCTATATATCTCGGAACTGATGAAAATTCGCGATACTAAACGCGATCGCAGAAAGTCATCATTACTACTTCATGAGGAGTATGGAATTATGCTGAATTATAACGTTAAGAATGCTTTTCATGTTGCCTGAGAATTAATAGCCACCAACTATGCACCACAAACAACAATCATCACCTCCCCCCCACCATTCTCTCTCTCTCTCTCTCTCTCAGACAGTGAGAGCCCATAAAGGTCCCTTCCCCCTGAATAACAAGTCTCTCAAAAATGTTTTAAAGAATCAGAGAAAGGACAAACTACTTTGAAAATACATCAACCATCGAACTAAAAATTTTTATAAATATTTTTCCTAATTTCATGTGTGTACACGCTTCACTGTGTGAGTGCATAGAACTTGTTTTGGTAACCAGTTATATTTGAATAATAAAATGTCGAGATTATGAACTTACTTTAGATTCTGTCCTTACAGAGGTTTACAGACAGCAAAACATTCATGGACTACAGCTATACTTACTTGACTCAGGCTTGAATGGTAGGGAATACCACCGAAAACACGATAATTATAAAGATCTGACAATGTTGTGTAATGTGTGAAATATTATTATAAAAACTCCTCTTTAAAAGCAAAAGAAATTTAGCATGGCAATCAAGTAAACTCTAAAACACAGTATTAAGCTACCCTCAGTGTCGATAAATGCCAATTTTTGCTTAAGGTAATTACAGGTCTTAACTTTCAAGCATCTAGCTACTGCTAGGTAATAACAGCATTTACTTTGTATCTAAATGCGAAAGGGTAACCATGGTTACTGAGGTGCTCCAGATTTTGTATTTAAATGTTGCAATCTGAATTGCACGAAGACCAAGATTATCTGTCGAGGACGAAAAGGCTTCAGAATCTGGAGGCTGTAAATATACCCTAATAAAGTTCACGAGACCTACAACACATGGTTCTCAAGACATCGAGCTTAAATGCTAGAAAGTAAAGCCTCATCTGCTAACGTGGAGCCACAGCTATATCTCAAAGCAAACCCCAGTGCAATAATATTGAGTTAGTAAGTCTCCCTTAAATATGGCATTTTGTTGGTACCTCGTTGAAAAACTATTGCTTCGGAATTACTAAGATATACCTGGCTTGCAGGAAAGAGCTGTCACACTGCAGCCACAACAGGTGGCCATGGGAAAATGCATCCGATAGGACTGCTGCCAAAAACTGAACTTCCCTTTCCAAGCATGTTGAGACTGAATATCTGCAGCAGCATATTTGTAAATATGTCCTGGAAGAGGTATAACTTGGGTGTGCACGACTAAACTTGGAGTAAGCATTCAACAGCTAAATTCTTTATAAATACCCTTTGACACGCACACACACACTCACTATATATATATATATATATATATATATATATATATATATATATATATATATATATATATATATATATATATATATATACATACTCACACAGACATGTACATATACACAGGTATATTTAACGCATGCAAAAAGATGCATCCTAACAAAAGAAAATAGTTCGCAATAATTCAGCATATTCTGAAGGTTAGTGCTCTTCCAGAATTACAGACGTAGGCAGAAAGGAAGGAGGAAAGCACGCACGTGTATTCCGTCCGTTGTTTGCCTAAGAGGCTCAGAGGCAGCAAGGTCCCTGGGCCACTTGAGGTAGCTGGGCTAGACTTTTTAAGAGGTTTTGCAAGGAAGAAGATGACCCTCTTCTGTTCGTCAATTCATGAAGCACAATGGAATTTTACTCTAAGTCTCTCCCTTCCAAAAATAAAAATTAGTTTTCACTATGTAAAATATCTCAAACTCACTCGACTAATGTCAAGTTTTGCGATTGTTAAAAGAATTCGGACCTTTCAAATATATGAAAAACAAGTCTAAAACAACTTATTTTATGAAACATAAACTCACTGTATCTACTCAATTATGTGCTATCAATCGACCCATATACCAGCTAAAAGAAAACTTAAAAGCACACAAGGCAGCTCATAACACATCTGCTGTTATTACGAATAGCTTATCAGAAAACAAGTTAACTTCAATGTTTTAGAAAGCAATACTGTACAAAATAACTAATGAACGTACCAAACACCCATGTTTTCAATGCAACTGTAAAGAACACCAGAGGTACGCGTTCACATTCCCCCATTTTCCTGTATGGACTAGCAAAAATTTAAATCGGAATACTTTTTATAGAAAACACACACCATTTCCTAATTTAAACTGCGCACCGCCTTGTTAAAAATGGTTTTAAGTTAAACAAGCAGTCTTGTCAAAGACAAATCTCTTAGATACATCTCTCAGACTTTCTAACTGATTACACTTACAAAAAAGAAAATAAATTTATTATCCAGTGTTCACCTGATGTTGTAAAATCCTCATTCTGTCTTGACAGATGCAGCATCTCTTTTACTTTTTTTCAAAGGTGGACACAGTCATGTTCTTATATCCTTGTTTCGGTCAGACTACGGTACTTATGATCCGATTTCGTGATAATGGTATTTTCGCCTCAAGAGGAATTATTGGTCTGGAGAGCTATTATCTTTGTTTTACCTCAAATCTGCTTTGCCTTCAGAATCAATACTACCACAACAATATGAACAAGAATAATAATACTATAAGCTGCTATTTAAATGATTTTAGGCTTTAAAGTCACTGTTCAAAATCAAGCCAAGATTAAACGAGGTCGAGATCATCTTGATAAAGTCTTCACCAAAGGCAAGACAACTCAAGAGAGAGCACAGGATTACCTCCTCCAAGTCGTGACAGAAACAAAGTATGACGTTTGAATTTTAACAAGGTTTTTCACAATCTCATGCCCTCTGAAATAAACGCCGAGCCCCTCCTGGGTCCTCTGACCTTTAAAATTCAAACTTGGTATTTTAATTAAAAGCTATTCATATAAAATCAATCGATAAGGAAAGGAGGCCAAAAAATATTTAGCCGACCATAATGATTCCATCGGCAAAACATACACATTGAATCGATATCTCCCAACAGCCAATCAGCAATCATCTCAGAAAGATCAGTAAACGAATATCAGTTCCACAGAGGTACTCTCCGGGGGTACTGGATTATCATGCCAACAAGCACGAACACACACACACACACACACACACACACACACACAAGACTACCGTAAAAACTTGAATATTTCAACTTCGTTGGTTCAGTTAAATAGATAGTCACTGCAATAAATAATCAACAACTTTTCCATTAAAAAAATAAAAACATAAAACTACTGGTCAATTTCACTCATACAGAGAGATGAACCTCATAAAAAATAAGAGTGCATCCCATTTAGCAACAAAACTTTTAATGCTTTATTTCTCGTTCTTTCTTAGTCCTGCTGATCCCAAAGTAAATTGGATATTTATACTCCCCAGTGGATTCTTACTCTTCCTGTTCACGTCAAACACCCATTTTAAAATGTTCTCTCCCTCTATATTCTAAGCATTTTGTAGTGATTAATCAAGTTACACCTCCAAAGAAATTTGTTACAGCTTCATTTCAAGGAGGAAGTGTATTTCCAATTGAGCTGGCTCGCTCTCTTTCGTATTCAGTGTCTTAAAAGAAAGTATAATAGCAAAACTCCAAACTTTAAAGGTTCTGAGTAGAAAGCCCAACCCGATATGACTCAGTAACCACCTCTCTCTCTCTCTCTCTCTCTCTCTCTCTCTCTCTCTCTCTCTCTCTCTCCCCTGCTGTTGTAATCGTAAATACAATTTAGTTTCTTCTCCAAAGGATTCCTGTCACTGCTCCTGCCTGAGTCGGATACGCATCTCAAAGAACTATCCCCCTTGGACGATCTTCTTTACTTGGAGGTTGAAAGTTCGTGGCCTTTGAAAGTTCTTCTCCTCATCAAAATTGCAATTAGCTTTAAAGATTCGGTCCCTAAGGCTCGTTGTTTATTTTCTTCTTTCCCTCCTCAACGTCAAAAGAAGGATCAAGACAATTACACACTCGTGTATTTCATTTCGTGCTCTAAATACAAAGAGCCAGACGTGAGATCTTCCTCTTCCTTCAGCAAATACAGCATTTGCCGACAGTCCTCTTTATCGTTCCATCTAACGAAATTGACTTGGACTCAGTAGCATAAGGGCGTCAGACACAAGCCAAGTTCATTCAGTCTAAAGACAATTATCCATACAAATCAAATATCAAAATAATTGTTTAGTTGTTTCCAAGGCTGAAGAAAATTACATATCAGAAAATAAAATGAGACATAACGGATAAACACAATTTAACGAATTTCGCAATTACCATCCAGGAAGAAAATCCTGGGTGATAATTATACCTCTAAAGAGTTTACCTCCTTTCAATTTACCATCCAGGAAGAAAATCCTGGGTGATAATTATACCTCTAAAGAGTTTACCTCCTTTCAGATTACTGTAGAAAATATACTAAATTGGAGGAAACTCCTTCCTTCATTAACGCATATACTATTCACGTGCAAAAGTTTGATAAGCTCTCTCGTGATCACATAAACCATTCAATTTTATACACACATGGTGCTGACATTCATATTGCATGTACACGTGAGTATAGTCCTTTAAATCATGTATTTTGTTAAGCCCAGCATATGCTGCAAATAACCCATTTTTTACCGCTATGTGGACTGGTGGGTTCTTTTTGTTAAGCCCAGCATATACTGCTACCCATTTACCGCTATGTGGACTGGTGGGCAGTAGAACGAGACGAGTACTGCAGTACTCAGCCACAGTATTCATTTTGGTTGGCTGTACAATCCAAGGAAGGACGATTGATTCGTCAACATCCCACAACTGGTATCACCATTATGTCACAAAGTGATCCGTCGGGATGAGTAGATAAACCAAAAGCCCACCTAGGCGGCGTCCTTTCTGTCTTAACGGAAACGCGCCGGTATGGCGCTGTAAAATATTATTTCTACAGCCCAGAGCGAACGATCGAATATATGGAAATTTCTCAGTTAACACAAGAGGGCAGTGGCGCAATTCATCAGCATAACAGATAAATTTGAAGGGGCGTGTAATTCATCATTAATTAGAAGGGTAACGTGGTAAGCTCATAGTAAATCAAAAGATAAAAATGAGAAAATCTTCAGTAAATCTAAATGGTCACATATTTTTTAGTAATTTTTTAAAAAAATAATATGAAATGCTTCAGGCAATCTAAAGGGGGTAATATGTTATTTTCCCGTGGAGCCTACCCTGTATCTAAGAACATTCCGCATTAAGTCAACATGAGCACTACGGTGGGTATTGGAAAAAATAACAGGAATATACAGTTATATCTCACTTAACTTGAAAGAGAGACCTTATAATTCGCTAGACATAAAAGAGTCACATGGTCTTACCTCCGTAATATTTAATTGAGCGATATGCCAATTCTCAGTAAAACTGAGGGGGAGACAGGCCCAAACAGGACAAGGAAGAAAAATGTTAATTCCTCAGGAAACCTAAAGGACCAATTATGGCAACTGCGCAGTAAAATTAAAAGGGAGGGAGTAATTATCTATCAAAAATGAACTTGTAATTCAACGGAAATTATGATGGTAATGACACTAAAGCCAGAAACACTTGAAAATCACACCGTTGCGATTTTCTGAAGGAAAAAAGAATAGAAATTTCTGAAAAAACTACTTTAATGTAAATTAAAATCCACCAAAAAAATCGCCCGAAAAAACAGAGCAAAGAATTACTCTATTCATACAGTGCTATACTTAATTGCCGGAATATCAATACATTCTGAATTTCTTTAAAAAAATGAAAACCAAATGGATTTCTTTTGCTACAAATCTACCAAGAGGCCATCCCCTGTAGAATTCTGATTTCGAAAGTGATACTAAACATGAACGCATGAAAGGTATGAAAAGAAGATACCTTCAATTTTGTTTAATAAAAGTTATATCTTTCGTTATAGGTGCGAAGTTACCTTACCATGACAGTCAAAAACTTCTGTATTTAAAATTGTCTCAGGAACTCATTGGTGAAATTTATCACAAGATATAAATGATATTTCAAGTGAATTACCATGTAGGTTACAACAAAGCCTAAGAATAAATTGATAAATTCTTTTCAAAATCAAGAGACAGCCTAGACTGATTTCACTCGTTTTTTTTATTTCTACATTCTTTACTTCTGCATATGAAAAAAAGTAATTAATCCACGTAAGGAAATCCCTTGTGGGGAATAGCAGAAGCAATGGAACAGGATCATGCAACAAATACTCACCCTCCATTTCTCACATTCCCTATACAAAAAACATTCACACGATGGCGGTCTTAAAACTTTCACTTGAAAGGAGAAAACACTGTTAGCATTAACAACAGATAGGAGGCTATAAGTCAAGACGAACTACGCCTTCGCCGCTACTTCAACTGACAACCTCCTCTTGCGGGCGTATAAAATTTTGTTTGTAGATGTGAACATACTTGAGGGATATCTTGGCCCAGAAGTCATTCGGGAGCTCATTTTTCTCTCACCTCATTATTCCGATTGAATGACAACTGAGATGATAAACACGCCTTCTCAGCGGGTGATCAAACAGACGAGCCCACATGAGGAGAAGGCAGGCATTAGATCGACTTACACATAAGGGAGCCTGACGAGATAAAAACATCTGTACCCAACAGCTGCTGGAGGCAAGCAGCCTACTCAGATCACTCATTCAGAGTCTAAATCATCAATCAGGACAAGACTGAGATTGACCTGAAACAATCTCTGGAGGTGGGCAACCCAAGGACCGGCGGAACAGAACATAAAAACCATCACGAAGATGAAGGCAGACTGCACAGCGTGCATTACAGTCTTAATTCGAAGGAGAATAGAGAGTAAGAGAGGTCAACCCTCCCTTACGACCTCATCACTCTGCCAGCATTGAAAGACTGTCCGATTGCAGTGACTTGCCTAGGCCGAATTGTGTCAGACTTTGCGTGCAACGTCCTTGCCCTCCTTTTCAAACAAGGAGTCTGCAATACACGTTGTCCTTGCTCACAGAGATGAATTAGCATGTCATAAATCCTCGAATTTCACAGAACGAAGTCACACTAATCATTAAGTTTGCAAGAATCTCCTAAAGCATCAGGATTTTTCAACTGAAACTATAACCTGAACTGGTTGGATGCTTAAAAGAAAACGCACTTAGAACTTCAATTAAAAATCCTTTAATTTATGATCAACATTAGTTCCAGGTCATAATGTGTAGCTACAAAAGGTTGAGACTCGACGGCGATTACCACTTCTGCTATATTTTTAAAGCCATTCAAACTTTTCAGCAAAAATGGTGATAATCTGGCAGATTAGGTATTTTTTTTAGAGGCGCTGCCATTTCCTCGTGTATGGATGATTAATTACTGTGACCGCGGGTCACAGCAATAAGGGGATTGTCCATCACCTCCCTCCGTTCGTCAGCACAAAAGCAAAACACAAACATCAAAGCATTATACTTGGACCTTGCTGTACATTTTATTTTCATATGGCTCAATAAAAATTTAATTAAGGGTGTGTGTGTGTATGTATGTATGTATATATGTATATATATATATATATATATATATATATATATATATATATATATATATATATATATATATATTGATGCATATATACATACATACAGACATATATATATATATATATATATATATATATATATATATATACCTTGTATATATACACACATACATACATATACTGTACATGCACGCATACACATGCATACATTACTTAAAAACGAAGTCACTTGTAAGTAAAAAACAAATAGCTGGACAGCTGCACTAATATGTCCATTTTCAGGAATAACCTTAACCTAAAGATAAATTCTGAAAGTCTGAAAGTATACCTTCGTCAAGATGGGAAACGTGTCAACTCCGCATATTACAGGAAAGTCTCAACCCTTCGTAGCTAGACTATTGTGCTTCCATTCTATGACACAGCCCCGTATAGTAGATGGTGGAATTTATTGTCATTCACTTAAGTAATTGTTTAAGATTCGGAAATGTCAAGATTGCCAAAAGATATGTAGGTTTGGCTTTACTCCCCGCATCTGTGTCATTCACCCGAGATAATTTTACCTGAAGATTTATAGATATCATGTACTAAATGTGGGCAATAAAAAACTGATGTTCTTTCTTGGAGCCAAACGTATATTATTATTATTATTATTATTATTATTATTATTATTATTATTATTATTATTATTATTATTATTATTACTTTACTGATTACAAATGCTAATGGAGAAGAAATAAAAAATGGATTTCAAAGTGCTTATCGACAGAATGATGTATTTACGTGCATTCAGGTGCGAACACACAAATCAGAAATGTGAGAAATGAACCTTTAGATTTAAAGTCTAAAAATGTACTACCAACTTATAGTAACGAGGCCTGAGACAACGCTCGAGATCATAAATAGATAAATTTGGCAAGTGTTGAGGCCAAGGAAAATGCACTAGATCATAAATAGATAAGGTTGGCAAGTGTTTGATTATTCTGAGTCAGTATTTGGAAGATTATATTCAAGATAATTAGTAACTTTAAGGTCGTGCAAGAGACCTACGTGAACCGTTG
The DNA here is from genome assembly GCF_040412425.1 of Macrobrachium rosenbergii. Taxonomy (NCBI): domain Eukaryota; kingdom Metazoa; phylum Arthropoda; class Malacostraca; order Decapoda; family Palaemonidae; genus Macrobrachium; species Macrobrachium rosenbergii. The sequence goes on from NC_089790.1 coordinate 29,658,237, forward strand.
CAATGCCTGACTAATCATTGATTATTCCTCAGTATTTCTCGAGCATTTTGAATTTTAATCTATCATGTAATCTATTCTAATAACATACGAATTATTTCTGCATGATTTGTTTCCTGGGTTCCTTAATGTAACTAAAACATTCTTTTCTTGTGAATGCTGTTTCATGTGCAGTAAATTAACTCAAGTAATTTGAGTCTGCATTTTCATTTTATGCCGTTCTTATAAGGTATTAACATTTTTTTGCATTCACTAAGAGTCTCTCTTCAATTACTTTATCTACTTTGTCATTATTCAAAATGATTTGATATGCGTTACTTCCTAATCATTCTTTGAGTTACCTTTTGGTATAAAATTCTAGATAATAAAACCGGCTTGTTAAATTGTCCTTGGGATCTCTTATCATTTTTTGTGTCATACAGAGCTGAGCAGAGATGAGAAAGCAACGATGAATCTAAAAAGTCACAAGAAAGGAAAGGAAAAAGAAAACTGAAAAGATTTAAGAGGGTCTGAATGACTGAACCACAAACAGAATTTGTTAAGTGGTTGGAACTCTACAGCCATAATACGAGACTACAGTGTTTATGGTTCCGAAAAAGCAATCACTGAAAAGAGAGAGGAGGTGTGGAACTCACTACTCTGAGATAGATATCTAAAATTCTGAGTTCTTGAAAACAGCCAACGTGCAAATGGAAGGTATTTTTCTGACAACTGTATGCTACTGTTGTTTACTGTTGCGCAGGTTGCCTAAGTTTTGGGGATGCATCCCTTTGCACTGCTTAGAACTGGTTACCTGCCTCTTACCAGACTGGCCTCTAGGCTGCATACTGCTAGAACCACAAAACAAAACTAAACTAAAAAATATATTTAATGCCAAACACTGCACTTTCCCCAGCAGTGTATATTTTTCACTCTACACC
>NC_089790.1:29664153-29811653 GCF_040412425.1 Macrobrachium rosenbergii
CATTACTGGATACAAAATTTCTTTATGTACAGGACGTCAATGAAGTCTGTGTGCTTTGAGAGAAACTAGGAAAAGAAAATTCTAGGCAGAAATAGCCTTACCAGTGGAGTGATACTGCTGAGTGACACATTTCTGCATTGATTATAGCAGCCAATATATTGTTTCACCTCCAACATACCTGAAAAGATATAAAAACCTGTTTTAAGATACTTCTTAAAGAATACAAGACCTTATTTACAATTATTTCAATTGTTTTTAGAAAATTCAGGTACTAGTATGGATAAGAAAGGGATAGAGAGAGATAAAACAAGGTGAGAGAGAGAGAGAGAGAGAGAGAGAGAGAGAGAGAGAAGATACGAAGAAGGGAGAGGTCTAATTCTAAGAGAGAGAGAGAGAGAGAGAGAGAGAGAGAGAGAGAGAGAGAGAGAGAGAGAGAGAGAGAGAGAGAGAGAGAATGAAGAAGATAACGAAGGAGAGGTCTAATTCTGTGAGAGAGAGAGAGAGAGAGAGAGAGAGAGAGAGAGAATGACGAAGATAACAGAAGGAGAGGTCTAATTCGGTGTGAGAGAGAGAGAGAGAGAGAGAAGACGAAGATAACGAAGGAGAGGTCTAATTCTGTAAGATAAGAGAGGAGAGAATTCTGTAGAGAGAGAGAGAGAGAGAGAGAGAGAGAGAGAGAGAGAGAGAGAGAGAGAGAGAGAGAGAGAGAGAGAGAGAGAGACGAAGATAACGAAGGAGAGGTCTAATTCGGTGAGAGAGAGAGAGAGAGAGAGAGAGAGAGAGAGAGAGAGAGAGAGAGAGAGAGAGAAGATAAGATAACGAAGGAGAGGTCTAATTCGGTGTGGGTGAGAGAGAGAGAGAGAGAGAGAGAGAGAGAGAGAGAGAGAGAGAGAGAGAGAGAGAGAGTCTAAGAGAGAGAATAAAGAGAGAGAGAGAGAGGAAGTTTCTCTTGGAGAGAATAAACAAGTTTGCTTCGAGCAATGCTTCGCAAGTCTTTTGAAGGGATGCCTGGAAAAGCCATCACCAGTTCATCATTGCCCAATTGCACAATAACTGCTCTGAGTGATTGGTCGAGCGGCTTTTCACTAACGAATGAGAAATCCGCGAGTAATAAAAAAAAACTGGTGCGGTAAGGCCTTTCAAAAATATTTTTCGTTTAAGAACTTTTTTCCGATACGCGAGATTGGACTCGAAAGAAACGGATGAAAATGAGAATGGACTCCGAAGAAAAATGAAAACCAGAAGCTGTACACGAAGGAAAACAACGAAAATAAATTTGTTTCCTGAAAAAAAAAAACATAAAGAAATAGGATGAATCTGAGACTGAGCTCTACACAAATAAATGAAAATGCTACCGATTGTGCAAACTGATGAAAACGTACGGACTTCGGGAAAACCGAACATAAATAGAACATAAATATGTAAATTCAATGGCATAAAAAGATCATGAAAATCGCACTGGAGCCTACGTTAGGATGAAAATCAATATTATAATCTACAGAAAGGTCATAAATGATATTAGACTTTACTTAAATATAAGAAAATTAGGATGAACAATTCAGAACCAGATGGAGTGGAATTCTCCACTACAGAAATAGGTAAAATAAAATAATGAACCCAAACCAACTATTCATCTGTTAAGTAAATCAATGAATTATTAGATTGCCTATAGTGAATTTTAGCCAGAGGAGATGTTAGGAACAGGCTAGCAACTTCATCCAGTTACATTAGTGAAGAAACAATATCTTCCGGGGCAATACCTTCTGTGGGGAAAAGGTGTACAGGCAAAATATCTGGAGTTCAAGGATTGGTGATGAACGTATTCAGTAAGTGCGAGGAAATCGGGAAGTTGGGAAGACATCGTGATCATACTTACATAGTGACAGAGAGAAGTAAATATTATGCAAGTATAACATACATACGTATACATATTCATATTTATCTATCTATCTATCTATGTATCTACTATATATATATACACATACATACATATAAGTATGCATTATATATACATATAATGTATGTATGTATGTATATAGATAAATAGATATGTATATATATGAATATGTATATATAATTTAGATATGTTATACTTGATAAGATAGATATGATCACGATGTCTTCCCAATAGATACGTTCATCACCAATCCTTGAACTCCAGATATTTTGCCTGTACACCTTTTCCCCATAGAAGGTATTACCCCGGAAGATATTGTTTCTTCATTAACATAACTGGATGAAGTTGCGAGCCTGTTCCCAATACCGCCTCTCGCTGAAATCCACTATAGGCAATCTAATAATTCACTGATTTAGTTAAAAGAGGAACAGCTTTTCACTACCTCACACGTGACTTTTTTATACTCTTCATTGTAAGCCACAAATACTCCTTGATATCCAATTCTCTTTACATTGGGAAAACTCTTACATCCAAAGGGAATTATATATGATAAGTGCATCTCCCCGACAAAGAATCATAGCATAGTAGATAAGTCAACCATCTACCTCTGTCTCAAACCCAAAAAAAGCATATCTTCGAATCCACTTATCATATATAATTCCATTTGGGTGTAAGTTATTCCAACGTTAGAGTGCATTTGATATTAATGGATAATTCTGGAATAATACATCCACACAAATATAAATACATACATACATATGTGTGTGTGTTCTAAGATCTAAAGTAAGAAGTTAGAGCTGACACAAAGAAGTGCAAGAAGTTTAGAATTCCAATGAATCAAAAGCAACGATCTTCTAAAACAAAACACAGTTCGGATAAATGACACAGTTAAAACACACCTCGTTTTCAACCGATTATCACAAAAAAGAGATGCAAGTATGCGTGTGGATAACCAACTATACTAATTATCAAATATGTCTGAGAACTTTGGTACTAATCACTCGCAATTTAACATTCGTGCATTTCTCCACTTCGAAGCCATTATATTGCTATCGGCAGCATGAAAAATTGCCTTCGACAAGCGTCTGCCGCGATGCTCCAAAATATGAAACCGACTAAGTGCCCAATATAAGCATGATTAATCTATGTGCCGTGAAGTTTTAGCCCTGGGACTTTACTTTAATCCACCGAAAAAGGTCCATGGGCGGATCATAAAGGGAGCTATGAAATAATTCGGTACCAACTGCGCAATTTTTGATGGAGTATTACTAGTGTGACGATATTTACTATGAAAAAAACGGGGAAATGGCCAAATAGAACATAGGCAGGAATGTAAAACAGAAATTACGGAATATCAGTTTCCTAGAAATCGTTACATGGATGATGAAGATCTATTCGATCTTTCCAATTCAATTAAAATGGAATGAGATAAATGGTCAAAACAGATTAATAAATAAATGGGCCACTCCTAATCCTCGAAATGTAATTCTGGTTCGGATATAAATAAAATTAGTAATCCTCATTAAATGACAATCTCTAAATCATACGGTAAATTCTGAGTAAAAAGTAATCACCTTCTTACATGTATTCTTCTCTCATGTCCAGGCTCAATCAAAGAAAGCATATGCAGTGTTCAAAGTTATTTTGATCTAACATATGAAACGAAGAGATAATGTAAAGCTACAGCTTGTAAGAATAAAATCTTAAGACTCATTTACTCCTATTTGAAATTATCGGTTTCTGGTCAAAATCATCATTGAAAATGTCTGCAGATTTGACTTTTATCTTTTCTGTACCAAAAGAGAAGTGTCGTTACGATAAAGCCACAAGTTCGTACTCTATTTTGCTTTTATTCTCACTTCAATAACCTACCGAGGGTTCAGCGGTTACAAGACTCCATCAAATTCTCAATAACGAGCACAATACTCAAACTCTGCAAGCTAAAAATGATTCGCATCCCCTAACAACTTTTTCCAAGCCTGAAACGGACCTTGTTCCTCTGCTTTCATACAGTGTGCCACGTAAAACATTGGTTGCCAACGTTAAAATTGCAGTGATGATGGACGCGTAGGCTTTAACCACAGATGAGTTAAATTTCTCCTTTTCTTCTGGATGGCTCTCTTCCCTTTCCTCCAAAACATGAGACTTTTATCGTATTTGGAACAATTCTAAGAACAAATAGCTCCTGTCGTGACACTGAACTTCGGTAAACTTTAATTTAAACACGTCTCCATAATCTTATTAAGGCTGTCCCGCACAAATTATAAAAATATTACTGCCTGCCACATCTGTATCATGAATTTTACAAGCAATATCCTTGATAACTGAAGCGGACTCTCCCGAACAAGATCCCTTGTGATCCCTCTAACCTCAATCACATCTGGTCATTCTCTCGTGGGAAATTTGCGGATCACACAATGTGGGTCGTAACTCAAGATAAAACCGGAACTCCTTCTAACATCTGTGGAGAACCCATGACTTTGTTCCTTCTTTTGTCACCTGATTTAGTTTTTAATTTGGCACATTTATTTCTATTGCAGTCAACTTTCTACACCGTAGGAAATAAACTCAATCCCAGTAATTCAGTTTTCACACATTCATTCCAAGTTCTATGAACGATAACAGGTTGAAATTCTGCTTTATACTGTTAACTAAAAGTGTTGCAAGTTTTTTAAAGACATTCACTTTAATCAAAAACGAACCAGAGCTCCATGAGAGTTAGAATTTGTTCCAGATTTGCAATGATTATATAATTTCAACTGTAAAAACCTTTCACTTTACTTGTCTTTTGCTTTTGGTATCTTCATGTGAATTCTGGATTGAGTTTTGCTGCATTGTTTTTATGGTGTGTTTTCTTATTCATCCGTGTAACAGACAGACATTTGGCCATTTGCAGGACCGGAGCTGATAACCTTCGGTTACAACGGGAATGCGGGAGTGGTGGTGGTGGTGGTAGTGGTGGTGGTGGTGGTGGTGGTGGTGGTGGTGGTGGGTGGGGGTAAACGGACTGCAACTGATTTGGCATTATGGAACAGATAGGATTTTTTTTTACTCGTGGTCAGAGTTTATAAAAAAAAAATACGCGCAATAACAATACAATTCCACGCAAAATACAAAATTTTGAACCTATCATTTTTTGCAAACCGGCTCCAAAACCCCAACGCCAATACTGTATTAATTACTCTTCGAATGAATTGTGCGTGCAGTCCTTTGTTTTTTCGCTTTTACAAAATGTTTAAAAAATGAAGTTTCCTGACCAGGTGCACTATACGTAAAAACTAACAAAAACCTGAATGCAGTATACTGGTAATTTATGTTAAACTGGAGTGTCACTTTTTCTATTTGCTACTTTTACCAGTAATGAGATGCAGATGGCGCTTGAGCTGAACTGGTCTGATTTATGAAATTAAGGTCGTCAAGCCAATCAATGGGGCACTTTCGGCCATTCGGCGTTTAGTAAAGTAAAAAGGAGGAGTTGGAGTGGTTGCACAGCATGATAAAAACGCAAGACTATAAAGGAAATGAAGTACAAGGAGCTAACGGTGGAACTGGAAGAAAATCCAACAAGCACTAATAAGGAATAGTTAAGAGGTGTTGAACAGCAAGACTGAAGAAAGGAAGCGGAAATAGACGTAAAGTAAAAGGGTAAAAAGTGGATGTAGCTAAGGACCTAAGAGACGATGCAGACACCCTTTAGTAATGCCAACAGTGCACCACTTTCGGTGACCTGACGGCACCACCCCCTTACGGAGAGTAGCGCTTTGGAATTTAGGTTCTCCTATCGTGTCGCTATGACTAGTTTCCAATCTCAAAGTTCCAATCCTTATATGCAAAATTTACTAAGGGACAAACCATGTCGGGAAAGTCAAAAGAATGAAAAATAGAAGCAATATATATATAATACAGTTTTATGATCGTGCAATACAACTTTCAGATACAGCTCCACACTGTGAAATGATCTGAATGAATAAAATGACAGCTAATCCGGAAACATTTAGCTTAATCACACATAACATGTATCTGCAAGCATGTCTTCTTCAATGGTCAATTACAAAATACAGCTCGAGTTAATCTGGTTTAATTTTCTCAAATAAAAAAAAATAGTTTAGAAACAGCGGACTCCGTGAGAGAGAGAGAGAGAGAGAGAGAGAGAGAGAGAGAGAGAGAGAGAGAGAGAGCTTTCCTAGAAATGACCTTACTCCCTGAGAATGTCAAGACCCCAGACAGGAATTCTGCTACGTTCAACGGGAAGGACCGCACAATATTCAGACTACACTTCTATAAAAGGAGGAGACTTGTACAATTAGGCAAGAAGTTGTTTTATATAAAGTTTGGCGATATAGGGCCTACTCGCTATACAGAAAAGCCCAGGAGTTACTGATCCTGTAAAGTAGTGACGTGTTTTTTGCAGCCAGCCACCTGAAGTGATAATTAACATCATACGAAAATGTGAATGAAAACAATACTGCGTGATAAGGCACGCCAAAGACATACTTTGTCATACACACACCTCTTCTTCTTGTTACTAAAGAAAATATCCCAAATTTTCAAGAAAATACGCATTTTTCCTAGATATACATACCTTCAGTCTTTTAAATTGAATACCCTCAGCAATAACTGGCGAGGTCGTTGAAGCTTGATAATAAGGTTGTTAACGGGCGCCACTTTGTCTTCGGCATCAAGGCAAGTGGGATTATGATGAAATGCTTTCTGAAGACTGTTCCAACAGAATACAACCCCCGTCATTTATATGGAGACTCCTTACGTTAGAGGATTTGTCTCCAGATCTTGACTGATCTTGATTCCCTCCCACCAGGAAAAGTCAACTTCCCGGTCATGCAAGTAAGAGGACGAAGGATGTCTCTTGTAACCTCCTATACCTCGTGGCATGCGTGATATCGAAGGTGACAAGAGCCTGTACCAGAGTGTAACTTGTGTATCCTCACTCGGAAGGAAAGGAGGACTTACGTTCCCCGTATAAGGAGGGAGGACCAGCTCGGAAGGTAGTATATTATCGCCAAAACTCAAGATATCTTAATCTAAGAAGTAAAAATAACAATGAATACTTGGACCACTTTCAGAACTAAATTAAACCTTACCTAAAAATGTCAGTTCTTGACAAATTATATCGAAGTTGTTGCCATGAAATCAGTTTTCAGAGTGATAATGTAGCTCTTGATATTTACTCTCTAAATCAAACTTCTCTCTTAAAACCAAGTATTACCAAAATAGCAACGTGCTCATCAAACAGTTAAGACCACTGCAAAGAAGTTTCGAAATCGGACGGAAAACGGGTTGAATAGCCTCTAAAACAAACCTCTGGCGTCAATCAATACATCATAGTTCCAACATCGACAGCGGTACCAATTAATATCCTCGGCTAACAGTTCATCAATCATGACACCTATAAATCCCAGATTTGACTCGTCAATAATTCAGCGGGGACGGTAAAATACTGACGCAATAATTAACGTATCAAAGAGTTAACCCTCCCATTTAACGTCCTATTACCAAATCTGTCAATAAGTTATTTATCTAATTAATAGAAGCAACAATCAACAAAGCGTTTGCAACTTAACTAGACGAAACGCCGCGTCATTCGAAGCAGGTAAACATCAGGAGGAGGTCGTCAGTTCATTTGTTCGACTGACCTCTGATGTTGTGACGCCAGGGCATAGATAATATGAGTCACTGAACCAACTTGATACTCCAATCAATGACAAATGATATTTCAATGGAACTCGAGCGACCCAACACCCACACTTCAATCTCAAGACAACTTTTTATTCAGCACCATTCACATCACTGAGCTATAAATGGTTTGGTTTTCACAGATCACAAAAAACTTGTCAGCAAATTTTTCTACATTTATATAGTCCCTAACTTGAATATATGCAGTGATGAAAAATTCGGAATTAATACAAATGTGTGGAAATTATAAATGGAGAACATTCTGTTCTCAATGCGCAGCATATCCTCCATAGGAACAGCTCTCTCTCTCTCTCTCTCTCTCTCTCTCTCTCTCTCTCTCTCTCTCTCTCTCTCTCTCTCACACACACACACACACACAATACAAAACAGTGAAAATGATAATTAGATATCTCGGCAGGGAAATCTGTCTGATAACTCCAGAAAGATTTCCAGGAAAAAAATATAGTGGAAATGGAAAAATCAAACTTCATTAAGACTCGTCTTTATCGCCACAACCCAAGTCCCACGATAATTGCAAGTGACAAAAAAGGAGAGTATAAAATGCCTGTGTTAATCCAATATTTCCTTATATTGTTTGTTTTTCCAAACGTCTGTCTTATTTCATTACATATTTAGTTAAAATTCTCTTCTATTCGTTTACAGCTATAACATATTTACAATTAAAATCATGTGATGAAAGTATAAAACAATCAAATGTAATTAAACTTCAGATAATAATTTCATTTTTCTACTGGGATGGAATAAATAACTGCAGCACAATGCCACGATTAAAAAAACAACCATGTACTGGTACTAAGTCTGTAATAACAATCACAACTTATTTCAAAGCTTACAGTAGTCACTGTATCTTACTACCAATTTTATGCTGATACTAGTCCTGCGATAATAATGTACCTGGTATGCCATGCTACTAGGCGAGTTCGAACATTTACTTGATGTTTTCTGCTGCATATTTTCATGCCTGCAATACTAAAATATGGCTCTCAGCATGAGCGTACCTCCGCCGAAGCCACACAGCCGTCTATGCGACATTAAGAACTTTACTTTTCAAATAATAATCGTGTCCTGGTCACGTGCCGATTATATTTGGCAAGTTTTATTACATCTTTTCGACTATTCTAAACTTAGCCTGATGACACCCACATGCACAGAAAATTATGAAAACATGAGCTTGCCCAACTTCGCAGACAAAGACAAGGAAATCGTAATACTATCTTCGCACTGCAATTATAACAACAATCGTATCGTGATACTAAACTTATTATCCAGATACTAGACTTCCTATTGTAATTATATCACGCACCCAGGTTTGTGATGACCATAAACATGCTGCTGGTGTTGCCATTAAATCTACATCATGCATATAACCTTCGAGTAGCCACTCTGTTACGAGTCTGCTGATACTTATAAAGGGGAATTTAGATCGTTAAACGTTTAACTTTGAATACAGAACTTCACGATATTTCTTACTAGGTCCTGAATTATTCTAGACCTTTATCTTACAGAAAACTTCACTGACAAAAGTAGTCATATTACCATACTTTGGAGTGGGTGCGAATGGCTCTTGTCATTATTAAACAGCCATAGTCTTTCCGGAATCCCGTCACAATTCACTATACAAAACAGCACCAAACACCCATGAAAGTAGTGAGAATAAGATAATGAGCAATTCAGGATAGTGAATACCACAAATTACCATTAACGCCCGAACCGAAATTTGAATATATAATAGTGATAGAAAAATCAATACTACACTTTCACTACGTAATGCAATAAAATGAGAAAAATATTGCAGGTAACTGATAACCAACGCATAGCTTCGGAACTCTTTATTGCAGTCAACACAAATCTTCGGTAACTCACTAATAAGAAAACTGAAATTGAACCAGAAGTTCAGTAATCAGCATTCTTATTAGGAACGACTTCTGGGGGCAACTGAGCCAAACAAAGCTAAGTAATTAAGACAATTACGGAGAGGACTTTTACGAGATATTTGAAACCAAAAAGGTCAATAATCAACGCACAGTCAGACATTGTTGTCAGATAGCCGAAAAATTATTTTCAAAAATTATTTTATAATCAAACTCAATCTTGAAGTAACAGAATTTCAAACAGACGGTAAATAATCAACATATCCATTCAATGGCAATTCTGTTATGAGTTAATTGAAAATTAAACAGGTCGGTAGTCAACTTAACGACTGAAAACTCTCCTCATGCTCGTTGATAACGAGTCAAAATATAATTATGACAAAGACTGAGAACTATTTCTCGAGTTCTTTAAAGCCAATCATAAAAACAGTGCTTAATACTGATACACGACCTCACTCTTTAGGGATAAATTATGTTCCAAAGACCTCGCTTTTCAGGGATAAATGATGATCCGAAGACCTCACTTTCCAGGGATAAATTAGATCCAGAGACCTCACTTTTCAGGGATAAATGATGATCCCGAAGACCTCACTTTTCACGGACAAATGATGATCTGAAGACCTCACTTTCCCGGAATAAATCATGATCCAAAGACCTCATTTTTCAGGAATTTATGATGATCCAAAGACCTCGCCTTTCAGGGATAAATGAGGATCTAAAGATCTCATTTTTCTGGGGATAAATGATAATTCAAAGACCAAACTTAGGGATTACTGCTAACCCAAAGGCCTCACATTTCAGGGATATAAGATGATTCAAAGACCTCCGCTTTCATGGATAAATGAGGATCAAAAGACCTCACTTTTCATGGATAAATGATGATCAAAAGACTTCACTTTTTAGAGATAAATGATGATCCAAGACCTGACTTTTCAGGAATAATTGGTGATCCAAAGACCTGACTTTTCATGGATAGATGATGACCCAAAGACTCACTTTTCAGGGATAAATGATGATCAAAAGACTCACTTTTCAGGGATAAATGATAATCCAAAGACCTGACTTTTTAGGGATAATTGATGATCCAAAGACCTGACTTTTCAGGGATAAATGATAATCCATAGACCTGACTTTTCAGGGATAAATGATCATCCATAGACCTGACTTTTCAAGGATAAATGATGATCCAAAGACTCACTTTTCAGGGATAAAAGATGATCCAAAGACCTGACTTTTCGGGGATAAATGATGATCCAAAGACCTGAATTTTGGGGATAAATGATGATCCACAGACCTGCCTTTTAAGGGATAAATGATGTTCCAAAACCCGACTTTTCAGGGATAAATGATGATCCAAAGACCCGACTTTTCAGGGATAAATAAAGACCTCACTTTTCAGGAATAAATAACGATCCAAAAACCTGACTTTTCAGGGATGAAAGGTGACCCAAAGACCTCACTTTCATGGATAAAAGATGGTCCAAAGATGTGAATTTTCAGCGATAAACGATGATCCCAAGATCTCACTTTTCATGGATAAATGATGATCCAAAGCTCTGACTTTTCAGGGGGATAAATGATGATCCAAAGACTTCACTTTTACGGGATACATGATCCAAAGACTTCACTTTTACGGGATACATGATCGAAAGACTTCAAAATGTGAAAAAACGTTCGCTACATAGTAAAAATATCGGTGAAAATTTTCTCCACTAAGTTTATTTCACCGTTCGCAAACGAATTTGTTTTGGCTTCGCCGATACCAGCCAGTGAGAACCAATATCTGATACCCAGCTTGACATTCATCGTCTTCCCGAGAGTATAGAGCTGAAACGCACTCAATAATTCATGGATGGTCTACTGACCGATGCAACTGACTGACAATTGATCAATAATCGACCGAGCTAACCTTTCATCGCCGTCCCCGCGACACTGGCCAAGGAACCGGGAACTTCCTTGTGCCGACTGAACTAAATAAGAAGACGTCTAAATTAAATATGGAAGACTCTTAACTGAAGAAGGAGGAATATTGCCTAAAAAAAAAAAAAAGTTTCTGTAGCAAGGAGTAATCAAAATGGAAACTATGCTGTACAACATGGATTCTGATCTAAACAAAATGGAGTCTGTCCTCGAAAACTGAGACTACGCCAAACAAAATGGAGTCTGAACTGGAGTGCATAACGCGAGCTAGAGAAAAAAATAAACTGATATTAAAGCAATAAATCTTTCTCAATTCAAATTCCTTTAGCAAGTATATAGTGAAACTTCGGCATTTACCTGTACTCACTGGATGCTTGTATCAACCGATAATGAAAAATAATAAAATTAAAAAACGCCGATCATCATCAACCTGTCACTCGTGACTTTCCTATGCTTTATTTTCCCTAAATCTCCTGTCATCTCCAGCCTGCCGTCTCACAGATCTCATCTAAATGGTTTAAAAGTCCTCCAGTTCTTCTAATGTTCATAGGGAAACTGGATGAGGTGTGGGACGGGGGGGGAGCTGAGTGCGAAGGACATGTCTAAGCAATCTCCATCTCCCCTTCATCATTATTTCATCTACATATGGAACGTCCGTAATTTCCTTTATGGTATCATTTCTCACCCAGTCCTGCCACCTACCTCCTAATATTCTTCTTTAAACTTTACTTTCAAATCGTTTAAGTCTCTTAACCATAGTTATTCATGTCCGTACACAGATTGTACTAATGTATGACCTTACATTCGTAATGTAACTTCAGTCTATTTGATTTCCAAATCTGATTCAGCCTGCTCATTGTTTAATACGTCATTTTTTAGTTTCTCACTATATTCCTACTCAGGAAAGCTTTTATTGGTTATCGCTGTTCCAATGTATATCTGCGTGTGTGTGTGAAAGATTCAACGTTTCTCCGTTTAGTGTTATTTCATCTCTTTGTGCACATTCGCTCCTCATTACTTCTGTCTTTTTTAATTATTATTATTATATCTATCTCGAGTCCCATCTCTCAAGATATATGATGTTTTCTATTATACAAGCTTATAAATCTTGTGAAAACAACACCGTCTCAATATTCTAAAACTCCAATTTCTATTGTTACTCTAATGTAAGCCTTTCTTCCATATTCTCAGTATTATAAAATCCATGTGAAAGGCAAACAGCAAAGGTGGCAGAACGCTTTTTCGTAGCACCCCTCTATCTACTGAAAATTCAGTTGACAAGACTTATGAACAATAATTTCGAATCAGCTTCGTTCATGGGTATATCATTCAGCTTAACGAGAACATCATGATGAAGCAAAACCTTCCATAACTTTGGTCTGTGGACGCTATCAAATCCCATACACTTAACACAAACATTAGATTCTGCACAGCAACTATCTTTATACCAGTTTGTTCATTCTTAGCATTTTATCAATTTATTTCTCCAGCTTTATGTGAAAAAGGATACTGAATAATTGCATCACACTCGACTTAAGTGCAATTCCTCGTTATTCACTACATTCACTCAGGCCTCCTGTCATTTATAACTCTGCTACAACTTACAATTCTTGACTATCAAGCTTTTTTTCCTCGTTCCATATTCCGAAAAGCAACCTAGCTTATATACGAGGCGTCATTTCATTTTCAACTAAAATCATCTCTGCAGTGACTTCCCCATAAACCGCACCACCCCCCTCCCCGTTTCCACCTCCCAAGTTTCTTTCTTACAGATTCCAATTCGAAAACTTTGATTTTATTCACTAATAGCTGTTCTTCGGTATTTGGTATGCGCAGTCTAATCTTCTTCGTATACCTTACTGCCATCTTCATATGGAGTCTCGCTGTTTTAGGCGTCTGCGTGTTCTACGCACAACGGCTTCAAAAGATCTCCCTCAAAACTCATATCAAAGAACAAAAATGTTCAGTCCAGCGTTGTCTTTACACTTCTGATATTATCATTAACCCTCTTTGTCTTTTCATCCATGGATATTTTATTGATAATTCTGCGGGCTACCTCGTGGTTTTTGGGTATAAAATTTACAAGAGGGAATAGAGAATAGAAAAACAATAGATGAATGTAAAATATGGAAACACAATTACTATGAAAACAAAATCTGGGAGCGTAACTTCCTAAATTAGGTAGACTTTACACTTTGAGTATACACCTACGCTAAGTTCAAACGTTCGGGTAGCTACCATTCACAAGTTCTGCTACCTTACGAAAGGAGAAAAAATAAAGTGTTAGACTCGTCCACTAGAGCCCTTTGGTGATAACGACGCCTTAAACAAAGGCAGGAGGCCCTTCTACAAAGAACGTGAGACTGAGGTAATCTTTCAAAACGATGAAGTCGAAAAGGAAAGGGAGAGAGCAGGAGACTTCCTTCCTCTTCCAGCAGCGTCCGGCAGAAGCCAGAGCAAAGGGAAGGTGCCAATGGCCTATCCTCTTGATATTGTTGTAGCTGTAGGATGGGCAGACCAGGATGCTAAAATATTCAGACGAGTCGGCGATACATGGTGGCGCAGTATCCCCAGAGGCATCCCAGACGCAGACCGCACAATTTCAGGAGGAGGAATATTATTCGCAAAATCCACAAATCGGTTTAGAATATTGCAACTCGTAAGACGCGCTCCACAATATGCTAACGACGATGTATTTTCCAAACGCGTTACTCGACGTTTTTCGCATCAGCAACTGGAAATTTGAAACACAATTATCACCAATATTTCCCTATTCAACATTACGTGACCGGCCGTATTTTCCCATGGCCTCAAAGCGTACACGATCTTTACCTTACATAACTTCAAGAAATGAAGCGCTTGCTATTAGGAATTCATATAAAAACACCAATCGACTGTCTGAGATTTAAAGAAAATAGAACATAGTTTTTGAAAGAATATTTGTTAAAATAATCGACATTAGCAGATTCTCCACAATCGACTGAATAAATATAAAAATAAAAGATCCTTTACTATTTGCATTTAAAGTAGACAATCAAAGCTATTTAATTCTAAATATCTCCGGCGTAAAGATATAGAATAAAAGACGTAACTTGTATTTTCAAAGTGAAGTACTTCAAAATAAACACGGAACCAATTAACATTTTTAAATAATTTAAGTCTACATGTCAAAGCTTACTATTGCAAATCACAGATGAAATGCAAAATTAATAAAACCTGCTCTAGGACCCAACGTCTAATACAAAGAAAAAAATAAGTCGATCTCAAAAGAAAAAGAACCTACTTAGGAAAATGAGTACTAATACGCTTATCATTAACGACGTCAGCATCAACTCATCACGGTGACTTTCCTATAAACAGTCTTACGCGGATAAAATTTGCATAATTGTTAAAGGCCTGATTCTCTCTCTCTCTCTCTCTCTCTCTCTCTCTCTCTCTCTCTCTCTCTCTCTCTCTCTCTCTCTCTCTTTTTATTCAATTTGCCCAAGCACACAGTACATGAAAAGAAAGGAAAATCACAAATCCATCGATTATACAAAAAGCAATAAGCACCTCACACAGAAAACCTTTTAACTTGAACAAATGGCAATGCATAAATTCTAAGCGACTATCACAAAGGAATGACAGACCTGCAACAGGTACCGAGACGTTTATTCTCCAATAAATTCTATAACTACAATAACCGAGTCGATACAGCTTAGACGAAGTCAATAACTATCGGGATCAATATATCGAAAATGTCGGCGCTCCTCAGGCAGCCCGCTGCAGCATGCCCTTGTCTCGAAGAAGAGCCTCCTGAGACTTGTGGTTAATCTTCAAATCAAAATTCCATTATTATTATTATTATTATTATTATTATTATTATTATTATTATTATTATTATTATTATTATTATTATTATTATTTTGGGTATAGGCCCTCTTTCAAACATGTTTTGTTAAATTTGATGGCAGCGTTGGTTGCATTAATCTTGTAGATTATTTGTTCAACTCTTCTAATTATCCTTTTTGCTTCTTCAGTAACAGAATTGAGTGAAATGTCAAAGTTCATTGTAGGGGTTTTATTTATAAAACTATCAAAAGTCGAAGGTAATGGAAATTCCGAGGGCGGGGTCCAAAAACGAGTGCAGGGGTCGTCTGTGCTTCTGGGATCGCACTATTATTATTATTATTATTATTATTATTATTATTCAGAAGATGAACCTTATTCAGATGGAACAAGCCCCGACAGGGGCATTGACTTGAAATTCAAGCTTCCAAAGAATATGACGTCCATTAGGAAGAATGTAAAAGACCGTTGTTAAAATATAGCTTATGAAAAATTGACAAACAAGAGACCATCCGTCGATGGTACAAGTCACAACTGCTAATATTAGGAAACAGAAACCTACCAACATGAACCACTCATTTCGCAAGGACTTAATAGTCCAGGAAGTAGTCACCATTATTGATTTGTGTACGTATATCCATCAAGTAATAGGAATATATCGGTGATCTTTTCACCTACGAGATACCTGCTCTGTATTTTATTTTAGATAAAATGCTTTAAAAAATGGAAAAGATTTATGTTAGGGTCTTAATGCTTTCTGCAATAAAAAAAAGCACTTCAGTAAAAATTTATGTTGTTCGCGTAATTTACTGTATTTACCATCTAATAACGCTGGTTTCTTGGTAGCAATCATTGTCAACGTCTAAGCAACTTATCGCCGTGCAGTCCATAAAGAAAATAAATAAATTTTACCATCTGAACTTTAAAAATAGTCTCAATAACAACAAAAATAATAATGACAAGACTAGTTTTGCAAAAGCAAGTAATCCAAACAGCATACGTACTTTAAGCCTTTTACTATAGTTACTGGGGCAAATATGAACCGTTTTCCAAGACTTGATTTCCTTTGAGAATAGTTAATACAGTACTTCGTACGAACATACTATACGTAACAAAGTATTATATCCAACCAAGGAATAATTTAGTACTCGGCCAACAGCCAACCCAGTTTTCAGTTGTAAAGTTAGAAACCAACTAAATTCATGAGAGTATATATATATATATATATATATATATATATATATATATATATATATATATATATATTTCAGCAGAAATATATATGCATATATATACATACATGTATACATACATATACATATATCTAATATATCTATCTATATTTATAATATACAGTATATATATATATATATATATATATATATATATATATATATATATATATACATATATATATATATATATATATATATATATATATATATATATATATATATATATATATATATATATATATAATAGAGAGAGAGAGAGAGAGAGAGAGAGAGAAGGGGGGAGGGGGTAATGGAGACGACCGATAAAGGATAAAGGAGCAAGGGAAGCGCTAAGCACATTGAAACTAATTTTAAAGTGACTTCATCGTCCGTCTGGAGTTTTCCTTTGAAAAACTATTAAAGCTGAAGAGGCACGGAAGTAGATCCTTGTGAAATGATGTCAGACCAACCCAATTTAACGAAAAAATATGCCCTGATATTTTCCCCCCTTAATGAAAATATTCCATTTTACAATGACCCTTATGATGCATAATTTATCATTTTGACGCTCGAAAATGATACTCATTTTGATACAAAAAGTACAATTATATTCATACTGGTTGAGAAAGATGCATAATAAATAAGGATAGAATTAATTTTGATACTTGTGTGATCCATAATTCATATACCTTAATTTTTTTATTATAGACCAAATTAAATGTAGCAAAGCATGATTAAATTAATACCAGATACGCTATGCAGACCAATTAGTGGCCAAAACAAATATTGCCAAAGAAAAATAACCTGGTTGCAAAATGTCTAATTAATTTGCTGCGATGCCAACAGGTCCACTTTCTCCATACAAGCGGCCAACGAAGGAAAAATGGCAATAACCAAAGCGCGGCAGAATAAATACATTAATGTGAGTGAAGTTGAATTTAAGGCGAAACAAATACGTCCTAAATAGAAATATAATGAATAACAATGTAACAAGAAATAAACAAAACGTAATATCTGAGAAATATATCCAGCAGTTTAATATTTTCAAAATTCATAAAATTCAAACACCTCATAGAAACTATAAAGGTTCAAAAATTCAAGAGAAATATACTAAAATGAGAAAAAGATACTTATTGCATAAAATATTTATAGTGATGACTTACCAATCCTCTTGTTAAATATTAGTGAATATTTATAAATAAAAAATATAAAGGCCTACAAACACACAGCAGCATAAAACAAATGCAATATTTGAAGCACCACTCTCAAACTAACATGTATATGACTATAAGAAAGGTCAAATCTTCTTAACATCAGTGATTATGCTCCGTAATTCGTTTCCTCTTGCGTAACAGCCAAGTCAAAACTCCATTGTTTCGCGTCCTTGTTTCGACCCCTTTGGAGATAATCGTCAAGAGATATTTATCTGCAAAACCTTTTTTTTTTCTTTTATCTTTCTTTACTGATCCGAACTCGGGCAGGTTACACAACAACTCCCACTCGAGACCCCTGCGATGGCTGGCATTCACATTGGGTGGATTTTCATAACCTTTCTTAAAAGATCATTTGCGATAAACAACGATAATAACACCACAAAAGTGGTAGAAGTTGTAATATGTAGTAATAAAATTTTATAATAATATTCATCTGCGACAGACAACGATAACAACACCACAAAAGTGGTAGAAGTTGTAATATGTAGTAACAAAATTATATAATAAAAAAATTCATTTTAACATCCACAATATTAACGCTAGATAAAATGACTAAGGTATATATCACTATTACTAACAACAATACTAATAAAAATCAAGATATTACAGACAGATTTCATCCATTTCATATTCACCTCTGAATCAATAATATACTCATCATAACCGACGCTATTGCAATGCCTCTCTAGTGATCACATTCACTCTGGCCATCTTTTTGGTACCTTTCCTATGCCGTACGGTTCCTAATCATAAAGCTCTCCATTCCCTAAGTTTCCTTATTATATTACATAGTCTACTTCGAAAACCCTTTATGTATACATTTATAAAGTCATCGTCTCATTCAGTTTCTGCTATATCACTCGAGTTATCTCCCTCACGAAAATGTTCAATCCAGCGTTGCTTTACACTCCTCAGGTTATTATTAATCTATCCCAACTTTTGACAAGAATTTTCCTTTTTCTTTTCACCCATGGATATTTCACTGATATTTCTGCGGGCTACCTCGTCGCTTTTGAAAACAAAATTCACAAATGGAATGGGAATAAATATGAGAAAAATAATAGATAAAACGCAAACTTCTTAGTTACTTAAAGAGGCTATATAAAACGGTTCAAATAATAATCAAGACTTTATTTCGTGTTCTTTTTCTATAGATTTACTTCATAAACAGACGTCATTTATACCCGCTGGCAAAGATGAAACAAATTAATTGATATGTTATGAAATTAACACGAACAGTTTTCGAATGACCCTGAAATCAAGCGTTCCGACCAAGAGGGAAAAATGAAAAAGAAACAAGCAACGCAAGCTGATACGGGTACACACGCACTATCTACATTATTTACAATATAATATATCAACATGCACGGTTAACAACTATCAGTATCACTGATACTTGTAAAACCAATTTCACTATCATATAACTTTATAGAGCAATTACACATGTTACATGCCTTCCACTTACATTTGGGGTCATTAAAAATAAGAGCTTACATTGGCACTGCAAACCGAAAACACACATGTAGACGTCATGACAGGGGCCCTTTTTAGAGGGGAGATGAAGCGTAGTTATAGAGATAATTAAGGGTATATGTAAAAATAAAACCCAAAGTCAAATCATCTCCAGAAAGTACAAGGAAATGACAAACTTCGTCTGGCCACAGTTGTCGTTCTCTCCAGTTTCGTTACAAATGTGGCAACCCTGACTATCCTTGGATTGCCAGTTCCGAAGACCAAGGATACGAGTAAGGAAGTACTAAACAAAAAAGATCGTATAACTTAAATTATAAAATTATAACCAGGGAAGTCACACGGTATAAATAAGTATTTATGTACACGTCAGCTTACAGGCAAGCGCAGTCCGCGTGCATAAATAAAACAGCAATCACGCTACATCGACAAGCACTCAGGTACTCCTGGAAAAAATAATGCGTCGAGTAACAGCGACAAGAACGGTGTACAACCTCTGCCTGCCGAAATGAATTGTGCGATATATATAGTCCTTGGTATTTGAATGACCTTTTGCTACTATTGGTTGCTTCATACTTTCTCCAGGTAGAAGTTCTAGCGGGCTACTATCCTACAGTCCACTGGCCTAAATTCTGAACCAAATTATCAAAAGGTCGCATGGCTAACATTTAGTCTCCTTTGCTTAATTTCTATTATAAAAACATCAATTATCAAGCTGCAGCAATAAACAATGGCTACAAAGTTTGCGTCAGGAAGTAGTCATGAGATTTGAGGCATGACAGCCTAAGATTTGCTGCAATTACTCAATCGATTACACCAGAAACAGCGCCAAGCTGTAATACTTAACATTTGCTGTAGAGGCT
Organism: Macrobrachium rosenbergii; assembly: GCF_040412425.1. NCBI lineage: Eukaryota > Metazoa > Arthropoda > Malacostraca > Decapoda > Palaemonidae > Macrobrachium > Macrobrachium rosenbergii. The sequence goes on from NC_089790.1 coordinate 29,684,143, forward strand.
TTGTTAATAATGCATAGGCTGCGATAAAAAAAACAATATAAAATGTGCTAAAACACTCTGGCACCCTCTTACTAATGCACACAAACACAGAGCCACTTCGACGCACATTTAATATCAGTTGCATGAAAGAGGGAATCACTGCTGCCTTGTAATAAATAGCAGTATTTATGAAAGCGTAGGTTCGTATTCTCGTCTGAACAAAGAAGTATTCAGTTGTGGAATAAACACAAAACCTCGTGAAAATAGTTTTTGAGAACTAAAACAAGGAGTTAATCCTGTACATACAAAGGAAGGGAATCAATCCTGGGTCCAACTGATCTGTGACAGACTGCCCGGCCGTCCTGGATAGATATGGCAATGGCGCGCAGTTTAAATCTAGTTAAATCTTTATTAAATACTTAGACTTTATTAATTAAATATTTCCGCTTGATTAGCTCATGACTCAACGAACCCTGCAGGGAACATTTTATTATACGAAATTTGATAAACTTGAGACTGCTTTCACTGACCAAGATAAATAGAAAAAACTCCTATAAAAGACTAATTCACTTCTGCTTATAAAAGTCTATTTCTCTTGACGTCTATAATCACAACACAGGATATTCCTTTTGACAAAAATTACAAAACGTCCATTTTCTCTTCTTTTCATGAGCAAATTATATTAGCCGTGATGACTGTTATCCATTAACAAGTTCTACACTTTCAGCCATACAGCGACAATCAGACCTCAGTTATCAATAATTACTGAGGACAATGTCAATTCAGAAGTAAAAATTTCATTTTCCTTTCATGTCTTTTTGTTTTAGATCCATGCCAACCTATTTTCCCTTTTCCTTTCTTTGTTTTTAGCCAGAGGAAGAGATTCATGTCAACTTTTCCTTTCTTTGTTCACGGTAGACGACAGACAGATGGCTAAGTCAACCTTTTTTCCTATCCTTGCTCTAGGCAGAAGACAGATTCAGGTCAACATTTTTCACTTTCCTCTCTCTGTTTTAGGCAGGAGCTAAATAACAACCACACGCTGCCCCTTCCGTCGGCCTTCATTGAAAAAGGAATAACCAAATAAAATCAGTCACAGAGAAAAGGCTCTGAGTTATCTGCTAACAGGTGATCTTCTTTAACCCTATGAAAACGGTCTTCACAATGAACGATTTTTGCTTTCATTCTACATTATTGCACGCACGCACGCACACACACACACACACACAAATAAAGGATTTTTATTTCAATGGTAAATTTCAAAGGTTTTTTTATTTACCTTCATTAATCAAAACTTGATGGAAGTGTTGAGTCTTTACTTATTAATATATCAACAACTTGTGAACATTTACCCTCACACTCACTAAATACACACACACACACACAGAGAGAGAGAGAGAGAGAGAGAGAATCCTAAGCACGTTAATATTCCTGAAAATATTCTAAATCAACACCCGTTTACATGAGGCGATAGATGAATATTACGTTTGCTTCTATTTTATTTTACTAAATAAAAGTTTATAACTAACTACAAAACGAAAGAACATAAAGGAAAAAACACCTTAAGGACTTTGTATACATTCCTACAATTGGAGGGTAAAAAAAACGAATAAAAGATAAAAAATTTAGGCCACCAACGTCGGCAAATTTTTACCAATAAAATGTCAGGTGCAAAGCAGTGGTCTGTCGAGTGCCGGAAGTCTTCCAGATTCTACAAAATTCAAGAGAGAAACTGCAATAAATTTTGTTCTCTCTCGTCCATAAAAGAGGATTTGCGTCTCTTCTTTGAAAAAGCGACCAGTCTCGTTCGCACCTCGTCTTCGCTGGCCTTGAGTTTGTGACCTTTCAATAATAACATTCCTCTTTATCACAGACAAAGAGCACTCATTCTGCATGGCTCTGCTTTCTTTGTGAAGTACCCGATTATTTACTCTTCATATTTTTAAAAGATTTTAAAACAATTGTGAAATACCTTGCTCATCTAACAAACAACAGCGGAGTAACTTACAAATCACACAAGTTATATATCGACAGTTTATAATGTCATAAACAGGTGCTATGAACTTCTCAGAAAATTCATTAGTGCCACAACTACTTCATTTTGTCCACCTTATCTATTTACACATCTTACTTAGTTGTAATTAAAAATAAAACAACGAAAACTAACAACACCTGACCGCTGTTTCGTTTTTTAATGCATTCCAACCGGATAACTAACTACCTTACATTCCAAACATTAACTCTGTCAGACTTAGGCCTACTAGAAGCTGCTGCTCGCTAGTATGATTTTAACCACTGCGAAATAGCACACTGCCACATGATTAGAAAGCACAACTGTGCTAGCAAACAGCATTTCAGGAACCCATACAAAAATGGTGGTAATAATAAAAGCCTGGGAATTTTATATTCCCTAATATATTTGGTAGGCTGAAGATGAATGGAGAATTGTGGAAGATAAAGCACATTAAACAAAACATGAGGTGCGATATTTCACCTAGGCTCTTTGCGTCACGCGATGCTGATGATAATGAATATATTTGGATGCACTTTCCACTGAAAGCCTCAAAATGTCACTTATGTACCTGGCACTTACATACATACAGTCATACTTATATACATGCACAGAAACACACACACACACACACACACACACATATATATATATATATATATACATATACACACATACATATATTGGTATGTACAAGGATGACCTCTGAGACCTCAAGGAAGCCCTCAAACCAAGCTCGACTTGGGTTTTACTATTAGTATGGGCCAAGACCAGATGATTCCATTCATGGCTATCAGTTTAAAAAGAAGGCAAGGAGTTCAGGTCTTACGGTCACATTATTCCACGAAATGGTGAAGTGCATAAATCCATGAGAACGCTATGATGCATAAAGTGCGTCTATGAAAACAGGGCGGTTTCTTATTGCTCAACGTTGAGCCTTGTGTATGATGAACTTAACAGAATCAGCTAGCTACTAATAATGTTTACAAAAGAGACATGTCTGGAGAACGTGAAAGTACATAAACAGATAAATTCCAAAATGTAGAAACAGCGAACAAAAAATAGGAAGAAAACAAGAGGATTACTATCTATTACTGCAGCACTTCCTACATACAGAAAGCCAACCATCTGAGGGGTAATGCTGAGATGGGTCCAAGCTAACCCAGACTATGATCTCCATCCTCCTAAACCCATATTGGCCATTCTACGTCCGCACTACCAGGTAAACGCCACGAGGGGGGACATTTTTCAGAATTACACCTAACCTCATGACAAGAAACTTACAGTAGATGAACTAATGCAAGCCATGACAAAACAAGACAAAATACTATCAGACGGATGATTTCAAAAGCAGTAAACATAAAACAAGACAAGCTCATTTTAAATATCCAGACAGCACCGCAATGCACCCTCCAATCCGCCAAGAGCAGAAGGCCTTGGACGACGAGGCCGGAATCCAGGCAGCGACAGGAAACCAACACAGGAATTAGCCACAGGAGCAAGGCATACCTGTGACAAAAGTTGGACAAACAAAACCTGGCAGGCCCGTTCTTTTGCAGAACATCTGATACCAACTTATTCATAATGAAGACCCGCCTTGTTTTCTTTCACAACTCACTTGAGGAGAGTGTACTTGACATGAAAATAAATGTCTATCGTGAGATAACAAATAAACCGCTCAAAAAACTATTACTTTACAATGAATTTACATATATTTGTTTCAAAATGAATATTCTTTCTCTTTGGAGGGGGGTTGGCGCTTTCTGGTTTACGCAGAATGTTCTTTTTCTTTCTAAAGGGATACATTTGCTAACCCCACGCCTTTTTATATCACCACAGCAGATGCTGGTAACGGTTCACAGCTGAGTATACTTGTGAGCAGAAGTCTGGAAGCTAACTCATTGCATGCAACATGGGCGTGAGTGCCGTACCACTCATTACTTGACGTACGTGCGTACTTACACAGTCCCTGAAATGCAGTACGCTTCGGTAGTTTTTTTATTAAATACAAATTAAAAGATTTTTATGACAGCAGAACCTGATAAAAGAGTTTTATTCTCTTAATGGAATCCAAAAGAGGGGTTGCAAAAATCAAGCTGTTGCTTTAAGGAAACCCAGGCCATGTATTTACCTTCCTAAACGATGACAAAATTGTTTTGTTTTGATAAGTGGGACAACAGGGGAAATGCAGCAGACTGAGCGAAGTCACTGCTGCCATAGAAGCAAATATAGCACAAGATCACTGTCGTCACCGAATTCGCAGATACAGAAACCAATGTAGAAAAGATGAAACTTCAAGACTGGCGGCGCTGTTTCGAAGAACAAAAGCTTTTACATGAATGTGAAAGTTTATGTTTGGCGGAAGTTGTGTAGCCAAGAGGAAATTGATTTGGCAAAAGTTGAAAAGACATTCAACGAGAGAGAGAGAGAGAGAGAGAGAGAGAGAGAGAGAGAGAGAGAGAGAGAGAGAGCATATGTTTTGCGTTCTCAGAACAGAAAAATCCATTTTGGAAAACACGGGAAGAACAAATGACAGTTACTTTTCGTAATTACTTATTCACCCTGCCCTTCATGAGAACAAGAAAGAATTAAATACTTGCAGAATACACTGTTACAAAACACCTCTTAAAATAGTCTTCCAACCTAGTCATGCACCTACCTTGGAAATCTGTCGAATCAAGAAACCAAAACTCAAGGAATCATTTCTAATCTATTCAAAATCCCAGACCATCTTCAGCTGACAAAGCTGTTGATCGATTAGTGCCCTACTCTCGCCACACTGCAACAGTGACCATCGACGCCAAATCCTGACATCAACGAAGACCAAGACAGAAATATAAGGGAACCACATCCCACAATAAACTTATCTCCAGCCCAGTCCGCCCAGTTCCCCCGGCCCGGCCCGGCAGATATCTTTCTTTCTTTCAAAAGTTTCGGCAAAAAAAGGAAAAAAGAAAAGTCAAGAACCTTTTCTTCCCCGATGTCCGGACCTAAACGGGTTTCAACTATGGCTTCGCTCACGTAAGGCTTCAGATCTCTCTCTTTGAGGATAATTAATTTTGGTCTCCATCCTTGGCTCTTTGACTCGACTTTGAATGACACATCTGCCCTTCCCTTTCTTCTGGGGGATTATCAGTGCCAGGTCTGCAGCAACATCATACAATGTCAAATCGTACGCAATTCCACCCAATGCAAGATTTCATTCTCACTCACTGCATGTCATGAGCGCACGCCGTAAGCGCAAAAAAGAAAAAAATTCCACAAAACTTTCAAACAAGGGGTACGTTAGAAAGCATTCTTCTACGCAGCCTGTTAGTCTGTCTACAATTAAATGTGTCCATCATGCAAAATGAATGTAATTCAGCAAAAACCATTCAATGAGGCAATTTTTTTTTATGCATTTTTCAATGTCTCGGCCATTCTTTCAAGAAACTAAAGTAATAACCAGCCAATTTTTGCTACTCATCTCCTTCTCCTGCATTCAATAATTACCTGCATCTTTCATTTCCGTAGCATTACGTTATGAACTTCCACCACCAGTAGGGGTCTTCTTGCGCTTCCTCTTTCAACCGCTCTTTTGTTTTCCTTTTTCTTAACTAGCTCCCATGCTTTCCCTCGCCTCCCATTAAACTCCCCCTTCACACTTGTCCCTGCCATTTAGCGCCACTAAACCAGCGTTTATTTTCTTTCAACAGTTTTTCATTACACGTTTATTACCCGCCATCTTTTTCACTCGAGCAATATTTGGCCCATCTACCATGAATGGGTTGGAACAAAGCCTGCTGACCTACGGGTAAGAGAAGGAACACTGGTTAAAATATGTCAAAACAATTAATAGATTAGATAAAGAATCTCTGTTCTTTTCTATTTTCTTTATCTTATTTTATTTGTAGCAATATTTACGGCCTCGCCTCCTTTTTCCTTTTCCCCGAACACTTCTAACTGGCCATGTTCCTTCCTTGTCATCCTATTCGACATGTGATCTTCTCAGGAACTGCCTTGTCCTCCTATAGGATTGGCGATCCTCCCAGGAACGAACAGGTGTAGGGGGAGGGGAAAGCTGAAATGAGACAGGGACTAAAAGGAGGAGGACTTCTACAACTGAAGTTTAAGTTCGAATGGATTGAGAAGTTCGTGTTTGAAGCCGAGTTCCAATTAGTGAAGGGAAAGAAAGTATGAAGCGAGATTTTTCCTTGATTTTATCCGAGTTCTGTTTTTGATCACTTTCCTTTCTCCGTTTTCGTCACATTACAGGATGCCTTAAAAGCTCCCCAAATGATTAAAGTGCAATCGTCATTTCAGTTCCTCTCCTATTTTCGGGACGAGGTGCACGTGTACATGTTGCGTGTGCATACTTGAATACTGGTAGCACAAGAATATTAAAAACCATAAGTAGTCTATATATTTCCAAATTATATATATATATATATATATATATATATATATTTATATATATATATATATATATATATATATATATATATATATATATATATATATATATATAGTCTTAGTCGAACTCCTCTAAGAAGTGCTTAAAAATTTACTACAACTAGCAAAAACAAGGGATTTCTTTTACTAAAGTTTAAAAAATGATAACATGATACAAGAACTTATAAAATCAGGATATCTGTGATTATGGAACCAGCTGTTCCTACTCTAGCAATAGTACCACCATGACTGAATGTTTTTCTGATTTTAAGTAGTAAAAATACTAAACTGCTATTCTTCAAAAGCACTAGTGTTTATGATGACAAGAAAAAAAAAGAGGAAGAGGAAGGAAGTAGAAATCTCCTAGGACCATCTAAAGGGAAAATTTTACAACAACAATAACATAGACATGCTTAAATGTCCTTTAGGTAATCAAATGTTACATAACGCTCCGTTTAATGTAAACGGGCTGTCCGAGCTCCTGAAAAAGTAGCCACAACAAACCTGTTATTCACTTTTAAAAGGCAACAAATAGTCTTAATGGTCCATAAGGCAAATCTGAGTGACAGAGGGCGAGAGGGAAAGAATCCCTTTATATGCAATGGTAAACAACAAAATAGAATCCTTTATATGCAATGCAGTAAACAACAAGAGCTATATATAAGTTATATATATATATATATATATATATATATATATATATATATATATATATATATATATATATATATATATATATATATATATACATACATATATACATACATACAGGTAAATGAAGTTTGAAGTATCTTCCAGAAGGAAGGCCATGGGGTCGTGATTAAGTGACGGCTGACCTGGGATTATCTCTCAATTTTCTTGAATGGCTTGTTATAGTAACATGTTATGTATGGCAGCGGAATTCTAAAGCCTTGGAGGATATTCTGAGTGCGTTCTTTTGAGTAAGGCAGAGTTTGTTATTTGGCTTCTGAACGAACAGTTCCTCCTATAAAAAAAAATGAGTGACAGACTCCAGTCCACAAATTATTTGCATAATTGAAAATATTGGAATTTTCGGTGTCCATATCTCATTAAACGTTCATTCTGAATGATTACCTTTCATATGATTTGGTAAATGGGATTTTATATAAACTGATGTCTTCGGGATTTGGTTTTTGATGGACATTAACTACTGGTTTATCCTTTATCTATAGTACTGGGATGGCTGAAAACAAAAGGATTTGCACGTCCTCTCATCTGGTTTAATTTTTAGTGTTGACCAGGTACGGGATTTTGATTTTGTGAAACTGTAACTATAGACTTCACTTATTGGACAGAATAGAATATCTGTTGTAGAACACCTCCTCAATCACGTGGTCAAGGTATTTTAAAGATCAGTTGTTTATGAATCAATTTAAAGTTATGAGCAAATGCTCAGTGGTCACAAAAATTATTTAAAGGCTAAACCAATAGTTAACCGACAAAGAGAATGTAGTATAATGCAAAAGTGGATTTTCTATAGACAGTTAATAATAACTGTTAAATAACTAAGATGACAAAAAAAAAGGAAATTTATTGGTTGTTCGTTTCTTATTATTTTTAATGTTATGCTTGTAACTAAGTTATTTGAATTGAAGAAAAATTCGTGAGCATCGCCTCGACTAGGATTCCAGGTTAAAAGTAACGTCTACATACCCTAACTGTATAACTGGGCATCGTAAGTTATATTATCACCGTTTCAAAGTACTCCATACATAAATGAACAGGTTTATATAAAAATATAATTATTCATTGGGTCTTGTGAGCACCAGGAGAACTGGAAGACCTGTGACTATTATGATGAGAGCTATGAAACTGGTATCTGGACATGAGTGGATACTAGCGGAAGATAAAGGCTCTAGATCTTTGACTGACAATAGTGCTGGAGGTAATAATGATCTACCTGAAAGGTACATATACAGTATAGACACAGTGCGTGTACATACACACACGTGTGTATGTATGTATATATATATATATATATATATATATATATATATATATATATATATATATATATATATATATATATATATATATTATATATATATATATATATATATATATATATATATATATATATATATTTATATATATATATATATATATATATATATATATATATATATATATATATGTATGTATATATGTATGTATGTATATATATGTATGCATGTATGTATATATATATATATATACACTGTATATATAATTTATATATATATATATATATATATATATATATATATATATATATATATATATATATATATATATATATATATATATATATATATATATATATATATATATATATATATATATACAGGTATAAAATATAATCTGTTGTCAGCCCAAAGGACGTAGTAAGTAACCACTTCGTTCCTTAATGAAGTCGGGCAGTGGCTATGATGTCGAGGTAATTACTGCTGCTGTCAAGGCAGCCCAGTTTCTTCATTAATAACGGAGCCATTTCCCGGAACAAATAATACCAAACGGTCCCATTGCGTCTCTTCATCTTGCCTCTTGCGATCACTTAAATGGAATTCCTACCAATGAGAAGAGTTTTGGCAGAGTCAAGTGTAATTAAGGAATAAAAGCGTAACGGGTGAGGACTAATTCATGAATCTATATTAAAGTGGCGTCATTACGAATGGAAGTATTGACTGAGCAATAAATTCAAGGTAAATATAAGTACGCAAATTACATAAAAATGTAAAAGCAGCTCAAACTAAAACAAGTAAAAATAGCACCAAAGTTTCTTCGGCGCAATCAAGTTTTCTGTACAGCGTATAATGCTGCATGAAACTCTCAGTCACGGCTCATGAAACTCTCAGACGCGGCCCATGAAAATTTCAGTCACGGCCGGTGGTGGCCTGTGTTGTTGGCACCTATAGCGATGCCAGACGCACAATCATGGTTAAATTTAACCTTAAATAAAATAAAAACTACTGAGGCTAGAGGGCTGCAATTTGGTATGTTAGATGATTGGTAGGTGGATGATCAACATACCAATTTGCAGCCCTCTAGCCTTATTAGCTTTTAAGATCTGAGGGCGGACAGGAAAAGTGCGGACGGACAGATAAATATTCATCTCAAGTTTTCTTTTGCAGAAAACTAAAACTTTTAAAAAATGAAAAAAAAAACATGAAATAAGAGCAATTTCATGTTGAACATACTGTTGAAAACCTTCCAGTTTAATATACAGCACACAATCATTCACAAAAACATTTCTAAAACAACCCACCGCATTGCTTCCACGCCATTCATAAAGCCTTTTGAAATAGGAGAATACTCACTATTGTCCCAAACTATTTCCATATTCTTTTATCGTTAATTCGCATCCTCTAACAATTGGTGGCTCCAAATAAAATAAAATAAAACAATAGTCAGTGTCACATTCATACTTTAACAGCTGAACAGCTGACCATCGTTCCTCGGTATCTTAAGGGTTATAAACACTTAATTCATAAGGTTTATCCATTCTTCAGTTTCTTCCAGTTAATTCCACAAACTACTCTACCTACTTCTATTCTTGCGTCATTTATCTCTGCCCCTCCTATCTTACAAGCAATAGTCTTTAGATCTTGCTTACAAGTTCAAGAGAAAACTTGAAAGTTTATTTAGCCTTCTGAGAGAATATTCTTCTTCCTCTATAAATATACAAGGAGAGAATTTGTCTCTGAAAGCTAAAAAAAAATTTAAAATTTATTCTGATTTGAACGGCACTTTAACTGTCAATGTACACATACAAACACGCTCATATAAAAAAATGAGAATAAATTTTACTAAAATGGAATTTTTACACAGCTGACAAATCACCGTAAGACGTTCATGTCATCGGTAGGCAATGTACTCGATTCCCAACAAGAAAACCCAAAAGATTTGGTATCGAAATCATTTATTTCATTTCGAGGATTATTCGATCAGTCTCAGTTTTATGTTGTTTACTGCCAAGTTGAGAGTTTGTTTATGTGCTTTCGTTGGCTACTACTTCTTTTCGGGTTTAAGTCCCGATCTTTTATTTTTTTTTTTTACCCCTGGCAAAGATAAGAGCATTAGGTTATCCGTGCGATCGTCCTCTGCAATTTTGAAACAGCTTGATCAAAAATGATAGGACAGATGAAATTCCTAAAAATTGTGCACCAAAGAAAAAGGCCACCATACAAAGTAAACATGTAAGTTATTTACTTGTAAATTATTATATTTATTATATTTACAAATATATAGCTTCAAAAGTTCAGTTGAAAATGATCTTCTAATGCAATGCCGTACTCACTATTAACTTTTTAATGTCAATACACATTTTACATCGTTTATTTCTTTTCTCTCTTCTCTCTCTCTCTCTCTCTCTCTCTCTCTCTCTCTCTCTCTCTCTCTCTCTCTCTCTCTCTCTCTCTATATATATATATATATATATATATATATATATATATATATATATATATATATATATATATATATATATATATATATATATATATATATATATATATATATTACTAAGAGTATTTATGAATAATGAATACTCTAATGAAGACCTTTGCTTTTCAAGATTTGACTTTCCCAACAAATACATATCACAGGAGAATCCAGCAGCCCACACAGAAGCAGGTAGGCCTCGACGGGCCGCACCTAGCTCCACTTATCCATTTGTTAATGGCTGCTGTCCACCCTTCACCACTCTCCCTCTTAACGACCTCTCAACTGTCCCATCTCCTTGGTGAATTCGCCCTCCTGCCGAAATGCTCTCCTCTTCCAGGCAAACCGAACGACAAGGGCGCAGGACACCTGAATTGCCAGAAGGCACGAGTAACGCATTCGCGCTCCTCTGGACTCAAGCCAAGCCAAACCAAACCAAAAGCCAGGGAACGGGAATGCATATAAGGAGGATGTCAGAGGTCAAGAAGAAGCAGTATTGGGCAGACCTCTATCGGAAGCAGACTCCTTACTGAGCGGCCAACCCGCCGGCCACCCTCAGAGATCCTCTCTGTCTATTGTTGACTGAACAAGTGTCGCATTATTGCCAACCGTTGATGTCCCTATTGACGAAGATTCCAACTGGCTCTACGTTCAAGACTCCTTGTCCCATGAGTTTAGGTACTGTGTGGTATTGGAAAGTCATTTCGGCAACACCTCGAACTGCATTTCCCACTGATAATTTCCTCCCTTGCTATCTCTTAAAGGCCTTAACGAATTGATGTTAACGTAACTTGTGTTAAATTGCTCGTAAGTATCAATCCCAGTTTGCATTACATTTTATCTTGGATGACTCTCCTCTCTCAGCCTTCAGCACTCTAAGTAAACTTTTACCCATCACTGTAACAACCCGAAGTGATCGTGTGCATTTCTATATTGCAGAATAGGTGTATGCGCCTGTGTGCCACTCTACTGTCCCACGGTGCCTCACCCGTCATCAATCAACTTTGAGAAGATTTCCTCAGGATATAATCTGCATCATTGTGGCACTTTTTCTTGTTTATATAACATAATCTGCAGTCCTTATAGGTTATTAAGCATCTTTTAAGAGGTTCTCTGAGTATAATCTGTATGCATGTTGCAGCATTGATTTTCTCTCAAAGTCCTAAAATAAGCTTAAATGATACGAATTCTCTCTTTTTTCTATGAGTGTCGATAAACTACACATGTAGAAATATATATATGTATGTATATATATATGTATATATATATATATATATATATATATATATATATATATATATATATATATATATGTATATATATATATATATATATATATATATATATATATATATATATATATATATATATATATATATATATATATATATATAAAGTATATACTTTATTTGAGGCGAGTTGCACGAAGAGCTTAACGCACCTTTCAAGTCACATCATTAATTTCAGGGATCAAATGTCAACTTTAAGTCTTTCGAATGGACTAAAAAGGTGATCTTTGAATTAAATTATGCCTATTTATGGGTAAATTTTTGTAATATATGTGAGAGCAGAGTGAAACGTTAAGTAACGAAAAAGATTTTTGGACATCCCATCATACACAAACACTTTATAAGAAAGGGAGATTTACAAAGCGGCTGGGGTAAGCCGAGTCTTTCATACACTGATTTTTTTTATACTGGAATTATTTTCTCATCACGTTCATTAATGCCGAGCTAATTATCCCCTTCCCACTTGACCGAGCAGCTGACTCTTCAATCCCGTCCAACCTGAACTTGAACTAGCTGTATACTCCACAGCAGTAATTAGCTAATTTTCGCACTCCGAACTAATTAAAAACTACCCTGCGTTTTCCGAGAGCCTTTAAGAGTCCAACTACTGATATTCTGAACTATACTGAAGCATTTCTGTCATACAGGGTTATTTCATTTATTTTGCATATTTTGTCCATTTTTTAATGAATACTCGCTGAATTAATGCTAGATTCTTCTTTATGTACATTTAAATCTCATATCATGATAACTATTTTCTCTTCGACATACACATACTCACAGATCTGATAAGACTTACAAACCACCTACCACACTGCACTGAATGCTGTCAAAAATTTTGTCTTTCAACCGTCACTTCCACGAATATTGCATTTGGCAATACTGATCCTAAGATTCTGAAGCCACTGCAAAAGTGGGACTATTTCCTCCTTTGGCTGCCACTGAATATCAAAATAAAAATATCTGTTCAAATCCTAACACGAAAATTTGAAGAGATAATGTTCTTAGTATAACTAACACGACAATTTCTAGATGCAGTAACCATGCGTGGTAGAGATAAAAAAAAATACCGAAAAACACAGAGGCTACAAGGTTCCTTTATGGTAGCAAGAAGTCCTGCCTCGCACAGAAAATGAAAGTTTAATAGAGATGAAAATGCCACATGCGTTATTCATGAAGCAGGCAGGGAAGTCCACAAAATTTTACCCAGATGTTACGCACAATCTCAATCCGTTAACTTTCAGATTATATAGTAATAAATTTACAAAATTCATTCAGATTTAATAATCATACTGTACAAGCTTGCACACGCATACACAAATTATAATGCATAAATACATACATATATGTATGTTTGTTTGTTTGTTTAATAATATATATATAATTATATATATATATATATATATATATATATTATATATATATATATATGTATATATAAAATGAAATGTATGTATGTATGTATAAAAATTAAAAAAATTACAAAATATAATATAAAAATATAAAAAAACATTTCATCCAATGTATGTTTGTAATTATTAAAAATTTGACCCTAGAACGAGATAATAAAAAAATTATAAAATCTTTTGTAAAAAACTAAAATAATTAAGCTACTTTGATGGTTTATTTACCCCGAGTTCCTATTGCTTATCTGTTTAACGATATTTGACATAGTGACGCATGTGTTATAGGGAGCTCGACTTAGATCTTAAATGTACACAAAGGGAGTCTGACGTTAATCCGGATACAAGAACAAGCTGTTCCGAGTTGCCGAATTATGTATTCTACAATGGAATGGAGGTCGCGCCTTCCCATTTTTTTAGTATGGTAAAGTTAAAGTTCCAACTGAGACATACATACCTAAATAAAAATATTGACCTTACACAGTTTATTGTGCGATCAGTTGTGAATGTTCTTTTACATGTTCCCTACTATTGGGTAATCGTTCTTTTCGTTAAGACACAGTGCATTCGTTATAACAGCACTGGGAGGCGGCCTTTTATCCATGTTCACATAAGCTGTTGTGATTGAAACTGGAATAATTACATACACACACACGCATACATACATACATGTATATATATGTATATATATATACATATACAGTATGCATACATATACATACATCCAAACATTTATATACTTATATAAATATATTCTATAAATACATTACATATATATATACATACATACATACATACATACACTGATGCATGTGTGTGTGTGTGCTAGCGCGAGCGTGTATGTATGCAACCCCAAACATCCAAGAGTAAAATCAGAGCAAAGAAGAAGGAAAATCTGCTGTATGCGGCGATGATGACATGCCCCAAGAGAAAAGCTTCATCTGGGCAACGTTGACAACAACAACGGGGAACAACAGTGAGAGAAAGTGAAGGCCAAATGAGGAGGAACAAATTTTTGATGTTCAGAAAAGCTACCCTTTCGGCAAGTCGCGTTTGCAAGATTTGGATTAATACAAATATTACAGAAAAAACATATATTCCCTTGCGTGAGTATATATGTTTCCATGGCAAAAATACAATGTAATGCAAAAGAAAAAATGCACAGTATGGATGTAAAATTATCTTTTACCATTTCATTATTTCCTAAAACCTTATCATACACTGTTAGTGTAAATACATTGTTGCGTAAAAAATTACTTACTGTTTGAATATCTAAGCAAAAATAAGGTTGTTATGAAAAGTCTCAAGAATGACCTTACTTTCATGTCTGTGACGTCCTTCTCCCTCACCTGGAAAGAGGAAAAACAAATTATAAAAATATACTCAGACAGTATAACCAGCAAGCTGCCGTTTAGCAGCAACAACTTTGTAATCTTTAAATATAATACCCATTCACACCAGAAAAAAAAATTATAAAACAACTTTCAAAACTTTACTCAAGGTGAGTTTCAAATCACCATAAATTATCAATTCAAAAAGAAAAAAGTACAAATTTATTTCTAGATATATGTCACAATGGTGGCATTGTGCAATGCCCACTGAATATGTATCTAAATACAAATATGCACCAAGCAAGATATATCTAAAAATAAATTGGAAATAGTAGATGATTGGGTTGCAAGATCCTTTGCTAAGGAAAACTTCTAACATCTAGTATCGAGATTGGTGTAATAAGAGTGTACTCTCGATGTCGAAAATAATTAGCTGATCTGGAGGCGATATAAGAAAATGATCGGCAAATAACGAATTAACAGTTATTATAACGATCTACAGAACATCCTGTTCATAGAGCAAGCTATAAACCATTAAACAGGCTAATAGAATAAACCTCACAAAAACATTATCTATATATATATATATAATACATATATATATATATATATATATATATATATATATATATATATATATATATACATACACACACATATATATATAATCAGGAAAGTGTTGACTTATAGCAATATCGGATACGCAGAACAAACAGGAGGACGAAAAGGAGGTGAAAATGCGAATCGACTCTCATCGTGGCGTTAGCCACAGAACAGGGAGCACTTTGAGTAAGGAGTTATCTAGCATAAGGGAACATTCTAAACAATGTATGTAAACCTTTTATTTCCTATGACGATTTTGAAATCTTAGAGCAAGCTGCTGACGAAACCTCGCTCCATATCCTCCAGTCGTTAACCATCAAACAACTGGTTCCATCTTTGAATGGTAAGTCTTCTTCTGCCCTTCTGTTTATAGCTTCAGATGTTTCTTCGTCCTTTTGGTGCCCTTCTTGGTCACTCGTTTTTTTTCTTGAGGCGTTACGTTGGTTTTAACTTTTATGTTTCGATTTTAATAACTTTATTTTAACCTTAATAATTTTACTGAGTCCTATGTATTGATTTTAATTGTTGTTTTTGTATTTTAGCCCTGATGATGAAGCCATGCTTTGAAACGCTGGCTGGAAATAAAGCTGAATATGCATCACCTCCGTTTCGTCCTTCTGTTTGTTCTATCTATCTATCTATCTATCTATCTATCTATCTATCTATCTATATATATATATGAATATCATATATGTATATATATACATATATAATATTCATATATATGTGTATATGTGTATATGTATATATGTATATATACATATATATGTTTGAGAGAGAGAGAGAGAGAGAGAGAGAGAGAGAGAGAGAGAGAGAGAGAGAGAGAGAGAGAGAATTATATGTTTGAGAGAGAGAGAGAGAGAGAGAGAGAGAGAGAGAGAGAGAGAGAGAGAGAGAGAGAGACGAAAGCTTTTTCTGAAGCAGCTTGGCGTCAATCACTGTTTTCTTTCTGCTTTTGAATCATATTTCAGCTTCTTTCGCTCTGGTCACCGAACTCTTTCTCCTTGATCAAATACAGTATCTTTTCCGGTCGTTTTTCTTCTTGTAATATTCACCATTTACGTTTTTCCTATCTGGTTACAATCAACTAAACAAATTCTGTTTACAATCTAGTACATTCTCACATACATGACCCATTCTTATCACTTCGTCGATCTTGCTATGTACAGAATTTTGAATGCTGCTTATATCCATACATACGTAAATACATACACACATATAATGTATATTATATATATATATATATATATATATATATATATATATATATATATATATATATATATGTATATATATATATATATATATATATATATATATATATATATATATATATATATATATATATATATATATAATTATCACTTACACAATTATCTGTGCATTAATGCAATTACTGACTGGACCTCATTGAAACTGGATGGTATCTAGCCATTAGGGCTTATAGGATTTGCAGTCCGAATTCTTGGATGAAGAGCTGGAATACCTGAGGGAGAATTTTAGGAGATTAGGATACCCTAAGTATTGGTGGGAACGGGCACACATTAAGGCACGAAAAAGCTATTCTGGGGAGAGGGAAGGGACAGAAGAGGAACATTTGAAAGGGAAGAGAATGATTACGGTACCGGACAACAACACTATTACACCCATCAACAGGAAGGTAGATAATTTCAAACTGACAAACAGTTACAAAAACACCATTAGGAATAGAATAGTTAGAAACGAAAAGCTGATAAAGGGGAAAGAGGTAAGAGGTCGGGTATATATGACAGCGTGTCTAGACTGTGAAGAGTGTTACTTCGGCGAAAGCGGCAAATCCTGCAAAGAACGAGGCAAACAACACTTACAGAACATAAGATACTATAAATAGATGTCGGCAGTTGCAAAGCATTGTTGGGAAAAAGACCACAAAATAGACTTGGAAAACATGAATTTTTTGTACAGGAACACAAACAAAACGGCTAGACTGATTGTAGAGAATGCATTCATAACATGCGCAAACAATGTAATGGCAGGCAACACTGGACACGGATTTGAAGACACCCTATCAAGGCAAATCATATACTCTACAGTTGAAAAGAAACGCAAGAACACAAGAAACCACACGGAAGATCCACACCTGGAGAGAATTACGGGCAAAGAAAGGTCAAGGTCACGAGGCCGGGGCCACACAAGAGGATAATCTCTTTGATCCACTCCCCCACACAGACATAAATACAGCTGGACCTCGTGTCCGGTCATTCGACGGATACTTGACAATGAGGACTGTTAGTCCTGGAAAGCTTGTAACTCCGATATGATACCATCCAGTTTCAATGAGGTTCTGTCATTTATATATATATATATATATATATATATATATATATATATATATATATATATATATATATATATATATATATATATATATATATATATATATATATATATATATAATGAATTACAGCGTGTTACATACGCCTCTACCATACAGAACAAAAAATAAAAAGAAAAATCTGTTCTTTCACTGGTAGTAATCAAGTAAAGACAGCCTATTCCCGGAAAAAAATATAACATAGTAACATAACACTTCGGGCAAAACTACACAACTCGTTTCTCGAGTTAAAATAAAGTGGGCCAAAATTCACGAAGCAAAGTCTCACACTAGGAGCGAAAACGGACTGATGCTCACACACATTGTTAATCCAACAAACTTAGCGAAAATCTTCCTCGAAGAATGGGAAACGGAGGCCTTCTAAGTCCCTTCTCCCCTCCTCCCACCCTCTCCGAGTCCCTTCACGCCCACTTTCCCCAGAGCTCGCCCACAACCCACGCTTCATCTCACATTACTCTCACGCGTCCGTGGCTCCAACGCAAATTGCCCAGATCTCCAAAGGCAAATTAATGAGAAGAAAATTACTTTTTTCTCTCTCTCTCTCTCTCTCTCTCTCTCTCTCTCTCTCTTTCTCTTTCTCTTTCTCCGTGAAAACAATGTGACATAGAGGATTGACGCGTGATTAGGTAAGAAAGAATTACTCCCCTCTCTCTCTCTCTCTCTCTTCTCTCTCTCTCTCTCTCTCTCTCTCTCTCTCTCTCTCGCTCTCGAAAAAGTTTGAAAAGGTGGATTAATGTGTGATTGGGTAAGAGGACTCTCTCTCTCTCTCTCTCTCTCTCTCTCTCGTAATAAGGCATGAAATAATGATAGGCGATTTGTTATTAAATCAAAAATGTCATATAAATGGATAAATGTACACCAATAAATAAATATCAAATATGGACAAAAAATACATAAACTCAACATCATCCTCGTTTTTCTTAAAATAATTTTACACACAAAACAAACAAACCCACGCAAACACATTCACACAAACGTGCGTCCGCGCGCCCAAGCACTACAGTTCCACTTGCCTGGTTGCGGAGTAAGCATTGTATTAGTTGTGCTGTTGAGAAACGTTGATATTCTTAGATACAAACAAACAAAGATTTTTCAAACGTCAAAAAACTGAAGCATACCGAAATGATCTATAAATATCCAGTCCTCAGCCCTATTATACCAGATTATACTTAGAGCAAAACAGGCTATTATGACTTCACCTGACTAGAATGCAAGTAAAAACAAGTCCCTTTAGACCTACCGGCACTCTCACCTGGCTCTTCTCCGCAAGTCACCGGTTTCGCCATATGCAGCAACTGACACTTAATATGAAGATTAAATTTATGGATATAAGCTGGCAATAAGCTGCTTAAGATATAGTTTTCACAGTTCTATCTGCTGCTGTTAGGCTGTTGATTCTTAATCATACAGACAAGGTGGTTCACTGAAGGACTTTAATCTTAGTCTAATTTCACGGGTGTTGTAAGTATAAACAGTTAAGCGATCTTAATACATTTTAAAAGTTATCATTAAAAGTACGGGATCAGGGAATTTGGATACCACAAAGCTGCAAATCTCAAGCCAGGAGCGTAAGAAATTAAAAAGTTACAAAGCCAGGTCTCTCGGAATGTGACAAATAGCTGGAAATGCAGAAGCCTTGGAAGTGAGAAAAAAAAATAGAGAATTCTCAAGCAAGGAAGTTAAGAATAAAACCTTATAAAAAAAACGAATCGGAGGAAAATAGTCTTGGGTAACACACAGTTCACAAATGTTGACACTGTGTTATCACTTATGAGGAGAAGAAAGATCATCCGCCGAGGGTCCCGAAAACGGAGTTGGGTCTGGCTGCCAAGTGTCAGTCCTGCGCCAGGTGCATTCGATTAAGATGAGCATTACTCACAAGTAATGTGTCAGTCGTGACGGTAGCAAGGGCGAAGGGAATAAAAATCTAAAGCCCCTGTATTGAAATAATCTCCGGGCTTTGGAACATCAGGAAAGTCATTTCTTATGAAAATGCTAAAATTATGATGGAAAACCAAACGTTAAAATGAAGTTCAAAAGTAACCATGTTAATGTAATAGGTGTGTGTGTGTGTGCATGTGTGTATATATATATATATATATATATATATATATATATATATATATATATATATATATATATATATATATATATATATATATATATATATATATATATATATATTTATATATATATATATATATATATATATATATATAATATATATATATAATTTTATATATATATATATAATTTATATGATATCAATTAAAATATATATAATATAAAGATATATAATAAACACACATTTTTTGTGTGTATTAAATTTTAATACTATGTTACTAAAAATGTTGTTTTTTGTGATACTCAATTAAAACATGATATAATCTAAAGTTAATAACAAACCACACATTTTTTTCAAATACCAATAAATACGAATACTATCTAAGTAAAAGATCGCTGGATACAGGAGCCCAGCTTAACCTTTGCAAGTTACAAATACCTAACGCTGATACCGACCTGATGTAGATTAAAAGATTCACAGCATTTTACTGAACTGTGCTTAGTCCTAGGAGGAAAAAAGAAAAAAGTAAAAATGCGTCGAAGCTTCTTCGGCGCAAATGAGTTTTCTGTACAGCCGCTACAGCGTACGAGTATAATCAAGGCCACCGAAAACAGATCCTAGATCGTTGCCAGAAGCACTATTATGGCTAACTTTACCCTTAAATAAAATAAAAACTACCGGGGTTAGAGGGCTGCAATTACATGATTGGAGGGTGGATGATCAACATACCAATTTGCAGCCCTCTAGCCTAAGTAGTTTTTAAGATCTGAGGGCGGAAAGAAAAAGTGCGGACAGACAGACAAAGCTGACGCAATTGTTTTATTTTACTGAAAACTAAAAACCTATAACAATAACTTAGGCAGAAGTTTTGTGTCACAGTACTACTTGTCGTTATCCTTTTATGTTACAGTACTATTTCTATCATTATCCCAAAGGATGTGGATTTGCTAGAAAAAATTAAATATTACAAATCCAAAAGCTAAGTAAATCGTAAAGAATCTTAAAGAAAAAAAAATTAATCATTTTGGGTTTGAATCAGGAATTATCCCAAAGATATGTTAAATAAGTGCAATAGCCGTAAATCTCAGTTCTTTCATAAATATGATAAACATCCAATTTTGAACATTCTTTGGAGCTCCCGTGACAGAATGTTAAAGAAAAATCAAATTTTCCAGAAAAATGTAACACAGAACATTATTTGCCAAAGTAACAACTTCAAAATATCTAAAAGACATAACAAGGAGTTAGGATTGTGCCATTAGCAACAATGACAATTTAAAACCCGCCGAGGAAAATGATTGGTAGGATTACCAACATTAAATTACTGGACACATTTAAGAGGCAAACCAATCTAGAGGATAAACTATTTCAAACTGCTAATTAAATCAGTGATGGAATCTTCTAACAACATTCGAGTACAAGGCTGGCCCCCAATGCTTTCATCTCATTCAGCCTCTTGGTGGAAAGACGGAGATCTCTGCTAGGGCTTTCCAACCCTTGTTTGCATATTCTAATACAGTTCCGGCCATTCCTTTGTGTTCAAATTCTATGGACCTCTTTGAGCATTTCCTGATCTACTGAGATTGACTAAGCCCTACTAAGCTTTTCGCTTCCGGAGCTTCTGGTTTTATTAAACTGGAATTTTCTGGAACACTACGCGTGTGAATGGAATGAATAAAGTGACATAAGGTACGAAACCAGAGCCGACCGTAGCGCAATGACCTATGTCTCATATACTGTAGATATTACGTTTACTTACAGGTCATTCAGTTGACAATCTTTGTAATCTAATAATGACAGGACGCCATCGACAAAACGCTGTAAATTTACTATGGAGAGAGAGAGAGAGAGAGAGAGAGAGAGAGAGAGAGAGAGAGAGAGAGAGAGAAGGAGGGGGTTCAAAGTGCACCTCTTGGCATACCAAGTTCTCCTTCGGTTCCAATTAGATTTGACTAATTAGGCAGAAATAACGGAAAAGGCGCCCGTCCCTATCCCAAAAGTCTAATGTCGGCTGAAAGGATAGGAAGCTAACCTTCCCATCCATCAAAAATGATGAAAGGGATCTGGAAGAGTTGCGGTAATTGAAAGGTTATCCAAGCAAAACCTTAAAGAGGGAATACATATTCATTCCGTTACTTTACAACGAGACTCCATTCCAAGGTAGACATCTACTTACGGATGCATCATTTAAATATTGGCCGTTCATACGTCTTCAAACTGTTATTTGAAACATTAGACCAAACCATTCCGTAATCCAAAACCTATCAATTTTCTCTTTAGGAAGCCCTCACTAAACAGAGGAAGAGGGTACCGTTCTGTAATGAGGAGAGAGAGAGAGAGAGAGAGAGAGAGAGAGAGAGAGAGAGAGAGAGAGAGAGAGAGAGAGTAGGAAGGGGATAATCTTTGATTCGGCACTTAAGAGGATGAATGTGAAACTCACTGTTGTCATCACTGCCTGCCAGTCTGTCTTGAATGCCACCCTCACTTGGAATGCATGCAAAACTTTTTCCCGATAATTCTCGTTCATTAACGCATCCATGAAAACAATAGTTATTACTAAATGACTGTTTTATTTCAGGAATATTCTAGCGTCAAAATAGCAAAGGTCACCGCCGCCGTTGTAACATTCATTTATTCAGCTAATTGCCTACATCAAGGATGCTATGTTTTCGGCGCAATTTTTTTTTTTTTTTTTTTTGCTAATCGGACTGTCTATCTGTCAATAGGATTGCGCAAGAATTTACGAAAGGACTTTCATGAAAATTCCACTTACGTAAACCTCTTTGCAAGTACCAAGTAATTTGGAAACCTTTGGGCAGAAAGGGTTTTTTCGAAGTAGACTACACGGACTTATTTTCACATGTTCTGGAAGGCATCAGAAACCTACGCGCAACTGACGTACATTTTGATAACTTACTTTATTACAGTAATCATTTCCACAACGAAAAATTTTGTTGAGATCCTGACAACTCGTTGACAAAACTATAAACTCTCTGGGTGCTTTTTCTTCTTGGTGTAACTTTGAAACTATCGTCGTTACTTATAACTAGATATTAACTATCACCTTTAAATCTAATAAAAACAAACAAACAAATTATCATTCCGTCAATTGTACACAAGTGTGTGGTGTGTGTTTTCGAATGCTATATCATACACAACCATCTACGACCAAATTTCCTTTCAATGGGAATTAAATATGATAGGCACACCTGTCCTCACCCAGAGACAAATCTATGCCTTTTCGGGTTGGGGTCAGTATACGGGTGAGAGCATACAAAGACACAAAGCCATCATGAGAGCTGAGAATTGTATTATGTTCCAGCAATCCTATGTTTAGAATCGAAAGATATCATTGACCAGAATGCTATCTCGGGTGTGTGTGTGTGTGTGTGTGTGTGTGTGTGTGTGTGTGTGTGTGTGTGTAGTTAACTTTCAGTCTTTACTGGGGATGAAAACTTTAATTAAATTTACAGCTCCATACACGACCAATATTGAGGGCTTGTAAAGGCAGCGTCTCACTTGCAACCCTTAACAGCGTTTATCCCAACAAGTTGATCCAAAGAAGCATTTCCGGCCCCATACGCTCGACCACTCGTATTTTTTGAACGGCTGGACAACATGTTGATGTAAGGATCCAGCCTTTCCTCTTTTCACCATTGCATCAAGCACCTTGCGCTTGTGTCTACTCTCTATTAAGACACAATGTAGAATTTTCGTTTCCTCTCCATTTTTTCTTTCTCAAGTATAATCACCATTATTCTTCTTAAATATTTCCATTCTTCTTAAATATTTCCAGAAGACAATCTCCACTCTCATTTACCCCAGAATCTTCATACCTAGAAAAAAATAAAATCGCTTTCTCTGCCGCCTAGCTTTGCATTTAAATCACCTAGCCTTTACGGCCTTTCATATTCTACAATTTTAGTCAGGCAGAGATTCCAGCTCTTCCTAAAATATTAACTTTCACTCCCATTCTTTCCTTGCAAACACACACACATATATACACACACACACACATATATACACATACATATATATATATATATATATATATATATATATATATATATATATATATATATATATATATATATATATATATATATATACATATACATATATGTATTCCCTTTCTGGTTTCCTAAAATATCACAAAAGCCCACAAAAGGGGAGTATCTACAGATAAAAAAATTTTGGATAAGATAATGATTCAGTACTGATTAGAGAAAGTGAAGACAAATTGCAGAAACTAATAAAAAAATTTGATGATTATTGCAAAGTTTAGAGTAACTGGGCAAATGCATTTATGATGGAAACCAAGAAGATGGAACAATGAATGTTAATGCAAATGGTGGAAGAATGGATGCAGTTGTTAGTATAAGAATAAGGAAATAAGACAGTAGGATGAGAAAAGAGGCAATCACTAATTAGGTAAAGCAAGTAAGGAAGCAGGGTGGGTGCAAAGACTCGGGAAGACATTTAGATTGTCCGAGGAATCCAAAGTGGGAATATACAAAACATTCGTTGAGCGACTTCTCCTTTACAGATGTGAAGTGTGGATGCATAAAATGAAAGAAAAAAGTTCGCTGCTATTAAAATTAACAGTTTGTAAACAAAGGGGTGTTACAGACTAATACACACACAAACAAAGCCACTCCAACACCTTCTAAAAACATAACAGACACCTCACACGTCTCGACTGTCGACCTAACCGAGCAATAACTCCTCGCTGCTGGGAAAAAGGTGCTGATGACTGGTACAACATATGTTACATACGCTACCGGGGTCTACGCGATGACAGGCAGGGCAGCCGAACGAGACTACAAAGTCTACCCCAAAGCCAAATCAAAGTTCTTCAAAAATAAAAGAAGGCACCGTGCTTACCCCATACACATGGGAAAAAAGCACTTTAAGAGAGATTGAATTGAATAAGAAGAATTGTAAGGGTGAGAAATGTGGAAATATATAGAAGCGGCAAATACCGTCAGTACAGGTGAAAGAGTGGATCAGTGTATCTTGCTAGGAGGGAGAAGGAGAAGGAGGAGACCTGATAATGTTAAATATATATGATATGAAAGAGGTCACGAAAGGAGGGCCTTAACTTCCAGTAAGAGCAAGTGTAGGCTACGTGCAAGATAAGAGATGAATAGTATCGTGCTTTGCTGGGACTGATGCCATACTGATGAGCCTTTGTGTAGATGTCAGGAGCAGCTAATAGTGTGGAATTTCTCGGCACAGGGTTTATATATATATATATATATATATATATATATATATATATATATATATATATATATATATATATATATATATATTACTTATTTATATATATATGTATGTATATATATATATATATATATATATATATATATATATATATATATATTATCCATTACTTTTTATTTTCCATCCACCTTTCCTCCACAAGTACAATGTAGTAGATGAACAACTCTCGTAGCACCGAGGAATATTTACTAGGTTATGTCCCCTCCAACCGTTCTTCGAGGAAATAGAACTAATCGGATTACTCTGTCGCCGTAAGCCGTATTTAATGGCTGCTCAAAGTGCGTCATGCCTAGGTATTACCAACTTCACAAGATAAAGAACGTTAGAATGTAGGCCCACGTAACTAAAATATTCACATTTTTATCTCATTCATAAAGAGGTACTAAAGAGAACGGTGAACCGTTTTACATCTGAGGAAATTATCAGTTCAATATACGCGATATTTCATTCCTTATAAATTTATCCCAGAGATATACAAAACCTACATAATATAACTATTGATACATATACTAAGTTGACCACTGTAAAATGAACTTCCTCTGAAAACTGACTGTAATATTGCGGTGTGGCGTTCTAAAAAGTTTCTCCTTAATCCAAAGTTCCTTCCCCTCAAAACTTATGAGAAACTAATCTTTGAACGGCGATGGTCAAAAATGCTCCGCGGGTCCCTTCATAGGAAGTACAGTCAGCTGCGCTACATCTTTCTTTCGATCTCTCATTTCATATATACTTTAGACATAAATTTTATATATATATATGTATACACACACACCCATATATATATATATATATATATATATATATATATATATATATATATATATATATATATATATATATATATGTATATATATATATAAATACACACATATATGTATGGTTCAGCAGTTACAAGAATGTAGCAGGCATTTTTTTTTCTTAGGCTACCCCTTTTAAGGAAAACAGCCAAATACTGGAAAAATGTATGTATATCTGCTTATCTATATGAAACGGGACGAAAATTGGCAAAATGTTAGTGTAGTTAGCTGGCAACATCAGAGCGAGCTGACAGGAAATGTTTTGAGTTGTCCGGCTCTGAAATCACTCAGGCCTTATATATCCACTACGTACCCGCCACAACACTTTATATATAATATATATTATATATATATATATATATATATATATATATATATATATATATATATATATATATATATATATATATATATATATATATATATATATATTTGCCATTGACAATTTTCCTCCAATGGAAGGTGGGACCAGAAAGCTTTACACTACCGGTTTTCAACAAGTATTTACGAGATAAGACTGCTACCCCGATGCCCCCTCCTCCGTGAATGTCCTATGAGCTTGTGCGCCGACAGCGTTTGGCTTTTCTTTGTTGTCACCCACTGAAGTAATGACCAGGCCGAACGTTGCTTAACTTTGAGGATCGAACGATGTCATGCAAAGCCTTACCTGCCAGGTCTCGAATGTAAAGTTAGTACTGAATGTCAAGAAACTGGCGTTTATAGGATTTTAACAAAAACAAAAAGAGGCAGACTGCAAGCAAGCTTTAAATTAAGAGGACATATAAAATATCATTTATAAGCCTAACAATATACAAATATATAATTCACGCAAAATGTACAAAAGAATATAAATATTAAAGTACGTATGGCAAGGAATAAATAAAATCAGCTGCATAATGTTTCTTTTACACGTGAAAAATTTCTTGTATTTGTTGGCGTAATTTTCATGATTTCACATTGGATTCTTAACTGTTTTTTTTTTTTTTTTGAAATCTTGAAAAAGTTCTTTCAACTAAAGACCGAACTGAGAATGCAAACACATGGAAAAGTAGGAGCAAACATCGCGAATGAGGAATAAAAAGGAACAAACAAACTGTATAACATGTCTAATAAATATTTCCCTCTTAAACATATATTACAGAAATACCTAGTGAAAACATTCATTATACTACACGTTCTCTTTTGAACTGTACAATAACTGTACAAACTTCTGGACTGTTCAGCTGTACCTTCATCAAAACTATCTGCCGTTAAAAGATATATTGCCTGTCACCCACACCTCCCCCTCATTGAAGCGGCCTTAACGAAACCATAAAGTTTCCCATCCTCATCCATCTTGATCTATCCAAAGCTTAATTCTCGCAGTCATTTTTCTGTCCTCCGGAAGATTAGGTCAGAGCAACAACAGGCTTACAAATTGCGCCCTTTCAATTATTATAGATCATTAGATCATTAAAAACAGAGCTGTAGACAAATTAAGCTCTACTAAAAAGAAAATTTACTGTTGAACCTATCATATGATTCTTAGTTCACTTGGATTTTGATGAAAAGTCTCCTACTTACAATTCAGATCTAACTGCAAATTATAACCCACAAGTGTTTCTTTTTTAAACTGTTGTTGCTTTTGGCATAAAGATAAAGATTTTGCAGCCGGCTACCTACCTGAAGAAATGCATGCCGCAGAGAAGTCGAACACCCGAACAACACAAAAGAACTCTACTGAAATATGGACGGAATTCTAAAGGTCAGGCAGGGTGAAGAGGTTCAATATTCTAACAGGGGAATGCTAAAAGTTTGATTTGAGAAGTGAAGGCTGGCATGTGACGATACCGCCTGAGCAGTTGAAGGTACAAACACCCTTCTTTTGTGAAAGCCCCAACTTCAAACACTATAATGCTACCTATTGGGGTAATTTTCGTGTGATGCAATGACCTTCGATTTCCATGTAAATAGAAAAAAATATATGAAAGTCCCAAGCTCAAATAATATAATGGGACCTACGGGTACAATCTCCACCGAAATTATGACATTCTCTTGTTATAAAAATGTCAAAAATTCTATCTTTAGTTTTCAAAAAAAATTTAATATATTATATATATATATATATATATATATATATATATATATATATATATATATATATATATATATATAATTATATACATTACCATTTTTACATATATCTACATACATAATACCACTGTATATATACATATATAAACTGTATTACTGTTATTATACGTTCGTCTCCGATTACCGTGATTCATATAAAATTTCCTTTTATCAAGTGGGTCAGTCGACAACTGAATGGTGGCTTTCATACTTTTTATTCCGTTCCACTGATAGTTATATCACACTGACCGTCCTGAGAGTTCGCACATACAGAAAAATAATCATCAATTAAATCATCTATTATCGATACACTCCTCTTCAAAGGACAATGTTATGGATTCCGCGAAACAGAAATTCAACGTAGGCCATTTCCTACTTTTTGGAAAATACAAATTATTATTCATTATTTCCGCTTTCTACTGAGCCCTCTTCAAGCTGAAAGGGAAAACTTGGCACTTGAAACCATCTCCATTCCACGCTTTTGATGTTACAATAAAGGGCGTAAGGGTATCTTCCTATTTTTCTGAGCTGTGTAAGTCTAAGTAAATTCTTTAAAAATACTGCGCGTATATTCACTAGCAATTTCGTGAAAACTCGTCATCTCTTCATTTTTCATCAATCGCGGTGAGGTACAGACTAGACGTCTCGAAATACTGCAAGAATATACACAAATGACCTAACCTTTGATTTTTTCATATTCGGCTCAAAGTTCGCTTGCATAAAAAAGTGCGTATATAACATTTAACAAAATGCTACCAACAGAAAGAAAAAGAAAAGAACAAATATATTATAGAAATAAACCTAGATTCATTATTACCATAAGTAGATATTCTTACATGAACACAACTGCAAATATTTTAAGTCAGAGCGAAATGAAAAAATTCTGCTTGCGAAATTATTTAATGTTTAATAACAATAAGAGGAAGGAACACACCAACAACAAGAAATAAAATCACAATAACGGAATCAAGAAAATAATGCAATTCCAACAAAATGAATACAATTTTTCCTCGTGAATATTCATGACAAAAGCAGGAGAGCAACGCAAAGAAATTAAAAAAAAAGAAAAGTAATAACTTTAAATATAATAGTATCGGCTGAAACACGTCACGAGGGAAACGTTTCGCAACGAAACTAATGCAATTGATCCGCATCAGCGGAGCAATCGGATCCCGTTCCTCGATACAGTCACGGGGTATTGGTGAAAGCCGAGACTATATGCATAAATATATCTCTTAGAATCCAATCCCTCAGCGGAACAGCAGCAATCCTGCCGGGACCTTTCATTAAACGTTCAACTTCCAACTTTCAATTTATGCTATCGGCAATGAGAAACGTGCTCTTGGGATAAAGTTTCTTTGGAATGGTGCTACTTGGAATGGCTTTGTTTGAAATAACAGTTATTTGGAATATCGTTGCTTGGAATGTTGTTTGTATGAAATAATAATTGGGATAACGTTTGTCTGGAATGCCGTCGCTTGGAATAGCTTGTTTGGAATAATGTTCACTTAAAAGTTTTATATGAATAAGGTTTCTCTGGAATGACGTTTATTTTAAACATGATGCTTTCAAAATCATTGTGACTATCAAACTTAAAGGGAACGTTGTTTGGTTACTTGGAATACACTTAAAAAGAAAATTACTTGCTGACTTGGAATGACAAACAAATTCCGACGATTTTCAAATCACTGTGTAATGAAGCAGCCATTCTTCACACATACAATAACAATAATTCTGTAGAAACAACCTACTCCCCTCATATGGTTCATATTCGTTTGATTTACCCGATGACTTACCAATCTTTGTAAGGTCTCCTACGCACCATACAATACACATCGGACCGGTTTAGTGGTTGCTATAGATTAAGCCGCCTTATGCCAGTGCATTATGGCACGCAGTAAGTGATTGAAAGGTGTCTGAAGGTCACGTATAGACCTCTGGGGTCAGTCACCCTACTAAGACGTCAGAAACTGAGTTGACAAGACTGCAGACTGAAAGATATATTGAGAAATAAAAAATATATATATTCTAAAAACTACATCTGGAAATATCACACGGAAATCGCATCAACATTATGGTGGAAAATCTATACAACCGTTATAAACATATATTTTCCATTTTGATTGACGATTAACATTTTGAAACTATTTCAAATATTTTTGGCTCGAAAATTCAACACTTGCAAACTGTAATACAAAACACGGCTGTGCATATTAGTTTCAAAATACTCTGACGGCAAATGAAATTGCTGAAAAGGGGGTAAAATAATATTTTAAAAATATATAACAACGAAGTAGAATAAAACTGAAAGAAATTCATATTTATGTAATTTGTACATATAATTAAAATATGAACATGCCATTTATTCAATGATTTATTTTTCTATTTGCCTGTTCTTTTGTATTCCTTTACTTCTTTTATATATATACACAAGGGAGTAATGAGTGTGTTATATACCTGTTAAACAAGGATAGACAAAATAAAAAAGAAAGTCACCAAGTAATTAACGGTTCCAACTTCGAAACTCATCAAGGAAACGACAAATATTTCCCGTATGTGATTTTGCATCCAGCTTCATATGATTGACGATCACATGAGCATAATCCTTTAAACACTTTAAAGTGTTATAACGGGAATTATTAGTTGTCTTCTGTCTCTCTCTCTCTCTCTCTTCTTCTTCCTTCTTCTTCTTCTTCCCATTCACAGCTGCAACCCACAACAGTCGATTAACAATCACGTAAACATTCATTGCTTGGGTCAATAAAAGCAAACTGGACTTTACCGAAAACATGCCCATCTAATTCCATTCCTAGGAGAGAGAGAGAGAGAGAGAGAGAGAGAGAGAGAGAGAGAGAGAGAGAGAGAGAGAGAGAGAGAGAGAGAGAGAGATGACTCATAATTTTATTACCTCTGAGTCCTTCCCTAAAACCAAAACAAGCCCGATATCTACAGAGACATTTTCCAGTGCCGTGACAGTCAAAACTAACAGAAGCCCAGGGTGTTAAAATGGGATAAATTCACAAAATGTTCATCTGAAGCTATGTAAGATGAGAAACAATATCAATCTGAAAGCAGCCATGAAAACATAACTTAGGCATCCGCATTCAAAGTGTGGCCCTTCTAATTTCCTTCTTTATCTTTTTCATTATCGGTGAACTTCATAAAGCCACATTTTGGCTGCTTCTTCCATCGGTCAATAAAAAAAAAATGGTTATATGATACCAGAAGCAGTCTCACAAATACGTACGCACATATTACAGTAAAAGCACAAATATATAGGAACCAATTCAAGAAAAGTACTGGGTGTAACATGACATGGAAAAAAATGAGTTTAACATATGAAAAAAATACTGGGTATAACATGATATGGAAAATTATATCTCAATTTAGCACTCGCATTTAGCGTTGAAAGATTAGAGGAACTTAAACGATAATATCCTTTTAACAAAAGCATGCATAAGAAACAAGTAAATGCAACATACCTCACTGAGAATGATATATATATAAAAAATTTCCAGTGTTATATTATGCCAGTGAATTATGTATGAATTATATATATATATATATATATATATATATATATATATATATATATATATATATATATATATATATATATATATAATACACTGGCATAATATAACACTGGAAATTTTTTTATGCCTTCAAATTACATCAGAGAATATGTCATTATTTTGCAGCTTAAGTAAATAACCAGTGGAATGTGCATTCTACTTCAGAAGAAAAATGAAAAGAGTTTTTTAAAAGTAAAAAGGGAAATCTAATTTCCTTTGACTGCCAAACCAACCATTTCCGCTTAGGCTACGAAAAATAAATTTCCAACACAAAGTATGAAAAAACTGTCGATCCTGTTATGGCATAATTTGCTTGGCTAACCTGATAATAGCAGCTAATCAGTCGTTAACTTTCCAATTTTTATATTACTGTTTCCATAATTAATACTGCTCCTTAAAAACTTGCTATTCAACTGATGGTATTTTGTCTACTTTTTAACAACGTAGGCAGATTATTATTATTATTATTATTATTATTATTATTATTATTATTATTATTATTATTATTATTATTATTATTATGGAAATACATATCACAAAGGTGATCCTGTGATAGACTACAAAGGTCAAGATTAAAATCTAGAGACCCAATACACTCAATTACAAGTCGACGTAATTTTAATTTTAACGCAGCCCTTCCGTTGTTTCCTCAAGGCCAGAGAGCACCGGGGGTGGTTGGGGGGCAGCAATGGCATAGGTTGCACTTTGGTACTTATGTTTCCTCATCAGAAGCCAAAGGTATATATTAATGAATCCTATCTTATTTTAAAGAATGGTGCTTCATCTTCAACAATGTATAAATTATTGTAAGCAAAAATCCGGGGAAAACTAAGAAATATAATAATGTAACTCTCCATTCAGTGTGAAGTTGTATCAATGACGTAAGTGGAAACGAAAAAGCCTCCTGCCCTAAACGACTCTGTTTTGAGAACAGTCAAAGATGGTTAACGTGGGATGTAAATCTTGAAGCAGTTTATCCCCCCTCGCCCCCCTGCATAAATAACGAACAAGTAATGTTCAAATGGTTCCATAATGCAAAATATTTACAATATAACAATGCAGTTCTGCAGGGTTTTTTTTCCAAATTTACTGGAATAGGAGCATTCATTGATAGGAGTAATGGCATATACTAATAATAACAGACCATCTAATAATTAATTCCCCCATACTACGGACCATACAACAAACAAAATTGAGAGCCATAAAAGAAATGACATATTAAACACAAAGCACGAAGCAAAAAATGCTTCAAAGGAGTGCACTATGGCCCACAAGTTCAAAGAAAACCGAAGTACAGCTTTCCATCTGTTCATGTTATTTCTTCTGTAGTAATGGTTCGTATCACTCTTTCATTACGAATGACGAACCTGAGCACGGGAATGTACAAATAATAACTAACAGTACTTCCAGATTAAAAACATTAGTGAAAATCGACAAATGCAATGAACTCGAGTTCAAGAAGCAGTTCTTTTGGCAACCGACTATCGCCCTCATGGCAAGACACCAGTGGATGAAGCCGGTCGATCTTACAAGTTTTAACACAAAAAACTGAATATTAAGAAATTTCTTCCCCTATTGATAATTACTTTAATCCTTGGATATCAAGAAGCATCTTTATTGAATCAACTATCCCATTTCCCCCTTGCCGAGAATCTGAGACCACAGGTCGAAGGCCACCCAGTCAAAAACCAAACCACCTCCTGGGAGAATTAATGTGACTCGTGGGTGTGCGTAAATGCTTTCATCAAGAGCGGCGAAAGATCATAAAGGCAGGTTATTTTAATTTTGTACTGATTATGAAGAAAAATTTTGCAGCGATTAATAAATATATAAGCTAATTAATATACCTTAATGTTTTAATACGTCGTTACAAAGCAAATTACGAGCGCATATTTTTTAATAAGATGTGAATTTTCTTTATTTGATACTCCCGTGATATTGTAGAGCATAAATCAGCGAACCTACTAGGAGCTTTGACACTTCAGTACACAGCCCAGGTGATGTGAAAAGAGATGAAGCCAATGTACATTGATACCAATGCGACTGAGTGAAATTGAACACCTAAACCTTGTTTGTGAGTGTCATGAACATGCATCCATTATTTTTTACCATTCTGTACCACAATACAAAATCGCAACTCCTTAAATTTTCTGACCACTAAATTTTTGTTACTTCCACCTACGCTCCTTCCACCTACAACTCCCTCCATGCAAAGGCAAATATGATAATTTTGGGGGGTTGACATGCAAGCGTTTCTTCTCGAGAAAAGGCTTACCTCTCATTTATGAGGAAGCTCCTCTCACCAAGCGAACCACGACCCATCACTACGCCAATGATGAAATATTATTATTATCATTATTATTAATACACATTTATTAACCAAGCTTACAAAACCATTAACCTACAAAGGAAGCTTTCACAGAAAAGAATGGGCATATTTAGAAAAAGAAGTGAAAACGGAGAGAAGTAATAAATTAAAGACAACGTACATCAAAATAAAAAATTATATACATAAACAACAATAAAAATCAGAAATACATATCAGAGTGGCATGACACTTTAAAGAACCATTACACTCTTTCTCATACTTATGATCAGCTATATCTTTATCCGCAATGATGAACGGAAGTCCTTTTCAAAGTTTAACACAGAGAAATGAAAGACTTCTGGTGCTGGGCAATGTGGCGTCGTGGCATCTCGACAAAATGTGGATGGTGCTGGTCTGGAAAGCTGGATAAACGCACTACTTCAGATACAAGCGCTAAAAGTACTAACAGAAGATCCTCTTATGGAAAATAGCCAAACAGGATACTTTCCCAATGTCCGGGAAAACGAAACCGCTACTTGCAGCATTTTTTTCTAACAGATACAGATCCCGAGAGGCTGCTGATATCCAGACAGGTAACCAATAATCCAAAAGTGACAATACGAAAGATCTGAACTAAATGGTACTTTAACCTCTGCCCTCCAGTTTAAACACTTTAAATCTATAACTAAATTTGCCTACTACACCTCTGCCCTCCGTCAAGAGAAGGCAGATCAGTCATTCCTTGTTTTCCTTTTTTCTGCCGCTGCTTGTACTACATCCGTCATTAAAATCTGTCCTCCTTTGCTTTAAAGGAAGAAATTTTCCTATACTATAAAGTAATCTAGCCTGATCTAGTATCATACTGAAACAAAAAGAAACAAAATCTGGTTCATTGGTTTCCTTCTCTTTTTGGCTTTCATTTATCCCTTAATTCTTCCCTCGGAAATTACAGTGCTCATGAATAATCGTCTTTGTCTTTAAGATTGTTGCATTTACTGGAACACTCACTCCACTGATGTTCCATCAGATTCAAGAGAATCATTGCGCACGTTTCAACCAGAATTTCCTTCGGCTACGAATAAAAATATTTATGTTTACTTCAACTCTGAAGGTCATCAGACATTATACTTTGTCGATAAATCTCATATCGGTAGAAAGAAATTACTAAGCATTTACCTGGCGGTTCTTAAGACTAATCTTTTGATAGATACGAAGTTAAAAGTTAAGTATACCTTAGTTTAACCAGACCACTGAGCTGATTAACAGCTCTCCTAGGCCTGGCCCGAAGGATCAGACTTATTTTACGTGGCTAAGAACCAACTGGTTACCTAGCAACTGGACCTACAGCTTATTGTGGAATCCGAACCACATTATACCGAGAAATGAATTTCTATCACTCTATCACCAGAAATAAATTCCTCTAATTCTTCACTGGTCGGCCGGAGACTCGAACTCGGGCCTAGCAGAGTGCTAGCCGAGAACACTACCGACTCGTCCAACGAGGAACTAACGATCACCTACTCAACTCTTTGAAAAATGTCTTACTCCTGTACCTCAATCCTCACCTTGCCACGTCTATTTACTTGTTCGCCATTCCTCCTTCCTTCTTCACATTTTAAGATTTTTGCTTTCTCCAGCTCTTCCAGTCCTTTATTCTGATCTTCCCTTGCGTTTCTTAATTCCATTGTTCATTTTCCATCTCCACTCATAGGTTTCAGCTTTATTTTTGTGAAATTAATTCACTATTCCCTCATTCTTAAGCGCATCCTGTTCCCAGTTTCACATTACACCCCTTCCCACACATGTAATTCACTACTTGTTTTTCCTTTCCTTCTCGTGCATTTCAAATTTCCCGTTTTCACTATGTTTCTCACTTCCTTCCGTCCCTTAATATTATGGTAATATTTCTCTAATCCTCAGTTGCTTTCTCTTGCCCTCGCCGTTCTTCTTATTCCCCTACTCATTCTTCTGCACACTCAACACTTCTGGGTCCTTCTCTCCGCTCCATAGTTCCCAAAACGTTTCCCTTTTACTAGCTCATGTGTTTCCCGCTACAGCCAACCGAATACCCAGTCATCACTGGGGTATCCTCCCTACCCCAAAATCCCTGGGGCTTTATCTCCTCGGTCTGAGCTTTGGGGCCGTAACAGTCCCGTAACTTGTTTAAGGTAATCCTAAAGTTAAGTTCTCGCACTTTTCTTTTGAGATCCCCCAAAGGACACTTTCGAAACTTCACAACTCGTGTCATGCGATGCGAGAGTTCCATAAGGGAGGATGGGAATAACGGTCATTAGATGAAATCCCCCCCCCCCCCACCTCCCTCCTCCTCCTCCTCCTCCTCCTCCTCCTCCTCTCTCCTCTCTCTCTCTCTCTCTCTCTCTCTCTCTCTCTCTCTCTCTCTCTCTCTCAGACTGTCTAACACTCTCAATGATGGAATGAAAGGAGGCCCTTTTAACAAAAACTTAGAATAAAACACTGATTTATGTAACCAACTTAAGTTCAGTCGTTCACTGTAAACATTTATTAAACGAATGTGGCACAGTAAATGGTACACAAAGTGTTTATTTGTATATTTCCACAGAATTCATTTTAATGGGTAAGCACAATGTAACTGGGAACATTGACTTAAAAAAATCTAAACAAAGAGACAGTTAAATGGTTATTAAGACGACACGAGTTCGTCTGATAACATATCGAGAATTTAGTCTTCTAAAACCTAGATCGTTTACTATAGCTTTAGAGAATCGGCATTTAACCTACGATCCTTGAAAGGCCTCAACTAACATCCCTTGAACAGTAATCCCTACCAGTCAAGCCTAGGCCAACGCACCACAGTTACATAGAGTCTTTGCAAATGTATTGCTGTCCGTAACAGGAATCTTTATCTAAATATATGGATTCGCTTCTTGAACTTACAAGAATTACCCTGTAATTTTTTTTAATATTTCCTTAACGTATTATTCAACAGAAACTGGTAACAAATAACAAACAGCACACACACACACACACACACCAACGTAAATGCAAATACAAGAATATTTGAAATATTCCAGTCAAATGGTCATTATGTGTTTTAGGTAAATTAGTAAACATATATATCATAATAATCAAGGAAACAAATGACACAATAAGATGATTCAAATGACTAACATGAGACGTAAGTAAACTCCCTAGATAAAATACCAACAATCATGCTAAAAGGCGGGCTATACCAATCTGCATTAATGAAACGTCAAACAATGAGCTCTCTCTCTCTCTCTCTCTCTCTCTCTCTCTCTCTCTCTCTCTCTCCGCATATGCAGGTTACATTTAATTTCAGCAAACAAAAATTCCCGTATGTATGCGTGGTAATACTTGCAGCATGTATAAACAAACATTTTTACCCCGGGAGCTTGGATATCGGGCAAATAATAACGTTAAGTATGGCCCTGACAAAAACAAAGATGACTATTGAAGTCTTTAAAAAACAGAGGAAAACATGAGCCGAAGTTTCAGCCCATGAAACTCTCAGCCGTGG
This sequence comes from Macrobrachium rosenbergii, assembly GCF_040412425.1. NCBI lineage: Eukaryota > Metazoa > Arthropoda > Malacostraca > Decapoda > Palaemonidae > Macrobrachium > Macrobrachium rosenbergii. The sequence goes on from NC_089790.1 coordinate 29,721,664, forward strand.
GCCATGAAACTTTCAGCCACGACCCGGTGGTGGCCTCTGTCGTTGTCACCTATAGAGGTGCCAGATGCACGATCATGGCTAACTTTAACCTTAAATAAAATCAAAAATAAAATCAAAACTATTTGATGATTGATTGTTCATTCTGAGCGTAAAAAAGTCGGATGGAGACAAAAAGCCATCTCTGTTTTCTTTTACAGAAAACTGACGATTGTTCAGAGCTGCCACCACAAAGGAGTAGGCGGTTCAGTGAGCTATCTAGTCAAAAACATAATTTAATTAGGCCCAGAAGCTTAGCAGCTCTCGCGGGACGAGGAATTTCGGAAGGTCGAGATTGAATGAACTACCTCATACAGACTCCACCCAATGACCGGAGTTAACGAGCAGCAGACGGGGTCAACAACTGTTATGCCAAGGGATTATACTGTCGACTCTTTGATATGGTATTTAATTAGGTGCCCTTATGCCAACATACGCACATGAAAAAAATTAAATCGGGGATAAACCAGATTTACGATTTCCAATCTCTCAGCGCCCACATAATTTCTTTTTTTTTTTTTTACATTGATTTTAATCCCCAGCAACATGAAAAGGGCTGGGAGCTTAATAATCTCGTTATTGTCCGGCTTTTTCAGATTTTTATATATAATTAAATGACTGGATTTCTTGGCAACCTTCCATAACCTATGGTTACTTCCAAGCTAAATACAAGGGACGTAACAGTTAAGCACATTTACTGAAAAATAAAAAAAAAACATACTTTACTACCCATGCCTCTACCGGCTGAGAGCAAAGGAAGAAATTTGATTTCTGTGTTAGTTGCTTGGTTGGTACAGATAAGCACGCCTTATGCTTACATGGGGCCTTGCAAATTGGCGGCCCGTAAGTGGTGGGTAAACAAGTGGCCTGGTGCGTATTTTGACGCAAATAAATCACCCGAAACAACGTCCTTTTTTATGTGAAGTAAGAGCTTAAAATAAATTGTTCCTTTTTTTTAATACTTTTCAGGTAGTTTCTTATATTTATTTACTGAATCTTCTCAGTAAGAACTCTCTCCAAGTCCCAGCATTTTCGTCACAGAAACAAAACAAGAATCACAAGGACTTCAGTTACTGTAAAAGTCATCGACAGTGATGAGTAATAAAGCACAAGTGCACAACACAGCCTACTCCATGACAGATATCTGAAGAATTGTACTTTACAGAAAAAAAGGGGGGGGCGGGCTGTGATAGTTTCAATGGACTGGTTAGGGTAGCTATCCATTTTCCAAGAGTAACGTTACAACTACGGGCAAAATAAGTTATAAAACCGTACATAATAAGATTATTATCATCAGACATCGGCAGGGAGCGCAGCCATCTTCCCACCACACCCTTCCCCTCTCCGTGGCTAAACTTCTGCAGGTAATTAGTTTTTTTTTTTCCCGGGGGGATCCACGACCTGTATTCACAATAACATTTATTGATTTCTCTCAAAATTTATTTCTGCCACGTGCCGTTGCATCGGCCAGAAACAAAAAGACAGCAGTCACCGCTACATTCATCTTGTTTATTCTTTCATTTATTTGCTCTCTCTCTCTCTCTCTCTCTCTCTCTCTCTCTCTCTCTCTCTCTCTCTCTCTCTCTCTCTCTCTATATATATATATATATATATATATATATATATATATATATATATATGTGTGTGTGTGTGTGTGTGTGTGTGTGTGTGTTCTCTATCTTGATAGCTTAATGAGAAAGGCAACTATCTGCCTCTGTATTCGAATCCTGTCCAGGGGAGATTCACTTATATCAACGATGTAATTAAGGAGTTAAAATAGTAGAGCTTTCCAGTGAATATCCACTGACGTATGAACTGGAATACTCTACTAATTTTGTTAATAAAATAAAGTTGTTAAAAATAGAATGCTTTCATTCCGAAACACTTGTTTTCCTTCAAAATTTGCTTGAAAGCTACCAAATTAATTGACACTTCGTTCAGATGATAAAACAAATATTTAATCTGCAAGACACAGAACGCATTAACTTTTCGAGGAAAATACAAAAAAATAATTATAGCAGCGAGAAAAGAAATATGTGGCAAAAATTAATTATATAAAATGATTATGAAGGGAAGGGAATATAAAAATGTTGCATAAAACACCACCTTTTTGAATCTCCTGAAGAAGATTTTCAAATGTTTATCGACTTTTTATTATTATTATTATTATTATTATTATTATTATTATTATTATTATTTTTTATTATTATTATTATTATTATTATTTATTTATAATGTCTGTAAATTCTAAAAGGAAATGTGTGAACAAGGTGCGTGCATATGTATGTATTCACTATTACACGATTCAAATCGCGGTATACCTGCATTTGCTACTACATTGAAAACTTCATTTTCATGATCCCTTACTTTCGCAAAGACTTCCTACTATTCAATGACATTACAGCTAAGCACGTGACAATTTGTGAGAACTGTTTGCTGCTATGGTCAACCAGCGAATTTGGAGGGCCTCATTAAACCTACAGAAGGAAATAAACAACTTCCAAGTCGTAACGAATAATTCACTGAGTTAGAGCCAAAGTTCAAATCTGAGCCCAACAGACGTTGTCATCGAACTTAGACAAGTGTTGATCAACTCATGATAAAAAAAAAGTCAAAGATGTGCCGAAGTTTCTTCGGCGCAATCGAGTTTTCTGTGTAGCGTTTAATGCTGTATGAAGCTCTCAGCAGCGGCCCATGAAACTTTCAGCCAAGGCCCGGTGGTGGCATGTGTTGTTGACACCTTTAGCGGTGTCAGACGCACGATCATGGCTAACCTTAACCTTAAATAAAGTAAAAACTACTGAGGTTAGAGGGCTGCAACTTGGTATGTTTGGCGATTGGAGGGTGGATGATCAACATACCAATTTGCAGCCCTCTAGCCTCAGTAGTTTTTAAGATCTGAGGGCGGACAGAAAAAGTGCGGACGGACAGACAAATAGCCATCTCAAAAGTTTTCTTTTACCGAAAACTAAAAAAAAAAAGACACAAAGAACAAGGCTTACATAATTGATCGTGAACACTTGGACTCAACAACACAGGGATTAGCTAACCTGCTTAGCAAAAACCGTAGGAAAAAAAAAAAAGTAAAACTGTGAAGGGTAGCCTATTTGACACATACGAACACTCAAGTCTTAGTATTCATTTACAAGCGTTGGTGATGACATGACACGATAAGCTTGGACGAAATGTTTTATGCTTTTCAAATGTAACTGACTTGGAATGGATAAAGTACGTTCAAAACATATAACTCAGTGGTAAAAATTAGTGGGAAAACTTAACTAAATTATACAAAAAAAAACTTAAATTGTAAAGATATTTGTAAGAGGAAAAAATGCAATAACATAGGGTCTCTCATTCTTTTTACTTCCGAATTTCTGATACCCGACTCCTCTCACAATTTTGATTTACTGGTCCTATGATATACCAGTTTAATTTTTGGGCACTATTACGCGCTACAAATCAGTATGAATCTCACTTACAATAAATGGTATACTAATGAAAGTAAATAACGTCAGCTATGGTCATAGGTCGCCTGCCGAACAACTTGCACGACCAGGGTAAGGCTAACTCAATCTTATTCTAATGGGGACGTCCCGTGCTATATATTAACAAATAGAAAACCTGCTTGTATTTTGATACGAAAATTTCACTCCCAGAGACTTTTATTTTCTTAGCATAATACCATTAGATATCAAAGATGGGATCAGACTTGATTAAATATGTTCTCGGGATGGCTTTCATAGTGGTGTTCTAAGAAGACGGAGTCTTAGGAATGGTTCAAGGTTATTTAAGCCATCTAAATAATTTTCACAAAGTCCTGTGGTTAAAAAGTCCTGCGGTTAAACTCCGGAAGTTTTACGGGCTATTTCTTGGCCAGCCATTCACTACTCCTATTACACGTTCAATTAAACAGCTAACATCCAATTAGCAATAAAACTAAGGGAAACCCTAAAATGTCTGCACGTTTAAAAGAAAGGATGAAAATATAATGTATCTATAGCAATGTTGGAATAAAAACAAACTACCCATATAACACTGAAAACCGACTTTACATCATGGCAATAATTACCAAATGAAGACAAAATCAAACTTGATTCTAAACTGCCAATCGCATCAAAACGTACTGTTATGATCATAATCTCCGGCAGCACCAATAAAAAAATAAACCTTCTCTTCTTAAAATCTAAAATTTCTAAATTCGTACGTACATACTGAATTTCACAAAACACACACACACACTTGCGACTCCCACGGGACGGTACCTGATTCCTCGTACATAAAAAAAAAAAAAAAAAAAAAAAAACATGAATGCATACTGATTGTATATACACACACACATATATATATACATATATATATATATACATATACATAACACAAACACACACACATATATATATGTGTGTGTTTGCAAAACATGTATATATACAAAAGAGTAAACAACAACTTGTGAATATAAATAAAAATAAATCTACCTGAATGCTATGATCTACAGTATATCTAATGCGAATGGACTTGTTGTTCAGTAGAATTAAAACCAATATCCTGGGAAGGGCAAAAGACTTTAGTCACCATCTTCAACCATGCTCTCAGAGGGGAAGATGTATTTTTAAATCGCAAAAACTGTTATTAAAAAAAATCAAACTTCGCAAGCAAAGACATTCAGAAGCCCTACTGTCATTTGAGAACAGCCAATTCAGACACTGCAGCAGATGATAATTTTCTATTTTCTTAGGGTACTGCTATTAACCGACACGAATGCTGGCTTGGTAATTCTTTTGTATTTTGTAGTAAACAATCTTTAATGCAAGCCAAGACGTTTCGAAAACAGGAATCTGCTGCATACGGCTGGATTTGTCACTTTATCTGTTTCATCTGCAATATTTTTTACTGTGCAACAATTACACTTTCATCGTCATTACTCAATCCATGAACATTTATTGTGCCCCAAATCCCCTTAATATACAATTGATAATCCCATGGCAATAACTTACTTCCAAAGGGAATTATATATGATTGATTGCCAGGGCACATTCAAAGGCCATTTGATATAGAGAAAAACAGTGATTTACCAAGTCATCTTTCTTGATCTGAATGAACAAGCCACTGTTTAGTATCAAACTAGTGATTTACCTATTCATAAATGTGTCATCTTTCTTGGTGGCTGGGTTCCGTTGAGCACTCTGTTGAAGAATCTCCACCGGCCAATGAAGTTTATCTGAATTTATTTCTGGTGATCAAAACCTAGTAATGCGGTTCGGATTTACCTTTAGTCCGTTGCTAAGATTGGTTCTTCCGTAAAATAAAATTTGCTGGCTCAGTGGTCTTTTAAGAGCCAACTTGTACAGCTGGGTCAACAGCGGTCTGTAGTTAAAAAATATATTAATAATGAGAGAAAGAGAGAGAGAGAGAGAGAGAGAGAGAGAGAGAGAGAGAGATAGTAGTTTATCACTTGAACGTAATCAACACATCTTACTAACTATAATCTTAAAGCTAATATACAGTACAAACTAGTAAACTAGCACTACAATAACAAAAAGACGATCACCAACACTTAAAATATATATAAAAAATTAAGTATCAGGGCAAACTTTAGGTAATCTTATAATTACCTAAATCTGTCATAGGACATAACGATAGCTCACGTCTGCCTTCTCGTCTTTCTATGATTGAAGTGAAAATTAGGTTTGGAATTCTAAAATTGAGCTCATATTTCGTACATCAATTTACAAGGAGAGTTAGAAAATTGGTTTAGATTCTAGAATAAATTTTAGATTTTATAACTCGCACTTAACGGAATCAGAATTAACTTGATAACTCAACGTGTTCAAAGGAGTTCCTAATAAAGTTTGTCATAAAACCCAAATGAAGTGTACCAAAATGGGGAGACACTTTCACGGTCTATTTTCTTTTCCTTGATGGAGAAGCCGACCGAAACTTATATCAAGAGACGGGACTACGACTATCCATCCTTTCTCTTTGTATAGGGGATACTGTGATGTCCAAAACGATATAAATCAATATCAGCTACTGCGAATGAGAGAGAAATAAAATAATTTACTCGAGTAATGAGAGAAATAAAATAATAGTTTAAACGAGCAAAAACTTGAGTGTAATAAGACTTTTTAGGCTACAGGAAACACACTTCTTAGCCAATGTCATTTTAGGAGTCTCAGGAAACAGCGTCCGATATTTCAAATACACACACAAGCCATTCCCCGCGCTACGTTATTTGATTATTATTATACTGTAGGCTTACTAGGCTTACTGTGGGAATGGTGAATGTGATCTCAGTCAAGGTGTTCAAAGAAAAATTCGAAAATTTTCATACAGAGTTTTGGTTTATTGGAAAATAATCGGTTTGATAAAAATAAAAGTTCAATTTCGTGTCTATGTTTAATGACTGATGATGATGTTTAGCACCAACGTTTGTCTTTCTTTGTCATATTTTATTTGCCATTAGCGTACAACATAGGGGTTGACGAAGGTTTCCTTTCTTGAATTGTGTATGTCAACGTTGTTTTGAAACTGAAATACATTTTGAACAATTACAGTTCAGTTTTAAATGTGTGAATAAACGCACGAAAACTTATTTCCATTTAATACTATTCCTTGGGGACTTGAGGATGATAGGTAGAGAAAAAACCCTTTTTAACTTGCGGCAGCGTAGGTTAATAGCTAATGTCTTACCTGTTAAGGCCCGGTAAGCATTAATTAATAGAGTAGTGGCTGTTAGGAATAGTAAATAATAAAATTAACGTTGGAATAGTTTGGTGGGTGGTCTAAGGGATATCCAATCCTGAATCTTCATTCGGGCTAAAATGATTTAAGGTCGTGAGACTTCCCTAAACTGCTAAAACTGAACTGTAGCTGTTTACAAAGTATTGTGGTTTTAAAGCAACAGTGACATGTACTCACACATTAAGAAAGAAACCCTTTATCAACCCTTATCCTTTGTAATACTAGAAAACGAAAATATGAAGGAAATATAGAAAAGTTTTATTACTACGTGTCATCATCATCAGAGTAATTCAAACTAAATATACAATAACCTTTCTCTTTTTTACCAGATCGATCATTTTCTAAGGAGCCAAAAAACATTATATGTAGAATTTTTCACATAATACCTTTGATGCTGAGATCATAAATATTCACCATCTTCAAAATTTAGCCTGGTGGATCTGTAATAACTTTCATAAATGAGAATCTTAAGTACTACTTTTCGATGCAATTAATTATCTGTCTTCAACGAAACCTCTTCAGTCTGGTTACGGTTCACGAATACAAGTTTTCTAAAACCACAAGGTCGCATCGAATATTACCTACTGACAACTAATACTAATATATTGATATGGGCTAAAGGAAATAAAATAAAAATTGCTGCTTGCCAATAGTAGTTGCCTGTTTTACAGCAAAAACAACAGTGATTCCTATTCCATTCCAAGGCCGACGGCCACCCACTGCCTTAACCTGTACGAGAGAGAGAGAGAGAGAGAGAGAGAGAGAGGGGGGTCTATGGTCTAACCTGGAATAAAGCTAAAGACCAGCTTTTCTAAAGGAATGTTGTGAGAACATACGAACATTACGGCCACCATACTTTCATCATTAAACAGGGCAATATTAGTCTTTGGCCAGGAACAAGAGCCTTAAACTTAAACAATGTTTCATGCAGACAAGTTAACGATAGCACCAATACAAACCTATACGGGAAAGCAAAAGAAAAAACAAAACGATATCCATCATTAGCATTAGTTCTTATGTCAGGTTTTCTCATTATTGGGTTAGACGTAGCATTTACGGACAAACCACTTCAAAGCTTACACCGTCGTCTAGCCAATTGTACGCACCAACAGATGAACGAATTCTGAGGTCAGTTTTCAATGTTTGACAGCAGTGCTGGGGATAAGGGCGCCCCAGTATTCCTTACTCCAAAATGCCATACATGATGTGCACGATTTGTTATTTAATTCACTTACATTACTCATGCTCTGCATGAGCAATCACCCGTCCCCCTACCCCCAACCATTCGAAACAACATACTACGGTTGTCTTTTAGGTATTCATGGATTGTGTGTTTTTTCCTTCATTTTTAAAGTCTTTCGATTATTTAGTTATAGTAAACCAATTTTCAATTCAACGAGGCTTTTTCCTTACAGGCAATCTCCATAAACCCTATTCCTTAACACACTAGAGTTGGATACTATACGAGAACTACTAAAAGCTTTGTCAGCTGACTGTTTCGAAAAACTAAAGATGAAAAGATGAAGCTGACGCAGAGGTGATAATGAACTCGTGGGCATATGAAAGTAAATGACGCAATAAACAATGGTCAGAGGATGTATATACAGTATAAGACAAAACAAACATCCACATAAAAGAAATTTATCAAGAGTTAAAAATCCGGGTATATATGAATACAGAAACAAGCAAATTTACTGAATAAAAGAATGCATAAAGTGATAATCAGATTACCGGAGACGTTAAAGCACATTCCCCTTGCTATGAACCAGGAACATGAGATTTCGAAAACTTTCAAATACTGCAAATTAATTATAAGGGGGTTTTAGGGACATGCCACTCTACAATACTAGGGTTCTACAACTACAGGCTTTGCATACCTAAGAGGAGAATGTTCTCCAATATTGGCACAGAGCATGCACCCTTTTTACTCTATGGGTACAGTTGGCAACGGATACCGAATAAGCTTTCACTTTTTTTTTTATTAGGAAGGTGTCTTGGTTGTTGATCACGCGGATAAATGTGGTAATGAACGCTGTGAACACAGAACAATGCAATCTAGTGTTATGTGGAAAACAAGGTGATCCAGTGTTTTTTTGAAATTTTTTGAAGGCCGAGGAAAAAAGATGTATGTGAGCATACTTAGCCTCCCATTATTATGAGATGGAGATGTAATTTGTGATCTTTATCGATCTAAGCGTGTTACATATTATTACATATAAATGAATAGATATATACACACTCATATGTATATATATATATATACATTATATATATATATATATATATATATATATATATATATATATATATATATATATATATATATATATATATATATATATATATATATATATATATATATATATATATATATATATATATACATATACATATACATATATATATATATATATATATATATATATATATATATATATATATATATATATATATATATATATATATTGTTTCCTCTCAGAGGAATGGCTCCAAAATTACCTGGCCGTAACTAATCGGTCTACCTTGGGCAAGAATCAAATTTGGCTGTTCTCGCTGGCGAGAGCAGAACTGTAAGAACTAGATTACGACCTTATAAACATCTGCCTTTTTTCCTTGGAGAAGAGGGGTTGGGGTTTAGAATAAATTCCCTTTCCTTTTGTAAACCGGGGGTATAGAAATGGTGTTGCTAATCACATGCCCACCCGACAGATGGTAACTTATATACGACAGCATTTGAAAATTAGTGATGAGATTACGCTCAATAATCTTGAAAGCCTTTTGCAATATCCGCAAAAATATTAAAAGACAAACAGGAAGGAATGTCGTATTGTTCGTGGCAAGAGCTATAACGTTTAGGTTTAGGTCATACGTATTATCTAAATCTAGGCTTGCTGTTAAAATGAAAATGAAATTAGTGCGAAGTTTTCAATGAAACAAAGATGATTTATGAAGAACTGAAGCACTGGCATAAGAGACAGTGGAATTTTATTTGGAATACCGAGTCCTAAAAGTCATTCACGACAAAGAAGCAAATTGGACGGAGGACCAGAGTCCAACTGGACATTACCTATAATTGGGGAAAAGAACAAACATTGTGTGTGTGCACATACACCTTCTCGAAGTTACATACATACACATACATACTCAGTCCTCTAAAAGTGGTCTCCCAGCTTCTCGTCAGATATGAATGCAAAAGCATTACTACTCTCTAGACTTAATGGGGATTTCTAATTTCTCAAAGACACAGTCGTCCTAGTCACAGTTTTCCATTAAATTCTAAATCAATTTTGTAATTCGTGAGTTCTAAGGTCTCTGATTACTACAACACCTAATTATGTTAATGATAAAAAATTATTTTTTCCCCGAACAAAAATAATACTCACCACTTCTTTTTAAATTTGCAGTCTTTTAATGCATTTCAGTACTTTCCATAAAAAGTATGAAGTAAATATTTTTTCTGTAAATACTAGTTTTTATATGTGTGCACGCAAAGTCTGGTGTGTACATATTACATATGCCCATATGTGCCCAATTAAGCAAGTATGTATACTGTAATAAAATTTCCAATTGCTTTCACAAACAACCGTGGGAAATGGAAAAGAATCATTCTCCAATATTCCAAAGATACTGAACAAAAATCACCTCAGAATTATGCATTCCAATTCACATCCGTTATCATTTATCAATATAGAATCATTCACTTGTAGCTCTTACAGAACTCAATACTTCCAGCCTTTACATTTTAGAAAAGTAAAAGAGAAATAACAGAAAGAATAACATGAGAAAAAAATATCAATAGTTCATTTCATCAACTTAAAAACTGTTGGTAATTTTTTTTAGAAGAACCATGAATTGCTAGTTAAAAGAACTGCAAACTGTATTTAAGTATCACATCGGCAATTCAAAATACCTCAATAATGACATTTCATTTTGGATCAGTTGGGAAATATTCAAACATTTCTTCGATTATGAATGTGTAACGATCAAAAATATTTGCTATACCAATATTTCTCGTTTTCATTACAAGAAAAAAAAAATTGAAAATTTTAACCCATTTCTCTCTTTCATTAGAAGAAAAACTCTGAAAATTTTAACACTTTTGTTTGACTCAACTCTCTCTCTCTCTCTCTCTCTCTCTCTCTCTCTCTCTCTCTCTCTCTCTCTCTCTCTCTCTCTCAAGGAAAAAAAACTGAAAATTTTAACCCATTTCTCTCTTTCATTAAAAGAAAAACTCTGAAAATTTTAACACTTTTGTTTGACTCAACTCTCTCTCTCTCTCTCTCTCTCTCTCTCTCTCTCTCTCTCTCTCTCTCTCTCTCTCTCTCTCTCTCAGTACTTTTGCTAAAGAGCGACACTTTTTCCGCCATAATTTGGTCTCTGTCACTAAAATTAATGAACTAATTACTCAACATCTTTGGTAATTATTTCAATACGTCACAGACTCGCGAAAGTTCAGAAATATGGCCTCTAAAGATACGACCAACTGCGAGGAGGCAATTAGACTTTTGGGGAATGAGAACAAATATTGGTTCCGGCCTCTGGCCTCAAGATATGATTGAAGTCGAGGCATAAAGAAAACAAACATAGGAGAGAGAGAGAGAGAGAGAGAGAGAGAGAGAGAGAGAGAGATAATGGGTAGTTTGTTCAGCAGCATCATGGTTAGTTGCTTTCAAAATGACATTCGAGGTAGAAAATTTTGTTCCTCACTACAATTCTATGAGAGAGAGAGAGAGAGAGAGAGAGAGAGAGAGAGAGAGAGAGAGAGAGAGAGAGAGAGAGAGATTCCGAGGAATTATGGGTGGTCTGTTCAGCAGCATCATGGTTAGTTGGTCTCAAAATGATAATATTTGAGGTAAAAAAATGTGTTGCTCACTACAATGCTATGACGGAGAGAGGGAGAGAGAGGCAGCACTATAAGTAATGAGAGACAATACTCCTGCTAATTACAGCTTTCTTAATTCGTTTCTTATTCTTTAAAGAGATAATATCTTAAAGAACAATAAGAACACCAGCAAAACTTTCTTCGCGTCAATCATAGCAGTAAAATGCATTATTCTCCGGCAGGAATTTCCAAAGACTTACCATTGCAATATCCTGCCACCGAGTAAATAAGGAAAAGAAAAAGCGGCCATCTTGGTTTTTTTTAATGGTCATCGGTCGCATATCCGGAATTTTCTGACAATCCGATCTTATGATCACTAGCAATACATTAAAGCCCCTTTCTTGACAATGGGGTACTTCCTGTCACTAGTAACTTGGACCCCTTGCTGAAAAAACAAAAAAAAAAAGTGGGGGGGATAACCAAGAATCCAGAGCGCTTGACATAAATACGGATAATATTTCCTCTTCGTTTCTCCGCCTGTCTGAATGTTTCTCTCTTTCATTCTGTCTTTCTCCCTCTCTCTCCTTTTTCTGATATTTACATTCCTAGTCCAGTGTTCATGATGCCAGCCTCACCAATTAGACCAGTGGTTCTTAACCTTTTTCAATGCATGCACACCTTTCAAATCAGCAGTCAGTTCTCGCACCCCCTGAATTGCTGAAATAAAAAAAAAAAATAATAATAATAATAATAATAATAATAATAATAATAATAATAATAATAATAATAATAATAATAATAATATTATTATTTTTTTTTATTATTATTAGTTATTTTATTTTATTTTAATTTTGTTGCAGAAAAAATAACATGCGTATATAAAATATACTTTGCTTTAATTATAACCTCGCACCCCTTAGGAACCGCCTTCGCAGCCCTGGTTAAGAACCACTGAATTAGACGGCAAAGTCTCCATTCCCCGGAAACACCAATTAATTTTAGGCACTTTCCATTATATCTCACTGTTCCTCTGCTAACCTATAGTCAACGAATTATGCACGTGGCCATAGGCAATAGGGGAGGGTCGCAGCCAGGTGGATGAGACAAGGGTCGAGCAATATCATCCCAAAATAGATGCTCAGAAGTGGAAAACTTGCACCTTTTTGAAGCCACTCTCAAAAAGGAGAAATGGGTGCGGTCTGAATGTCTGATATATATATATATATATATATATATATATATATATATATATATATATATATATATATATATATATATATATATATATCAAGATAAAAAATAAACCGTATGCAACGCCTATTCAGATGCTGTTATTAAATCCAGAACTTGTTAAAGCTCGGTGCATTTGGCACCTCTTACTCCTCGATACATACTCCACTTCGCCTGATGGGACTTTCTGACTTGTGAATGGGAAGCTATTTGCATTTTGCCAGGCGCACTAATGAAAAGCTCCAGTACTAATTGATTAATCTACTACAGTAGATCAAAATTTCATGAATTATATGTATGCAAATACATATGTGCATTTACATGGACGTCAGCATCTCCGCGTATTACATTTAATATTAAGTGGACAGTGCTTTTCTCTTTCTTTTCCTCTAACACCTAATCAAAGCAAAATGAAAGTAACAGGATTTTTTTTTTATAATAATGACAGTGAATGAAATTTATAAAACATGGCTGCGGTTCTCTCTCAAAAACGGAATTTGTACCTCAGGATTAAGGATCACATTTCAACTCCTTTTGAAGAGAAAATATCAAGATACCATATAAACTGCAATGAATAACGGAACAACAGGGTTTACTATCAAAATAATAGTCAACACAAGTAAAGTAGATGACCTGATATAGAACAGATAAAAATAAAGGTTTTGTGACTACTCAAATATTGTAGTACTGGAATACTTCGGTATATGCTCTTTACCACAGAATTCTTTGATAACTAACACCTTATAAACGATAATATCATCGATAATATCTAGAGATGTTGGGTATGAGGCACCAAGCACGCGGATGGGCCTTACGTATTATAATTACAATAGTGCGTAATTAAAAGTCTATTTTATGAATTATACCACCCACGTAATGGGGTGAGAGAGGAGAGAGAGAGAGAGAAAGAGAGAGAGAGAGAGAGAGAGAGAGAGAGAGAGAGAGATTTGCCAGCCGAATATTTTTCAAGCAATGCTATCAAATCCTTTCATTTTTTTCCGCAAATATATTTCAGAGGATTGAACAGCGGTTTAATTGCACACGCCCCAACACACCTCAATGGGTGTCGTGAAGTTTTTCTACCTCAAAACAAGAATGGGTTCACTCGCCGTTATGCTGTACTTTCGCAAAAATGCTCTGCTGCAAAAACGAATTGAATAATGCCAGAGATAACATGTAAGTGAATCCTGAAAAATCAAAATTAATGCTAATCTTGATTGTGCTCAGTGCAAAATGGTACATTTTATCCTAGGAGTTCGCGTTCATAAGCGATAATGCTTAATTCACGAATATATGACTGCGTATTTCTCTTCCCGTGGCCGAGAGGATAGTGCGGTTGCAGACTGGGAACATCAGCAGGCTATTTCAGTGGGGTCTTTCGCATATAATGAGTATAATTCATCTTCCTCCTGGATTATGAGAATTTGTTACATGAGATGACATAATTCAATCTGGATTATTCAAAAAAGATAAACTTTTTAGGGAATGTTGTGCTGTTAATAAATAAGCTAGCAAACTGTCATTGAACATTTGTAAACGAACACAAACAAAAGGATCCAAATTCCAGAATTTAATTTCATTTCGGTTTATCCAAATTTGCCGACTTTTATTGCATTCCAGTTTATCTAAAATTTCCGATTTTATTTCATTCCGGTTTATCCTAAATTTCCGACTCTCATTTCACTCCGGTTTATCCAAAATTTCCGACTTTTATTTCATTCCGGTTCATCCAAATTTTCCGACTTTTATTTCATTCCGGTTTATCCAAAATTTCCGACTTATTTCATTCCGGTTTATCTAGAATTTCCGACTTTTATCTCATTCCGGTTTATCCAAAGTTTCCTACTTTTATTTCATTCCGCTTTATCTAAAGTTTCCTACGTTTATTACATTCCGGTTTATCCAAAATTTCCGACTTTCATTTCACTCCGGTTTATCCAAATTTTCCGACTTTTATTTCATTCCGGTTTATCCTAAATAAATCATGAATTCGTGACAGACACTCTTTTGCAAAAGTAAGTCGACAAGAAAGCATCTGCATGATTTTACATATAACTTCCTATTCATGATATTAAACGTCAATCTGAATGGAGAGTGTGCAATTACTTGCGCTTAACATTTTTGAGAGAAAAGTCACCTTTGCCATAAAAAATTTTTAAGTTCCATCTCGATCCTCCCAATGATTGCATTCTGAGTATCACCTCAGTCTACCTCTTCCTTTTTTCGTCTCATCTGTCCTCTCTCTCCCTCTCTCTCCCACATTCTTCCCTTTTCCCCCTCCCCCAGTATGGAAGTCGCTATTTGCACAGTCACTCAACAAATAAGGCCCTTACCATCTGCTATCTCCAGAGTCACTCTGCCAATAGAGTTCTTTTTCCCCATTGTCGAGTCTGCAAACAAAACTCATTATATACTCTTTCCTGATCAGCTTTGCAAATAGTAGTGTCATCCTTTGTTATATTTCAAGGTCTGTGTGCTAGCATATCAGCGAAACGTTTTTTCCTTTCTCTTTTCGCTGCCTGTAGATAAGTAGAACACAGTTACAAATATAACTGAGGAAAATGTATTTTCGTAGTGCTTACTCATTATTATCAGAGCTCTCCCGCAAGAAAACGTTCGTCGACCTTTCGAGACGTAGAGAGTAGACGGACTACTTGAGAAATTACCCTCAGAACACAAAATTGGGTCTGGTCTAAAGAAATTATGTGAGAAAATGAGGTTTCGTTTGGATAAGATGAAATAAAAAAAAAAAAAAGCAACAAAATAATCTCGTGCTTAAAATGTGAACAATGTCAAAATGGCAAATGCTTCCCGTAAAAGTGGTTGTTAACACAAATTTACTTGATAATAATATAAGCAATATAAGTCTTGCAGTAGTCAGACTATTATCAGTTATTCATCTAATATGTGAAAGATCACAAACTCACCTTGTAAATATACCTTATAAAATGAGAAGAATAAGTATGTCATGGAACAGTTTTCAAATTTCTATGTTATACAGTATGAACAGCATGCATTCTGAAAGGATTGCTAAAATAATACATACACCTTAACAGTTCCTCTCAAAGAATATTTCAGTTTGTGAAATGTTCTGTAAAATAAGAAAGCCCCCGACGATAACTATTTTTAGTACGAAGGTCATGGTCAAAGTCACCAAGCGTCATTTGTAACGGCTTCATTAGTGGAGCGTGCATGTCAAATACGAAGACCTAATCTCTCGCAGGTCATACGGAATGGCCGTTAACATAAGCTAAGGTAATTGGAACCGTAATTTCACCTTCTGGCAAAGTCATTACATAACAAAACACTTACGGTTCAACCCTCTTCATGCACATCTCAGTAAGTTAGTCCTCTTCTGTATTCATAAAATAGACTTTTAATTACGCACTATTGTAATTATATTACGTAAGGCCCATCCGCGTGCTGTGTGCCTTGTATCCAACATCTCTAGATATTATCGATGATATTATCGGTTATAAGGTGTTAGTTATCAAAGAAGAGGTAAAGTCCATATACCGAAGTATTCCGGTACTACAGCATTTGAGTAGTCACAAAACCTTTAATTTTATCTGTTTTACATCAGGTCATCTACTTCATGAACATCTCAGTAAGTTAGTCCTCTTCTGTACACTTGCTTCTTCTGCACCAAGTCTGACGGACACCCTTTCAGCTGCGTAACAGGAATTGCAATGTCAGGGTTAGTAAGACACGCATGTTAACAAACAGACAGACCAACAGACAATCAACCCTCTTTCATACACATCTAAACAAGATGGTTTACCTTTGCACTGAGTTTTACTTGGAACCCCTTCAACTAGTAGGACAAGTTGTGATGACAAGGTAAGTGGTGGCTGCCACACTGTTGGGGAGACAGACCGATGACTGCCCACCTTTACAACAAATTTGACTGACATGCCATCTCCCATTTATAAGAAGCTATTATGGCAAGGTAAGCGGGACAGATTTGCTGAAAGATGAATAAATGGATAGCCAGGCAGACGGTCTCACTTCATCAACATCTACGCATGATGACCTAACCTGGTAATAATCGTCTGAAAGCCTTTCGACAGTGTAATCAATGCAATGACAAGATGGACGGACCGAACAGCAAGAAAGACGGAGAAATGGAGAGGAGTAAAAAATATTTCACGTCTTTGTTAACAGGAAGATAATGCTGTGATCAAGATCATTGTCGCAGAAAAATTACCAAAACAAAATTGCAGAGCGAAGTGCCCAGGATCACCTGATAAAGTGAGCAGAGGTACTTGAAAATAAGGGACTAGAGTCACAAGGTTACGTAAAAGTAAAAAAAAAAAAATGTTTAAGCTTACGTGAAATAGATAACCTAACGCAGGAGTATCATCCCATCCTTCAAAAAGGGAGCACCGTCACTAAATCACGTAATAAAGTAGAATACTACAAAACACATATCCAGTGTGATAAGAATAAAATGTCACTTTAAAAATGGTACAGGTGTGGTGTATATATATATATATATATATATATATATATATATATATATATATATATATATATATATATATATATATATAAATACATATAAATACATACACAATAAATTGGCCAGGTTCAGAAAACCACGAAAATGAGTAAGCACGACCAAAGAAACAAGAAACACGTTAGATAAACCACACTATCAGTTTATAAAATGACCAAAAAAATTCAGAAATAAGAGAATATGCGCCCGCGAGTGTGTTTGTGGTGTGTGCTTGTATATATGTGCTGCGTGTGCGTGTTCGTGCATAACACAGCAATTTTCCTTTTACGATGAATTTCATGGATGTTGCCGACTACCAATTAATGGCTGATGAGGCTTCAACGACAGCTGGGAAACTACTCAGCGCGGAATAACAATGTTAAGCATTTCACACGCCAGAAAAGGGGTCAACTAAATGTACCATTCATTTTACTTTTCAGATCTCTACGATCTCTTTTATGGAATACTAATCTTATTTCACAGGGGTAAACGGCATTTTAATTTTTCCTCATCTGACAGTCGCATAAACGATCTAATTTTCCACTTTTAGTTGAATTAACGAAAAATTCAGAATTCTGGCTGATCACAACTAATATCCAGAAAACAGCTTTAGCCGCCATTATCACGCTGCATTCCAACTGAGAATTTGCAATACTGAAACAGTACTAGAAACAAAAGCAGCAAAAACAAGCGCCTTCTCTAGCCTTGCGAAGAAGGCGATCCAATGACCAGCTGCCACTCTGGAGCGACAATGTCATTCATCTTTCAACAGAGCTGCATGTCGCAGTGGATGCTCCTGGGCGACGTAGGTGTCGTGAACGCCTGTGTGTGTGTGTGTGTGTGTGTGTGTGCATGTGTCTGTGGGAGGGAGGTTGGGGGGGGATGTCTGTGCGCGCGATTACCTCATCATCGCGACGTCTGAGCATGTGTCCTGGGCGACGTGTGTGTGTGTGTGTGTGTGTGTAAATGTATACGAATCAGAACACAAATGTGTATGTGTGCGTGTGTGTAAATGTATACGAATCAGAACACAAATGTGCAGTGTGTGTGTGTGTGTGTGTGTGTGTGTGTGTGTGTGTAGATGCGTGCGTGTTTTCGTGTGTGTAATAACTACGTCAGCTTCCCTGCAGAAGCGGACATGTAACATCAAAGTCACTGATAGGCACCAGATGTCTCCGCGGTTCCCTACTGGCTCGCCAACTCATCAGGGCGCTGTTATCGCCAGAAAAGAACGCAATTAGGGAGTCTTTCTCCTCGCTTAGGGTGTTTTCTTCTTCCATTATGGCCGCAATAGAAGAAGGGATATCACGAGAAAAGTAATGAGAGAGAGAGAGAGAGAGAGAGAGAGAGAGAGAGAGAGAGAGTGCATGATAGCCAGTAATGATGGAAAGAAAACAAGTCAAAAATACACACAAAATAAACATACAATTATTGAGTCAAAATAAAGTGTACATTACAAAAAAAAAAAAAAAAACTGAACATATAAAACAAGAATTCACGAATAATCAGAAATAAAAACTTACACCCATGAATTTTCTTCATGCCACTGCTGTCCCCTAGCTAAGGGGTTGGTTGCCTTGATGAGTCTTCTCCAAGCACTCCCAGCGTTCGACTCTCCGACCGGCCAATGAAGAATTAGAGGAATTTATTTCTGGTGATAGAAATTCATTTCTCGTCATAATGGTTCGGATTCCACAATAAGCTGTAGGTCCCGTTGCTAGGTAACCAGTTGGTTCTTAGCCACGCAAAATAAATCTAATCCTTCAGACCAGCCCTAGGAGAGCTCTTAACCAGCTCAGTGGTCTGGTTAAACTAAGATATACTTAACTTTTTTTCCTAGGGCTGGCCCAAAGGATTAGATTTATTTTACGTGGCTAAGAACCAATTGGTTACCTAGCAACGGGACCTACAGCTTATTGTGGAATCCGCTTATTGTGGAATCCGAACCACATTATACCGAGAAATGAATTTCTATCACCAGAGATAAATTACTCTAATTCTTCACTGGCCGGCCGGAGACGCAAACTCGGGCCTAGCAGAGTGCTAGCCGACAACTCTACCGACTCCTCCAACGAGGAACTAAAAACTCATCCCATACCATCTCAGTCTCTACTCTCTATCATAACAGAAATCTTTACCACTCCAGCACTTCTGATTTCTTGGTTTTCTCTTCTTTCACGTAGCTAAATTTCTAAAATCCGCCTTAGCATCCTCATTTCTGTTCGCGCCGGCTTCTGTTTCACTCTTCTTCTTAATGCCAATGTTTCTGAACCATACATAATCACTGGTCTGATAACGGTATAACAGATCTTTATTTACTGTTTATATGGCATTCTTTGGTCACACACTACACCTGCCACCTGCCACACACCCTTGTATCCAAACATACACATAAAAAAAGTAGCACAGGTGACCTCATTAGAGACTGAAATGCTTTCGCCAACCAACCTAAAAGTGGGAACAATGAGACGAACGAATGGTAAAACTTCTTTTGATAAAGTAATTAACAACGAGACGAACAAATGGTAAAACTTCTTTTAATAAAGTAATTAACAATGACGAACAAATGGTAAAACTTCTTTTGATAAAGTAATTACAAATGGTAAAACTTCTTTTGATAAAGTAATTAACAAATGGTGAAACTTCTTTTGATAAAGTAATTAACAATGAGACGAACAAATGGTAAAACCTCTTTTGATAAAGTATTTAAAATATTAAGTCCAGAAACGGGGGTAATAACCCTCATATAAATTTAAAATAAAAAAATAAAAGCGATTTCCCTAACCAAGTCTGTATTGATGCTCATTACATTTTAGTAAAAAAAAAAATATTTATTTGTTATTTTATAAGATGAGTAAAACTCTTTGACCTTCTGTAGAGCAAGCATTAAGCAAATAGTTATTGCCGAAATAGAAAAGCATAAACAAAGAGACTTAACCCCTGGGGTACTTGTATGCCCGAATAGAAGAGAAGACTGAAGTCTGAGGAAAAACTGCAGAGATGTTGAAAAAGCATTTCAGATTTAGCGTTATCTGGAAGTACTACTCCACTGAAGAGTAAAAATATGAACATTTGAAAAAAAAAAAACAACAAAGAAAATACATTTCCCACCATGAAAGACGTTTTTATATTTGTATAAAAATGTCAGATATTGAATGCATCAGACACATGACCGCTCGACAGCATCCTGAAGTTTAACTTGGGTGTTAAAACTACATTCTCGATTTAACGCTGAACAATCATGGAAATTTGGTCAGTATGAAAAAAAAAAAAAAAAAAAAACACATACACACATGCAACAAATATACTTGATTCCGACAAAGGGAAAAATGAATCAAATCCAGCATTCTGAGAGAACTGTCTATGCAATACATGTCCCCTACCGACCCCCAACCAACTTCTTTCTACGATGTCTTACTGACCTCGAGATTGAGGAAGACACAATTATCTTCTTGCATAAGAAGAAAACCTCACAATATTCTCCAACAAAATGAGTTCGGTGGATAGTCTTTCGCGGCCTGATTTCACTATTCTTTAAGTGAAATTAGAAAAGAACCCTGGAAAGTGCTCAGTGATGGAAAGACCAACGAAACAGGCGTGCGATCTCCCTTCAAGCACATCTGCACACGATCGTCTACCTTTGCACCAAGTTTGATGGAACTCCGCTCAACCATTTACAGGAGTTGTGATGACGGGGGAAGTGTGACAGGCACACTGAAGGCAAGATAGACGGACAAACTGATACAAAAAACTACAGATCTCGACTCTTGTCAATAAAGGAGTAACTAGAACCCACTATGTGGGACCTGGGCTAACAAACTGTAAGGTATAGTATAAGTCAATATGGGAGGACTGACAGAGTTAATACGGGGAGACTGCTAGAATGTACAACGTAAGATAAACAGCAGTCACCATTAAATGTATCATTACTGTACGTACCCCAAGTATGAGAGTCCGCAATAACACACAAAAAAGAAATAACTTTTTCTTCAAATACAAAATCCTTTGTAGTTTTACCGAGCCTGACTTTTACAACAGCATATCATTACAACTCCACATTCATTGATAAATTTAAAAAACAAAACCCAGAACTATTTATAATATTGTTAATGAACTACTTATAATACTGGAGTTGATTATGGAGAGCGCATGTTAAATACACACACAAAAAGGTAAGTGCATGTGCCCCCGGCCAGGGTAGATGCACTTATAACTTATAATTCCTCTTTGAGTCGGTAGAGCTTCGGAAACTCGATGGGCGGAGTTCAATTCCCCGGCCGGCTGATGAAAGTTGGGAAATAATTTCTGGTGATAGAAATTCATTTCTTGTGTTTATAAAAAAATGTCATTTGTTTATAAATGAGCCACGTAAAATAGTCTAATCTTCTCAGTCTATCAAGCTGTTAATCAGCTCTGTGGTATATATAAACTATATATACTTTTTCTTAATTCCCTTATATATATATATATATATATATATGGGTATATTATATATTTGTGTTTATAAAAAAAGTCATTTGTCTATAAGTGAGAAATATCTCTCTGTCACTTATGGACAGATGTGTATGTGTTTTATAAACACAAATATATATATAATACTATATGTATATTTATCTTTGGAACAGTTTATATCATAAAGAGAATATATATGATAATATGCATATATTTTGATAGACAGAAAGATATTCTGTCACTTATGGACAGATGACCTTTTTATAAACACAAATGTGTATAAAACTAATGCCCACGATTTGATATTAAAGTCATTTAAGTGATTGTTGCATGTATGTACATGCACTTATATATATATGTATATATATAATATTTATATTAATAGTCATTTGTATTTGTTTCATATATGTATATATATATATATATATATATATATATATATATATATATATATATATATATATATATATATATATAACAATATAATATATATATATATAATATATAATATAATATATATATACATATAAATATTTATATTTATATATACTCATATATATATGTTAATAAATATCATGCCATAATACATATGTTAATGTGTGGTTTTCTTGCAATAAAAGCATCTAAAATGCCCAGTTTTTATATTTCAACACTCCATGCATCCATAATTGTTGAAATAATTAATTACTCTCCCAACTAGCTGCGCCACTCACCTCTACCTTGCATGCACTCTTTGTACTCGCTGGATATTAAGGCTCTTCCACTCTATCTAGCCAACACTTTCTCGACCTCTATCTCCTCCTTCCTCTTAAAACTTCTCCTTTGCACACATTTTTTTTTACCAATCTGTCACCTTCTTTCTTTCCATACGACTAATTCCCACAAAATTAACTAATCCATCTTTTCACCTATAATAACAATTTCATCAAATCTCCCTTGAATAAATGTATTTTTCATGTATTTAACCGTCCTTACTTCACATCTACTTTACAATTCAAACATTTATTTTAACAACTTTCTATTTTTCTCTCTAATCTGCATTTCACCTCCATAATTTACAAATAAAAAAAGAAAAAAGCTGATTCAACAGTTCTTTCACACATAGATCTTTTGCTTCCACTGACACTTTTCTCATAAATCTACAACAGTAAGTGTAATCTTAATCATGTAATGCACAGTCCAGTGGATAATCACATACCTGTTCCCAGTAGAGAAAAGCAATAACACATGTACATAACTACAGTAATATCCCTCAGTGGTGTTGACCCACAAGAATCAACTTTAATCAGAATGCAAAAGTGTAAGCCTTGTGCTTGTGACGCGTTCTTTCCATTTCTAGGGTAATAAAGAAACTTGTAAATTCTCTTGAAGACGTTTGTTTGATTGGTCTTGACTTTATTAACGATTCTGACACCTTTAACTATGGCTCACTTAATTATATTGAGGAATCTTTGCAACATCGCTACGGAGTAATATTTGACGATTTATACACACAAGTATATGCATTTTCACAACTCCTATTAAATACCTGTATCTACAGTATATAGTCTTCCCATCAGACTATGTGTTTCATTAAATGGTTTTCAACAAACCGGTGATGAAGGAGGACATTACAATAAAAAAAAACTGCTAACAACAGGAACAACAAAAAAAAAAAGTTCAAAATTTTTTTCTAGAAAAATCAAGGAGCTGAATACCTTACACACTTATGGATAATAGCTATGATATAATACATCAAAATCATTCAGAAGAATCATCAACATATAAATATAAATTAATATTAATAATATTTCCCGTTTATGCGAACAGTGTTTAAAGTAGTAAGAGAAACCTGCATAGGTGTATATCAACTTCATGTACTTATCAGCAAGACACAACTCTGTGAAGTTGAACAATGCTTGAGAACATCTGTACCATCAGAGCAAGGCATTCTCGATCACTGTATTTCTCTCTCTCTCTCTCTCTCTCTCTCTCTCTCTCTCTCTCTCATGTTAACTACCCTGAAATCAACAGGCAATAAAAAAGCATTATCAAAGTATTTCGGGATTTCAGAAAATAATGGACTTTCTGCTCCATTTAATTCTATCCTCTAACTTGCTACGCAAATGTTACTTGAAGTAAATATTCTTGCTATGTAATTTGCGGAGACAAGTTAATTAAATGCCAGGATGAAGATTGAAATGGCAAACGAGTTAACGAAAGAGAGAGAGAGAGAGAGAGAGAGAGAGAGAGAGAGAGAGAGAGAGAGAGAGAGAGAATATAGTTGTGTCCAAGGTTTTGATATAGAAAACTAAATTATCCCTTATGAAGATATCTAAAAGAAAAACACACAAAAAACTTAAGAGAAATAGAAAATCTCAAGATACTTTCCGCAATGAAAGTTAAACCACAAGTAAACAAATTCTATCTAGTTTTCCCTTACCAACGAAAATTCATTCGACAATTATTGTCAAAGTAAAGAGCAAAGCGTTGGTAGCACATTCTACGTTTGGGCATGGCGTTTTCTCAAATCATCCCATGGAATTTGTTGAAAAAAATTAAAGAAATACGATAGAATAAGAATTCACTCATTCTCTTCTACGATTCCACTTTGGATAGCGACTGCTAGGCGCGTCAAGCCACTTACAACTCTCTAAATGGAAACAATACACCGAATTGCTCATTAGAGAATAATGACAGAGGAAGGAGCTGCATGCAGTGGCAGTAACAGTAGTGTCGTAAATCTCGAGGATGGCATTAAAGGCAGCTGATGTCAGGACCTACATCATATCAAGAGCGCGTTCAGATACGCATAAACTGGAGAGCGGTTTTCCAAAGACGAACCAAAGAACGACCCAAACTCTAGTCCTGTGGTGGAGTA
Source organism: Macrobrachium rosenbergii (assembly GCF_040412425.1). Classification (NCBI taxonomy): domain Eukaryota; kingdom Metazoa; phylum Arthropoda; class Malacostraca; order Decapoda; family Palaemonidae; genus Macrobrachium; species Macrobrachium rosenbergii. Next base: position 29,746,303 of record NC_089790.1, read on the forward strand.
ATATATTTTATTTCACTGCAACAATGAGGGTTATGTAACAGTGATTCTTGTGAGGTCGTCATCTGTTTCTTTTAACTGTACCGTAAGTTTCATGAAAAAAAAATACAAGTCTAAAAACATTTTTAAACTGAAATCTTTTCTTGTAGCGATATTGTACAGATGAATATATAGGAAAGGTCTGATAATATCTATGTACCACCATAACACGAAAAAGAAAATTACACCAACAATATCAACAATAGCAAACGTAAGAATCGAGAATGAATGAAAATTCAAAAATGACAATTAAATTCCCCCAGCTGTCAAGAACAAAACTTCAACACCCTACATCTCTCAAGGATAAAAGTTCAACTCAACAGGATGAAAATTCAGTCGCCTGCAATTTTAAAGAATGAAAATTCAACTCTCTGCAACTCTCACGGATAAAGGACCAAAACCTTGTACCTCCAAATGGTGAAAATTCAACTCTTACTGATAAAATTTCAACTTTATCCAACTCTCAAGAACAAATGTTCGACTTCCTAAAACTCTAAGCAATACAGTTTTTACCCCCGGTATGTCTAAGGATGAAAAATCAACTCCTTGTACCCTCAAAGATGAAAATTCGACGCCTTGCAATTCTAAATGATGAAAATTTAACAGTGTAACTCACAAGGATGAAGCTTTAACCCCTATAACTAGCAATGATGAAAACTCTAACGAACAATAAATTAAACTCTGCAACCCTCAAGGACAAAAATTTAACTTCATTAACTCCAAGTAACTCTAAAGGATGAAAATTTAATCCATATAGAGCTACAGGATGAAAATTCAACCGCCTCAAATTAATATAAGATTAAAAAGATTAAAATTCAGTCCCATGTGACTCACAATTATGTCAACTAAGTCCTCTTCAATACTCAAAATGGAAATTCAGGCCCAGCAATTCTCATAGAACCTTGGAACTCACAAGGATAAAAATTTAACTCCCTGTAACTCTCAATGATGAAAATTAAACTTCTTGTTCCTATCAAGGATGACAATTCAGCTCTCTGTGACTCTGAAGCATTAAAATTCAATCCCCTAGGACCGTCAAGCATGAAAATTCAGTCCTCTGCAACTATCAAAGATGAAAATTACAATCTGGAATTCCCAAGTACAATAAATCAGCTTTCTGCAACTATCAAAAATGAAAATTTAACTCCCGGTGATTCTCAACCATAAAAATTCCACTATGTTTCTCTAGAAAAGAATTAAACTCCCTGCAACTCCTAAGGATCAAAATTAAATCTTTGCAATCCTCAAGGAAGAGAATTTTGTCCCCCGCAACGCTCGCATTTTCACATCTAACTCTTGTTTCAGAACCTACAGAAGACACGGCTCTTTGCAGCAACTTATTCCCCGAGAACCCTGACATTTGTCGAAAGCTAAACCACTGTCTCAAGAATCTTTCACCTGTGGATATTTTCCTTTTCACTTGCATTCAAATTTGAAATTATCTTTCAGGAAAAGAGAGAGAGTGAAAGAGAGACAGAGAGTTTATTCATTATTAGTTTCTATGAAATGGACAGTGTTTTGAGAAGGATAAGAAGAAATTGATATGAAGGTCTGTTAACTGACAAAAAGTTAATAATCTGAAAGCATTTAGTACCGAAAATATGGAAAACAACAAAACTGGACACACCGCCCGATATTATAAAGGAAAGAAAGTGAATGATACACCATTTACAAAGCTCATAACTTCAAATCCTTTCATATTTAAGGAGAGTACAAATTCTAATAGACCTTACAATCAAATAACTAGTTTAGAAAATATAATTTAAATTCCACCACATCGGAGAAAGTGCACTGCTAAAAAAAACTGTCAAAAGAAATAATGACTCATAACCCCAAATTTTATTAACTGCAACACATAATATGAAGCCTAAAATAATTGCGCCATCGCCCTCTCCCCGTGCATAAGTTGGAATTCCCCTCTATTATTTCCGGGTACCCACACAGGACTCTGGAAATGCCAGAGGCAATCAGGACTTTAATTCCGAGTAATCTCCTTCATTTTCTTTAGGGACAAGCGATTGTGCCGTTCTCTTTTATATGAAAGCTTTTCTTGGGATGCCGCCGTCGCGTGGGTACCCCCCTCCCCTACCCTACACTTTGTAGGTGGGGCACGGGGGATGGAGAGCAGTGAACAGATCGCTTTACATTTTACTTGACACTGCGCCGCAATTCAGTTACAATTCAATCCACCTACGTCGTCGCGGTCCATTTCCTCTTTATTTCCCACCTTCCAAGTCTTTTTCCGACAATTTGCTTTGACTTAATTATCATTATTATTACATTTCACACTGCTAAGTTTTCAAGAAAATGTTAAAATATTAATTATAAGCTAGACCCCCTTTGGCTGACATATGTTTCTTGGAATACTATGAACGTTAGCTAAAAAAAAAATAATAAAAAACAGGAAAAGATTACGACTCTATCCAGCCAGGATTCATTTAATTTTCATTTTTTACCAGCATCATATTGATCAATCAATTACCAGTTTCCAAAAAGTGAGGAGAAATCAGAAGCCTGCGCCACAGAAACGTAAGAAAATCATTATTCTGACTCAAACAAATACACAGAAATTATAGAACAAAATTATAGTACAAAAAAAAACACACACACACACACACACACACACATATATATATATATATATATATATATATATATATATATATATATATATATATATATATATATATATATATATATATATATATTAGATATATAATATATATATATATAATATATATGTATATATTTTTCGGGAGTATATTTATATATATATATATAGTTAAATTCCAATATATTTGAGCGCACTATAATTATTCATCCAATTATAAACCGTAAAAAACATTGAGCTTGCAAAAACTGTTATGATTTTATCATACCACCGCAGGAAATTACATCATCAGCTCCTCCGTTTTTATGACTGATTTTATTTCCCCCTCTGGACGAGATTGAATCATATTGTTGAAATTAGATGATCAAAGACCGTAGAATTTATAAAACTGATGAAGCGACATTTTTGCATTTGTTTGTTTTTTGTTTTAAGGTAGAGAATACATGATAAATTTTAATCATTTGCTTGGGAGATTTAATTCAATGAAAGATACCCTCAGCTCTGAAAACAAAGATGACGTTATGTATGTACGAAAACATTACTCAAACCATCTCATCTTTATTAATCAGCTTAACCAACAGTAATTATTAGAAATTTCGCTCCATAACTGAACGTAAATTCCACCACTGATATTTTTGGCAGCGTTCTTAACGTCCTATCACAAAATCTTAATAAAGCTCCCACGTTTGCGACAGAAAGGACGTCCCCGCATGAGACTCGATCTTCCTGAACAATTTATGGGTTATGGCGAGCAACAAGATGAAGAGGACATCACATTAGTTTCCAAAATAAATCGTTAGGGAAAATTAAAACAAGACTCTTTCATTTACTCTGCACTGTGAATTGCCCTACCGGATACTGATGAGGTACAAACTACAATTCACTTCAGATGGGACAACAAAACTGCCTTTCGTCCTAAGGGTCTTATTAAAAGTAAGTTCCTTAAAGGAATATAAAAATGTACTTTTTCGTCATCAGCAGCTAGGGTGAAGGAGACACTTCTTGTCACCAGAATTGGCAGCCATCTTTAGGAAGGGCATTACCTTACTACATCAAATAATATTACCAAGAAAAGAGTCATAAATTAGTATACGTATATATCATACAAAAATATATTCATATATAACATATAGACATACAGTACATATGTATATATGTGTATGATATATATATATATATATATATATATATATATATATATATATATATATATATATATATATATATATACTGTATACACACACACACGCATGTCATACACACATACACGCGCACACACAGAGATATATATGTCATATATATATATATATATATATATATATATATATATATATATATATATATATATATATATATATATATATATATATATAATAACTTGAAATATATTCATGACTTTCCAAGACTTTTTGTGGATAAACATAACGGATGTGTCTGGACAGGAAAGCATTGATGAATGCATAACCTTCGTCCAATTTTCATGGCAAATGTAATAATGGTTGTTATGAGTAAGTGAGGCGCTTTTAGTTGAAATAATCCTCTGCATATATATGTAAATGTGTTATGCATATATATATATATATATATATATATATATATATATATATATATATATATATATATATATATATAATTTACATATATATACACGTACATGTACGCACACACACACGTATATATATTATATACATATATAAGTGTGCATGTATGCATATATATATATATATATATATATATATATATATATATATATATATATATATATATATATATATAATTTATATATATATATATATATATATATATATATATATATATATATATATATATATATATATATGCAGAGGATTTCAACTAAAAGCGATTTCTCACTTATCCATAACCAGTATTATATTTGCCATCAAAATTGGACGAAGGTTATGCATTCACCAACGTTTTCCTGTCCAAGACACATCCGTTATGCTTATCCACAAGATGTCTCGGAAAGTTATGAATACATTTCAATGATATTTGGTTAAGAGGTGGACTGGGAGACAAGGAACCGACTATGGTTTGAGATGGATACAAATACAAAAGTGGATCCAAAATATCTTTTATCATATATTTATTAATGTATTTATTTGACGTTTGAGAGGATATAATTGCTTTCTATTTATTTTCGAGATCACACACTACAAATTACAGCCTTTTACGTTTCTAGTACATAACCCCGACGTCATTAAGAGAAATATTGCGAGTTAAATCTCAAGCACTCACTACAGTAATCTTGATGATGATCATCATTTAATATCCATTCTATAAAGGTCTGGGGATTTCGGTCCAAAAATTCTCTCATCATACATCTGCCACATTCACCTACCGATGATCTCAAATCGTTTCCTGATCATTATGAAAGGGTTCTTATCGAAAAACACAACAGAAAGAACTTCACGAAAGCTACGGTAGTAGGCATAACCTGCTATTTGAATACAGGTTCTGGTATATGCTCAGTAAGTCTAAATAGCTCGAATACTGAAAATCTTAATTCCTAAAAAATCTATATTCAAGAAACAATTTGCATTAATCAGAATTTAATGAAAGAAACGATAAGTAAATAAAAACTGTACTGAAATCTGACTCACTACATCAAAATAAATAAAAGGCATTGATGGACTATATACTTACTCTCCAAGACTGATGTTCGAGAAGGTTGAAAAGTTAAAGAAATACATAAAAAGCTGAAGCGACTAAAGAAGCTCTTGCTCTACAGAAACCCCGAAAGATCTCCACAGCACGTAAAATCTGTAACATCCTGCATCAAAGATGTGCATTTTCTTTGATGCTGTGAAAAACAGATACAAGCTAATCCCAGGAGCAGACGAGGGATATTTTGAAAAAAAAAAAAATTGAAATGTTTATAATGAATGACGAGATCTTACACGCTGGAGTACAGAACAGACTCCGCTGTGATTGAAACGCCTTGTTAAAAAATTGAAATGTTTATAATGAATGACATGAAATCTTACACACTGGAGTAGAGAACAGACTCCGCTGTGGTTAAGACGCCTTGTTAAAAAATTGAAATGTTTATACTGAATGACATGAGATCTTACACACTGGAGTAGAGAACAGACTCCGCTGTGATTGAAACGCCTTGTTTATCAGACAAGAAAAATTATAGGGGAAGAAGGGTTTAGCGTTTATGAAATTGCCATGGGTGGAAATTGACGAAGAAAATGGAAAAAGGGTTGCCCGGCATTTTTACCATATTTTGGATAAAACGGAATAGATCCAGCTGTCTGACAGATGGTGCGGGAATAGGAATGCAGAAAATATAGAAGGAAAGAGGACATATGAAATAACGTATAATATATAAGAGTGGGACACTACACCCTTATGTTTTGAAGTACACTGAGAGTCTTTGATTTAGTGGCCATGAAGTTTAAAGCAACACTTGAGTCTCACCCACAAATTCAAGTCCCCATAACTGCTGCCGGAAAGACGAATGACATTAAGTACTTCCACGAACAAACGAGGCGGCTTTGTAGTCACACACACATACACACGCGCGCGCGCGCTCACAGATGTGTAAATATACAGATATATGTAGAAAGACTTATTCATACAAGTTTATATGCATGTATCTACGCTTGTTGCATGCATATACAACGGAACACACACCTTCACTACCAAAAAATGCATTATTCAAACGCTTCCATTCCCAGAGCCAAAGGCAATACCAAGCGCTTCAAGGAAATATATACACCACATGAAAAGGCCCATGAAAGGAAAGACAGGGGGAATAAACAAAAGAGAAACGTGAGAAAAGAGGAATAAATAAAAGAGAAACAAGAGCTATGGCACAGAATCAAAGAGAGAGAGAGAGAGAGAGAGAGAGAGAGAGAGAGAGAGAGAGAGAGAGAGAGAGAGAGAGAGAGAGAGAGAGAGATTTTCCCTTTTTGAAGACAATGAATTCTAGCCCCAGCGAGGGAATGATCCAGGATCAGGGAGACAAAGGAGCTGAACAACAGCATGCAGAGAAAAGAGACGACACAAACAAACTTATATTTTGCAACAATGAGGTGGGAACGTATCGTGACCTACATCTGGCATGTAATCCGTCGGGGTTTCCTGGCCGTTAATATCATTCCAGTTACGCATGCAATTGAAGGAACACAATGTTCTCTCAACTTCTCGAATTCTTTACACTTTATGGCTACGCATGTCACTACAAAGCCTGGAATCCAAATGCAAGATTATTAATCAATTCTGACGTCCGTAGCAGGATTCGAACGAGGTCACGTTGCCAACCTGACCACGAGAAGATCTGTAACTGACCTCATTCATTCGAATCAGAATTTCACAACTTGCATTTGGATCTCAGACTTTGCAGTGACAAGGGTATCCAAAAAGTATGAAAAATCTGAGAAGTTACGAGGGCACTGTGATTCTCACAACTGCATTATCTGTATCACGGTTCTGTAACGTAATGTAACTTGAATTAACATGTAACTGAGACTTTGGTCGCACAGAAATAGCACAAATAACTGAATCAGTGAGGGCAGTTAAGTTACTTGAGTTACAGAAAAGCAGAAACTCTACTTAGGAGTAACGGTGAACTCTATTCAGAGTAGCTGTGAAACTATGAGAAGCCGTCACCATAATTATCTATACAAATTTTGTTCTGTAAATGAGAGAAGAATAGCTTAAAACCTGTTGTTAACAGATTCTCAAGCTAGATAAAAGTAACAGCGATATGGAATGGAATGGAATGGAATGGAATATGAGGTTTAGGCCAAAGGCCAGGCACTGGGACCAATTGGTTCATTCTGCGCTGTGATGAATGAACATCATTTTACAACAAAAAATATAAATTTATGCCTGAAAACACACTCACATCAAATACATTTACAACAACAACAACAACAACAAATAATAATAATAATAATAATAATAATAATAATAATAATAATAATAATAATAATAATAATAATAATAATCAGAAAACCTTGTATAAAATTTTATAAATTTGCATCTTTCAAAAACTTCATTAACAGTAATAATTATATAAATAGTAATGATATATACCAGAAAAACGTATGTGAAACTATATAAATTCGCATCTTTTGAAAATTTCAATCCATTTAAAACATTAAAATATAGATGTAAAGCTAAAAGAAACTGAAGTAGCAATAATGACGGACGAATAAAAGAAATGACGTGGCCACAGCTATTTCAGTGTGAAGAATAGATGTCACAAGGCTTGCAACTAAATGGTGTCTGTGTTCTTTGCAAATGGTGACGGTATTTGAGTTACGACACATTATGTGCAGCAATATGCAGTAGTGGGGGAAAGTGAAAGCAGTAGTTTTAAATATCAATTGCTTCATATTTTTAATCTTATATTTTATACTTCAGTCTGCGTAAATAACCCTGATTTATTTCTTACTGTAACAATGTACAGACAAGCAATAGCTAAGTCACTTAAAATCAGCTGATGAAATATTTGTTTCGTAACAAACGGACTGCAGGGTACACTAACATAAAACATCGACTACCACTACTGCTATTACTTCTACTGCTACTGCTAATGCTACTACAACTACTACTACTAGCACTATTATTACTACGAATAATACAAATAATAATAATAATTCTTCAGTATTAAGGAAGCAAAGATCTCTCAGCTGCTCGATTTCCTCATACTTCGAAGGAATATATGAAGACACTAACCTTGCCAGGTGGGTCAGAATCCAATCTGGCATAGTTAGTCTCTCCATGTATTTCCCGTTCGGACTAACTGTTTAAAGGCTGAGTCACGTCCAGAAATGTGAGAAATTAAAAGGTCTCCATTGGCTTAATAAAAGGGAATTTATATTTCAAGCGAATAACAATGAGAAGAAAATGCATTAGTGTGTGACCAACCCTGACGTTCACAGCTTTCGCTGGCAACGATTAGGCGATACCCTCACTTTTGCATGTGTGTGTGTGTGTGTGTGTGTGTGTGTGTGTGTGTGTGTGTGTGTGTGTAATCTGTGTGGATTGATAGTGTAGCAATCTGTTGGATTGATATATATATATATATATATATATATATATATATATATATATATATATATATATATATATATATATATATATATATATATATATATATATATATATATATATATATATATATATATATATAATTATAATTATATATACATTTAATTACTACTCAAGGTAAATCATAACACATCTTGCATGTTTCAGGATTGTCTTATTTCAAAATTGCTTTTGTTTATAAGGAAAGCTTTATTTTTCCTACTTTGCTCTTCAACTTGAAAATAAAAAAATATTTCTTAACATTAACAATTAACCATCTAGTTTTATAGTTCCATAAGACTGAGCGTGGGCGTTAAGTAAGACTGGCTAAATTTAATCATTTAGTAAATTCGACATACTCATTTCATAACGCTGAGTGCAGTCATTTGTTTAAGGCTTAATGCAAGCAATCATGCAATAACGTTACAAGATTCAATGCAGTACATTACTGTATCAATGCACTTATTCTCTTAATAATGCTGACTGGATGACACAAGGCTAAATGTAACTTATTTTTGAAACGAGAAGTTTTTGACTAGCGCAACAATACAACACTGAATGTACTCATTCATTTAAGACTGAACGTATTCGTTTAATCTGGCTGAATGGATTTATTATTATAATGCCGAATGTCCTCTTTCATTTCGTAAGAATCTCTGGCCTTGCTTTTACAGAAGGCAATTTGCTTTCCAAGGCTGAACTGATAACGGCGGAATGTTTCTGGCTGGGTGTACCTCTTTGTTTAATAAGGCTGAATACACTTATTCATATCAAGTTAAATAAACGTGCTGTTCAATATGACTGATTGTACTCACCTGCTTAAGCATTTACTAATCAAAACACATGACATATTCCCTTTCATATAAAGCGGAATGTATTTGACCACTGTGCAAGGCGAAACGTATTCGTGCTTTCGCACATTTTCGTGGATTCAAGAACTCTGCGCGATATCTCTATAAGCTTCGTGAAAAAAAGCATCACTTCCTTCCAAACACGACGCAACGTTACTCGCTTATCTTCATTATTTCTCGGTGGGCTATAATATTACCCTTTGGCGTGGCTCTATCAGCGTCTTATCAGGGGAGAAATCTTCCGCAGCATCCAGTGTGTGCTTGACATCACCATTTATTTTTCTTGATTATATGCGGACTTGCGAAACTGAAAGTAAAGAGGGTCTCTCGTATTTAACTTCTTGAATTCCCATCTACTTTTTTCTTTACTTGAAAAGCGGCTATTAAATTTTCTTCGTGCATTTCAGTTTCATAAAAAATAATCCGTTTCATATTGTATGCTCATTTCTTGGAGGTTTTTCTATTGAAATTGATAATGAGTGCATGAGACTTATTTTACGTCATTTCTCACCTTTTGAATTAAATCTGACTTCTCCGTTGGACTTTAAGATCGTTTTTATTACAAAGTACAATTTTCTTTTACTTTTGTTTATAACAATTATCGACCTCTGATATAATTTTTTTTTTTCTCAAAATGCATTATCACTACCTAACTTCTTTCCCTGCAGTCATAATTACAAGCCTTGAATTACTTCCTCTATGACGAAACCCCGAGTTGTTGTGCTCTGACTTCTTTTTATGCTATTTCCGCCTTTGGTGTCCTACAAAAACATATTAATTAAAACTTTTATTTGAACCGTTCCATTTCTCTCACGAACGATCCCGACCTCTGTCATTTCCCAATTTTATTCTCCAATGAAATTCTCCTTCAATAAATCCTGATCCGGTTACACTCCAGCGAATGTCTCCCAGCCTTGTCCCCGTACACTTACGGCCGAGAATTTCTCTTTGTCAAAATGCCTCTTCCTCGTGGACACTTGTGCTCAATGGAATCTCTCGCCAGGACACATTCTCTTGATATTTCTTTCCCCGAAGCGAGAATCTTCATGTCTCGATATCTTTTCAAGTGTCAAATCTTCATAGGGGAGCATTTGTTCCTTTCGTTAAGTACCTAAAGAATGTTAGTTACAGCACAAAACAAGTAAAAAGTGCGCCACAAAAACCTTCAGCGCAATCGAGTTTTCTGCACAGCGTATAATGCTGTATGAAACTCTCAGCCACGGCCCATGAAACTTTCAGCCGCGGCCCATGAAATTTTCAGCCACGGCCCGATGGTGGCATTGGGTTGTTGGCACCAACAGCGGTGCCAGACGCACGATCATGACTAAATTTGACCTAAAATAAAATAAAAAATACTGAGGCTGCAATTTGGTATGTTTGACGATAGGAGGGTGAGTGATCAACATACCAATTTGCAGCCCTCTAGCCTCAGCAGTTTTTAAGATCTGAGGCCGGACAGAAAAAGTGCGGACGGACAGACAAATAGACTATCTCAATAGTTTTCTTTAAAAGAAAACTAAAAATCATCAAAAAATTGTTTTGCAACATTTTCTGAGTGTGTAAAGATGCGCGAATGTGTAAGTGTACATGCCTATGTGTTAAATGTGTATATGCACCTTATGAGGTTGCGTGCAAGCGTACATGCCATGTGTATAGCCGACCTCCAGCTGCATGCCTCTGTATCGTCGCCAACTCAGGGAGATGAAAAAATCTAGGTGTGTGTGTGTGTATGTGTTTGAGAGAGAGAGAGAGAGAGAGAGAGAGAGAGAGAGAGAGAGAGAGAGAGAGAGAGAGAGAGAGAGAGCAAGCACTTAACTATACGTATATACAGTATAAATATGCAATATTTACCTATCTATATTTTGTGTGTATAAACAAACTGCATCAGCGCCCACTTATACTATTACATGTCCATTTAATTGTGTTTATATATCTGTAATAATAAATTTCAGTTTGTATAAATGCGAATATGTGTATGTACAGTAGGTATGCGTGAATTAGGGAACATAGACATTATTACGCGCTCTACAACAGACTCACGTACATACGCTCAAAAAGACATACTCAGGAACGCACACACAAAGAAGGAGAGAAAGAGAGAGAGTGAGAGAATTAATATGTCGCAGTGCAGGAGTGAGTAATGACAAAGGAATTCCTAGTCTCCTCAACTGAAGAAGGTCAAGATACAAAACCACCACTAACAGCACCCCCCGTCCCCACACAAAAAAGTACAAAATAGGTAGACATTTCTCCAACCATACGAAATACACAATCAAGAAACCAAACAATCGAACAAAAATGAGACGATAATCTATGTATCTTCCCATTAGCCAAAAAGACTTTGCACTTTACATAAGAGTTCGATGCACACTCTTACTTGATCTCAAAGCCATGCAGTTTATAAGATCCAAATTATATAACTGAGAAAAAATAAACTGTCAATATACTCGTATTACAAACCACCCCTCCCACACCAACTATAACCACTTGACTCCCGTTTCTGTTAGATATTGATAAAAATTATGTTTTTACAAAATCTAAGAAAAATTTTGATAATATTTCTTGTTGAAGAGACACTGAATTAATGTATCCCCCATACAGAACGATACCAAGAGGCCCATGGGCCACATGAGATACATTACCCTACAAGCAAAAACATGATACAAGATCCTTATATATATTCTTAAATAACACTTTAGACCATTTTGTAATCCCATTTTGTCTCTGGAGTCATGTTTTGAATAAACATAAATCAACGTTGTACGATGATGATTAAATATTGTGTCAAACTGTAGCCCTGTCCTTCTTGAATACATTTTTGACGATTTTTCCTGCATACACCTTCGTAAACTTTGGACGACTGTTGTAGACTCGTCCTGCCCCAAGGAAGCGTGGTTTGAGCAAACTTGCACCTACACTGCGAAAGTTTTGTCATTTCTGGCTCGGTAGTTCTAAAAGAGATGTCTAAGTGACACCACTCCTTTTTACTCTTTCTTAATGATCTCCATTTGGAAGGGGGCGTGGTCCCCAGCTAGTCAAACTTGAATACCTTTTTATTCAAGAATGGTTTGTTTAAGTCTGGTGGAAATTGGGTAGTCGAAAATGGGAAAGTTTACAAGTTCCTTACATCCAGACAGCGGGCAAAGTTGTTCAGAAAATCTCACTTGAGCTTTTGTCACAGGGCTAAACAGTATATGATGTGAAAAGTTATGCTTTACAAAATTTAAACTCTCATAAAATACTTTAATAATGGGCACCAGATAAAGATCTCAACCACATTTCCTCCGATTAAACGACTGAGAAGATATAGTTCAAATAATAACTACATAAATTTCTAACTATAAACTATCTGAAGGGAATAACAAATTCATCATATATTGTGAGGCCGGCCATCATTCACATCTTGAGAGTGGAACGTAAGATAGCTAATACATAAAATATCGCTTTTTCTTTAAGTGGCCTCTAATACCTAAAATATCGCTTCTTCTTCAAGTTGTCTAATTTGGTGTATAGATGTTTACTCCGTAACATTCCATTCATGATAGTATATACGCACACAACATTGCGTTGCAACTTTATTTGGGCACTTATGCCCATCTCGGTTCTTCACAAAAACAAAATAGAATCAACACATTTCACTGGCCAAGGAGCAGCAGCTTGAGGACATCTCTTGGCATCTTATCCCTCTGCTTCCACGCTACATGAACCCACAATATCCCCAAACAGCAAACCAGCCAGGTGCAGGAGGAATGAACGTCCTCAAGAACATCTCAAAAAAAAAAAAAAGAACTGCCAGATTCAAAACAAAACCAGGTTCTGACAACAAAAGAACCCGCTCTTGAGTTACAAAGCCAATAAAAAGGCCTGACAACATCCTTTCGTCTGGAATGGGGACTGTAAAACGACTATGCCAAATGCTTCATGGATTAACGGTTGGATTTTCTACGCAAAATGACGGCGAGTGTAGCATAATTTTCTATTAGTACTAATCAAAGAGTTACACGAAGATATAACTAATGCCACAAAGGAAATAAAAATATAATGTATGAAGACATAATGCATATGTACAAATAAAGGAACGAAAAATAAGTGAAATGTTAAAACGTGTGAACTTTCCTGAAACGCTAGAAGTAATTCTGAAACAGTCACCGAAATAATCCGCATATAAGCGACCCAACGCGCAAATAAAGGAATAGGACTCTAAGGGGAAAGCTACCCTAGTTTCAGAGGAGCTCCAGTATCTTTTGTATAAAAATAAAAAGAGCTAGGTTTCAACAGCACCTTTTCTGAAGAACATATACTGCCACTCTACGAAGAGATTACAGATTAAACTTTTACTTTCGTGTATTTACTGCTGAATGATACTAAATTTTTCTTGAAGTGCTTGATGATTAATATTTTGATTGTCAAAATAATAAAAAATAAAAGAGGTGATTGTAAGAGTAATATATTATTTATCTTAATATATCCTGACTAGATTCTAAAGACCATGCACATCATACCATTAAAAGCTCTGAGTTACATAGAGAAAAAAATTAACATACAAATATTTTAGACTACATTAAAATTTTGGTCAAGGTCGAAAATATTTGAGAAAATTATCACCAACTAAAAAAATTTACCGATATGTAAAGTTTCATCAAAATCAAAACGATACAAAATTCACCTTTAAATTAACACGTGACCTTGAAAATACGTCAAGGTCAAAATACGAGGAAGTTAATCACCAACCCCAAAGGTACCTACCACAGTAAAAATAAGCAAGGACACCACTTTCTCGTTTGTTCGCATCGTAATCGTGACGCGTGCGAGGAACGGCTGCAGTTTAGGAGACCTCGAATACAATGATGAAATCTCTCTCTCTCTCTCTCTCTCTCTCTCTCTCTCTCTCTCTCTCTCTCTCTCTTATATGCTCTATCTTCTAGGACAAAGTCTGGAGAATAATAATCATACACAGGAACAATATAAAGACATACAGTTATTTGCAAAATATTTTCTACGATGAAAAGTGTCTTCTCTCGCCAGAGGCTAGCATTCGAGTTTCTACGAAGCAAAAGGAAAAATAAGCAACGTACATTACAAATAAATAAAACACGATTTGTTATTAAACCTTTTACTAGACCATTCGGATTCATATTTTCTTATTGTCAAAAATATGGATAGCGCAGCATTTACATAAATCATTTATAACGCTCCTCCGCGCAACACAAACAAGTGAACACTACTCTAATATCTTCACCCGTCAAATCTCCACATCATGGCATTTTTCTCTCCTCAAAACTTCCGAAACGCCATTCTAACACTCTCTGCTAAATGAACGCAGAAGGCTCTTCTCCAAAAAACGGGCGGAGGGAAATAAAAAACACGTACCGACTCTATTTATTTACAAAACTAGTCTTCATTCTCGTTTTCTCTAACGCCTACTACCAGAGAGAGAGAGAGAGAGAGAGAGAGAGAGAGAGAGAGAGAGAGAACGCTACCTCCATCTTTTTAGCGCTTACAAAAGAGGATATTTTTTGTCTTACTTTCCCAGATAGAGAAGCAAGAGAGCTTCCACTGTTTAGACTTCTTCGCAACAACATTCCGAGTAAACTTGTCCAGTCAGGTATACAGTACTGCGTGGTGAATTATAAATCTACGGAGAATATCCGAAACTTTTTTCAGTAATACTGATTAAGTTTCCATCAGCGTTTGGTCGTCAGTGAAAATACCATCAAACCCAAACACGTTGAAGGCATAAGCAGTTTTGAAATGCAAGAACGAACCATTTAAATCACTGAAACAGATTTATTTTTTAATTATTAAAAACAGAACCAATTCATACACGATGAAACAGGCCGAGGAACAACTAGCACTAAGGATGTGCCAAACAACCAAACTCCCAAAGTCTTCCATATCCCACACATCGGCAACTTCCTTCCCCAGCAACGAAATATTTCAAGCAATAACGTCGATTCAGAAGATAACAACCCCGACTCTGTATTTCACTGCGAAGTTCCACAGCGAAAAAAATATGTTAAGAACGTCACCAAGAACAAGGAAATCCGTCGAATGGAGCAACTTGTGTTAGTATCTGTGCCATTACTCCTGAGAGGTACATAGTGAACAAAAACAAACATGAATAAAGTAAAAAAAAAAAAAAAAAAAAAAAAAAAAAAAAACAAGAAGGCGATGAGGAAAACGAAGAGAGCAACGACCGGTTCAATTTTTCCCAAATATTTTTTTTTTTTTTTTTTTTTGCATCTTTATTTTCAATTATTTTCTAGCTCCGCAGTTGTTCGACATTTGTTCGTCGACAATGAAGTCTTTGCATAGCGTCCTCCAACTCGTATTTTCATTGACGTTTGACCTTAGACAATGGAGGTTTCCCAGGTGGTCCTCCACCTCCAATATTCGATGAAGTTTGGCCATCGACAATGGCCTACGACATCAGTTCCCACAAGTGATCCTCCGCCCGCTTGCATGGAAATTGGGTCTTCAACAATGGGGTTCCTGCTGGTGGTTCTCCACCTCTGATTTAATTTGAAGCATGACCTTCAGCAATAGAAATTCCACACAATGCCCTCAGCCCCCGGTTTTCACTGTCGTTCGTTCTTCGACAATGAAGTTCCGACGGGTGATTCGCCGCCACCGATTATTATTGAAATTTTATTTCTAGTAATCGTATTTCCAAGAATGGTCCTCTAATTTCAGTTTTCAATTATAGTTTGGTCTCCGATACATGAAGTTTGCACATATGGTCTTATTCTATGGCTTTCTTTGAAGTTTGGCCTTCTGAAATGGAGGTCGAGAAGGTGGGCCTCTACCTCCGACTTCACTGAAGTTTTGCCCTCGTTCAAACTCCGACGATCTTCACCGACTGTTCAACTTAACACAGCCCAGCAATCTTTTGGGAATGCTTTCAACCAATTCAAGAATGTGAATTAAATTGAACATAGAATTTAGGCCAAAGGCCAGGCACTGGGACCTATGAGGTCATTCAGGGCTGAAACGAAAATTGACAGTAAAAGATTTGAAAGCGTAACAGGAGGAAAACCTCGCAGTTGCACTATGAATCAATTGTTAGGAGAGGGTGGAAAGTAAGATGGAAGAAAGAGAATATGAAAGGAGGTACAGTAAAAGGAACGAAAGGTGTTGCAGCTAGGGCCGAAGTAACGCTGCAAAGAACCTTAAGTAATGCCTACAGTGCACCGAATGAGGTGCAACGATAGCACTGGCCCCCTACGGGGCCAAGAATCTGTAGTAAAATGCTTGTGATTTCCTCCTAAACCTATTAATTAGTCTTACAAACCCAGCGGATATAATCTGGAAACTGAAACCTCTCGTAAAATTAAATGAAAAATATTCAATTTTTTCATCTACAAGAATGAAACCTCTCCAGAAGGGAATACTGCATTATTCACTCTACGACATATTATATAAAATTAGCCGAACCCATTTCTCCTACCCTGTGACTTCTTAAATTGTAAACTATACTTATTCTAAGTAAGTCCCAATCCTAAAAAATATGCAGTTATTCGTAAACAAAAATCAACAACACGGTAACATCGAAAACAGAACACACAACAAGAATAATCTACATAACTAAAACAATAATGATAAAGTATCGTATTTCGTTCGACAACGCAATTCAATAATACAAGTCTTCGCATTATACATCAACAAAGAAAACGTACAGGGCCAGACGGCACTAACCGAGGAATCCGCAAAAGTTTACCTGGGACTAGAGAGAGAGAGAGAGAGAGAGAGAGAGAGAGAGAGAGAGAGAGAGAGAGAGACTGAACACACATCAAGCGTGTTGGCTAGTCAACTTATAAGCATTGTGGGAACTTAGCCAAAATTCCACAAAGGAAAATTCCTGACCCAGCTACTGCACATACTTGGATCGGAGGAGCTCGCAAGGAGACACTGCACATCATGAAGTGCTTGTGCTCTCTCAGGTGTGAGATTTGGGAGGGAGCAAAGGGAAGGGGGGGAAGGGAGAGGAAAAGTATTTCTCTCTCTCTCTCTCTCTCTCTCTCTCTCTCTCACACAGGAGATTAGATCAAGCATACACTTTTTTTTAACCAAAGGTTACTGAGACTACAGGGTGAGGAAGAATTTCTTTCTTTCTACGTCTGATAAAAAATTATATGCCTTTCCGTTAAATGGGAATAAAATTGTAATGATTAAAAAAAACATATTCTCTCTCTCTCTCTCTCAAGGTCAAACTTAAACCTTTGTCTTCAAGGGTAGCTGAAATTGGATGCTCTCTCTCTCTCTCTCTCTCTCTCTCTCTCTCTCTCTCTCTCTCTCTCTCTCTCTCTCTCTCTAGGTCAAACTTAAACCCCTGTATTCAAAGGTAGTTGAAATTGGATGGGGAGTCTCTCTCTCTCTCTCTCTCTCTCAACATAAAATTTAAGAGCTAGTCCTTACCACCTTTTCGTCAGTGTAAGATAAAAGGATCACATAATTCGAGCCACCGTCGTGTAAAAACTAATACTTGAAGACATCGAGCTTTCCTTTCTGCCTCTCTCTCTCTCTCTCTCTCTCTCTCTCTCTCTCTCTCTCTCTCTCTCTCTCTCTCTCTCTAGGTCAAACTTAAACCCCTGTATTCAAAGGTAGTTGAAATTGGATGGGGAGTCTCTCTCTCTCTCTCTCTCTCTCAACATAAAATTTAAGAGCTAGTCTTACCACCTTTTCGTCAGTGTAAGATAAAAAGGCTCACATAATTGAGCCACCGTTTAAAAACTAATACTTGAAGACATCGAGCTTTCCTTTTATAATGCCTCTCTCTCTCTCTCTCTCTGTCTCTCTCTCTCTCTCTCTCTCCCCAGTGCATAATATTTCAATTTAAATGATGAGGTCATGTCCCGCGTTGTTTTCCCTTGTGGAAAAACAACACCTAGGAGGAATATCTGAGCGAGGTCTTCCCTTGAAGGTAATACTGGCTATCAAACTGAGGGAGACTTTTGGTTTCCTGTACTCGTTTTCAAGTAATCGATACCTTTAAAAACGGTATTCATAATTTGTTAATGTACACATATTACGACATACCTGAAAAATAATATTTACAATTTATAATGAATTTACTTTATACCTGATACGAAACATCATATTGAATCGGGTGAATGTATAATTAAAATATGCTTAAGTTAATATGTGCATATATATTTATATACACACACATATATATACATATATATATGCCACGAACTTTCACACACACACACATATATACATATACAGACATACTTATATACCTACATACATATGTCACCGTCCTTGGTTTAATCCAGGCCTACTTGCCCCCATTCATCCCAGCTATCAATGGGTCTATCTGCGTGAGTTCTCGTATAAATAAAAATAAAAAAACAATGCGGTGTGGCATGGGGCGAGCAACCTCATTCCTAGAGACTTGCTGACAATGTACGGAATCATACCTATATTAAATAGAATATATATATATATATATATATATATATATATATATATATATATATATATATATATATATATATATATATATATATATATATATATATATATGATGAGAGAGAGAGAGAGAGAGAGAGAGAGAGAGAGAGCTAGTGCTTTACCTTATAGAATTTACAATCACTTTTGTTTTTCACTTTTTTGTTGTCAATATTTTCAAAAATTTATTGTTACTAATGTAACGAATAATGGCTTGAAGATTAAAGGTCTCAAGATGACATGACATAACAGGAACTTATCCATGAAAAAAACATACATAAAGGTAATTACAATTACAATCTTTCTAAATGACGTTTCCTCCTCACAAGGCACTGGGTATTTAGTGATTACGTAACAATCTGGAAATGTGCGGTGACGTGATTGAGAGAAGGTATTTGAGAAAAACGCCGATAAAACTCACTCATGTGTGTCTACACAGGCCTATAAACAATCATAGGTATGTGCATATAAACATAAATATATATATATATATATATATACGTGTGTATAAATATACATACGTTTATATATATATACATATATATATATATATATATAGATATATATATATATATATATATATATATATATATATATATATATATATATATATATATATATATATATATATATATATATATATATATATATATATATATATATATATATTAAAATAACATAAAAAGCACGCCTTATACAGTAAGTTTATAAACATGAGAGAGAGAGAGAGAGAGAGAGAGAGAGAGAGAGAGAGAGAGAGAGAGAGAGAGAGAGAGAGATTTTATTATTTGTATACACAACATACATACATACATAGCAAGAGAGGTATTAACTTTTTATGCAAGTGGCGTAGACGGGCAGGATGCCCAGTTCATCCTCAAGCCAAAGGTGGAGGGCAAACATGCCAACAAAAATATAAGCTGTAACTCTTGCGGAGTTTATACGTCTGCTTTTAAAGAAAGGACAAAAAACGTGAAACAAAGAAATAAGACGGGAGGGGAAAGGTGATTTCACATAATAGAATGGGGAGGTTGAAGGAATGCATGGAATTATATAAGACTGAAGGGGAAAAGGTGATTTCACATAATAGAAAAAGGGAATTACATCGTCCTAAAAACCAGTAGCCAAAATCAGGCCAAAACAGTAAGGAAATGGCCGTGGAAAAGTTGAATTACATAAAGTCTTATCCACCAGGGGCGGACAGAAGAAGCAGATTATTATTATTATTATTATTATTATTATTATTATTATTATTATTATTATTATTATTATTATTATTATTAACACTTCACCAAAAAAGATCAAATCGAAAAGGATTAGGTAACCGTTTCCCGAAGCAATCCTATACACCAAAAGCCGAATAAAAAAAAAAAAAAAAAAGCAAAACCACCGTACAGTGAATAGGTACATACATCAGTACAAAATACCCAAGAATACCATGGCAACGGAAATTGCTACGAAGTGCCAAGCACTTTTATGAATACTGATAAAAATTAATACAACCTTGAACTAGATAAATAAAGCCTTGAGTCATAGACTACTTTTTTCCTGTTCGTCACTTTTGCTGGCAAACCTCACATTCCAACTCAGAGCATGAGGTCTGAGAGGTGTGAAAGAGTGTATACAAGACAATAGGTGATACAGTTTGTATGGATTAGCTTGAGAGAGAGAGAGAGAGAGAGAGAGAGAGAGAGAGAGAGAGAGAGAGAGAGAGAGAGAGAGAGAGAGGCAAGAAGCGTTATGCCCCGGTGTGAAAAGGTAACCTCAACCACATTCAGAGTAAACAAGACGCAATGGCGTGTTTTGCAACGCGACAATGAAAACATGGGGTAGGACAAGGCATCTTGATGGTGTGTTTTGTAAAAAGCGAAGGACGAAATGCGGATCTTCCTAAAATGCAGTTCCGACCGACTTGGTACACCGGGATAACTGAATACAAAAAGAGGTAAGCCGACTTCTTGTTCACGGTTTGTAATAGGAAACGACATGCATACCATTTACTAAATTACCAATTCTCACGAAGGCAACAAATTGTTTCTTTATTAAAAGAATGTGAAAGACAACAAATACAAATGAAACAAATAAGTTTTTCATTTTTTCAAATACAATATGTAAAGAAAAAACATTTATCATTCACACGGCTTAACTGTACAGTATACTTAGTCTGACGCTACCGAAGGTGACCACCTATTTCTTTATATGCTTAAAAAATCAAGTAACTAGGCCACTTCCTCTTCACTCTAATTAATGCACCAATTTCACTACGACAGTTAATAAATGAATATGAAATTTCAGGTAGACAGGCTTATAAATGCAGCCTCAGTATACCTAACATATAAACAGGTAACTTTACAGAAATAAGACACAAGACATGTGCAACGTTCTTCAGCCTGTCATGGTTCGTCTTCAGGATTTGCTGTCTGGTGCCGTAAACTTAAAAAAGCAAAACATGTCCAGCGCTTACCATGTATGGGTACAGTCCCCCCAGCATATATAATTACTTACGGCATTACACTGTTTGGCCAAAGTATTTTTTAATTTTTGTTCTTACAAAAAATTTTAGTAATTGGAACTGACACTAATCTACTTCTCTCAGTAACAAAAGTGGTGGTCAAAACTCAGTAATATTTTAACATTTCACATTCTATCCTATTTCTGGGGCAACCGTAAGGATAGGAAAACCAAGATAATTCCCTCCGTTTGCATGTTACAAAATGCATTTAACCACAAAGGTTCCTCAAGACTTAAGTTTCCCTACGACAACTTCACTCGTCTGTTTAACAGTCGCCTCCCAGTACAATCACTCAGTAATATATAATGTAAACTGGAATCACAATTACAATGCTCATCGATGCACAGGCCTATAATATTGTCACAAATCCATTCCCCAAAGAATAAACACTGACTTCTTGATCTTTAAGCGTTTTCAAAACGAACCTAACAGTTAATTACACACAAAGCTGAGAGAGAGAGAGAGAGAGAGAGAGAGAGAGAGAGAGAGAGAGAGAGAGAGAGAGAGAGAGAGAGAGAGAGAGAGAGACTGCTAAGATTACAGTTCCAACAGAAGTCACCTCAAACTCCCTTATAATATGTATGGATGAAGACAGATGGCGAACGCAAATGACTCTTGTGGCATCCGCAATTTGACAACACATCACATAAGTGAAGCCATAAATCATCTGCTTCATCTACGCGGTAGTACATGGTAAACTGAGGACTATTTAGAAGACGAATGCCTCCTTATCAATCAATGAAATATGCTTAATAATAAAAAAATATTAAATATATGTATTACATAATCATATATGCATATACATGCACACACATATACATACATACATCGTCATGATCATCAAAGCCTCCAACGCTGCGTGACACAGAGAACCTCTATAAAATTCTGCCATACATATATATATATATATATATATATATATATATATATATATATATATATATATATATATATATATATATATATATATATATATATATATATATATATATATATATATATATATAATCATGAAGCTCAAATGTCGTTTAATATCAAATTCAAAGTATCTCATGGAGAATTATCACCGAAGGAATTTATATAAGTGATGCGAACCCTTGACATGGACGACTCCAGTGGAGAACCGCGCCATCAAGATGGCGCGGTGGTAAACGTCCACTGGAAATGGGTCCATCTCAGGGTTCGCGTCCCAGTGGTACCTGTTCATTTATCACTTATATAAATTCCCCTTCGGTGATAATTCTCCATGGGAGATACATTCGAGGTAGCGTGAATTTGATATTAAACACATTTGTAGCTTCATGATTGTATATAAATCACGGTGTGATAAAAAAAATTTCATATATATATATATATATATATATATATATATATATATATATATATATATATATATATATATATATATAAAACAGTGCAACAAAAAAACAACCAGTTTCTTTTTATGTGAGTAATGAAACCTTAATGGAAAGTACTGGTAAAGTAATGTCTTTCATTAAACCAACAGAGAAACTTCAGAGTAACATCGAGCTAATTCCCCTCTCTGCACTTTCATCAAGCAAGGCATTTTCACCTTACCTTCATCAAGGTAAAATTTTATGAGTTTGGCGTTAAACCATTTATATTGGACCTGCCCTAAAAAAACGTTTATTGGAAACGACGACATACGGTCGTGCAGAGATAATTTTCATCTATCGTGTCTCAGAAGAAAAAAATGTAGTTTACAACGCTGGGAATAGGGATGATGTAGTAGTAGTAGTAGTAGTAGTAGTAGTAGTAGTAGTAGTAGTAGTAGTAGTAGTAGTAGTAGTAGCTGTAGAGGTATTGGAGGTAGTATTCATAAAACGATGAATGCACTGAATACACAAAATTATATAACTGACGAAATGATATTTGGTGCAATGTAAGAACTGCTTGAAAAAGAGAGAGAGAGAGAGAGAGAGAGAGAGAGAGAGAGAGAGAGAGAGAGAGAGAGAGAGCATAACACAAGTACTAAGAAAGGTCTGTTTCCTCGCAAGGTGAGCACTTTTTTTTTTTTTTTTTTTTAAAGCCAGTTTGTACAATTCTTATCTCATGCAAACCCATAACAGCTACCATGTTTACCTGGATTGCTGCCCATCTCTCAGAAGAAGGACAACACAGGATTTAATGGCGGAGTTTTCAGCAGGACAACCATCTTTTATAACCACTTTTTCATCGCAGATAACGAAATGGTTGCAGAGATTTAGCAGGAGAAATCTCGCTAGAGGGAATCGGGTGTTGTCAAGGCCTTGATCTCACCGGAGATTCAATTAAATGTCTTATTATTCGGGGCTTGAAGTTGGTCGAAGGATTTAACCTCATTATCACTCACCTTTGACTGAGGAACATTTTATATACCAAAGGAAACTTTAACAGTACAGAATTAGCGAGACAGGTAATAAAAACCACCAGGAGATAAAAGATAGCAATAAAGTAGCATATACGAAAACTATATTTCTCTACAGCAGAATAACAATAAACCAACTTTCTATAGCAAAGAACACAAATAAACAAATACAACAGCCACCGTGAAGAACACATCTTTTCTCCTAACGACGCCATATGGTGAAACAAAGAGGCAAAATTGTAAAAGGCTAATTCAGTGAAATCGCAATCGTACGACTGCTAAAACACACCTGCATTTCTAGATGTTTTAGATTAGGGCCACTCACTGTGTCCGGCGAGGCAGTAATATTGAGTGAAATGATTGCAACCAAAGTCCTTTTCTTCCTACTTCACTCAGATCTGAAATGTGCTATATTTTGGATTACACTGAATCTGGTATTATAAAGAACAAATCAAACCTGAGTTCAAAGTCGGAAATAAACCAACGAAGCGAATTTCACAAGAATGTACCCTGATACAAACCTAAGTCCAAGATTTTTTCTATAGAATATTCTCAAAAAAATTATGCAATGGCACCGTACTTAAAATATATCGAGTACATCATATACATTTTACTTGTATAAAGTCAATACCTCTTTATGTTGACAAATGCAGGTAAAAACAGGGCAGAGGTAAAAAAGATTCATAGACTTATCACCATGCTCAAAATAAAAACAATTACAGGGTTGCTAACTGAATTTTATTCCTAATGTATATTCAGTGAACCCAACACTACTACATCATGTTATAGCAGTAGTCGTAACTACTTTAATGACTACTAGTCGACTAGAGTGTGTGTATCCAGTGAATGCATGCTATGCAGCAAGATATTGTAACAGTGAATCAATCTGCACTTTACCTGCTTATTGTTCTTATAAATGAGCTAAAGTTGTAAAAGTCAGTTATTATTATCATTATTTAGAGCCTTAACCTACAATGTAAAGGACCTTGTATCACAGAGAAGTCTGCTAGACAAAGAGGCCATGTAGTCACTAATCGATTGCCTGACTATTTTCAATCCTATCTTGGCGTTACAGAAATAATGGTCATTCTTGGAACTGCTAGAACAAAACACATAAACATGGTAAGTTTATCGTAATTTGAGCACAATACAGAAATGTATACCCGTTAAAAAAAAATCAGTCTTTACGAAAATCCCCTTTTCTTCATCGAAGTGATAAAACGGAAGTACACAAATTTGAAAATAAGACTGTTAAACATTTTAAAGCTAACACACAGAGAAAGATATAATAATAAATAAAAATGAAATGCTTTTAGTAAAGTTCGGTACACTATCTACACAAGCAATATCAGGATAAAATACTATTCACTGGGCGAAGTCAATCAAAAGCAGAGAACTCCAGATATCACAAGGAAAATAAATGGTAGAAGACGCACAACAGGATACAGGCATGAAAAAAGAAATATATTAGAAATGCAGTCTGATGACAATCCTGGCATGTCTGAAAAATCTCGACGTATGTTACAGATGAAAATGTTTCTTCGTTCTCTAATTTCATTATTTTTAGTAGGGCATCCATGCTATCAAAAATGACGATAATAACGGTAACAGCTATGGGTAGTCCAAAGTATCTTCAGTCCGGGTACTTCATATGCAAGCGACAACAGGGCAGTTATACATAATAAAAATATATGGATACAAACTGCGTTCAACAGAGCAGGATTACTCATAATCTGCGCATATTCTTAGAACAAGCTACAAAGGGCAAAACTTGCCGAGGAAGCACCCATAGTAATAAATGCCTGGATGGAATGAGTGAATGAATGATTTTAAGTTATCAGGTGTCGTGACTTAACGAGAAAAAGCTGATAAATACAAAATACAGTAGAACAAAATAGCAATGAAAAAATAAATAAATATTTGCAATATGAAAACATGCATAACTCCAGGGAGGGAGAATGCCGCTTTAGGATAGCACGTAGTCCCTTCTAAATCATCAAATATCACCATCCAGATCATTGCCACGAAAAAAGCTAAGATGACTTAATGAATGTATTAATAAATATGAGTCCATTACACTGTTGCAGTGTTAAGAAAACCACACTCTCCCATACATTCTCTTTTTCCTTCCCTATAAAAATAATCGATAAAAATTTTGTGGCAATATAATATTAATAATCAAAATAAAAAAAAAATATTAACAAAACTTTGTAACATACATCCGCCTTAAAGTTCTGTAAGATAAGTTTGCAGGTGCACCACTGACTTGCAGCTTACCAACAAAATGAAAAGCTGCCGCTAAATAAAGATGTTCCCTTCTACCCTAGCTCTTTTGATATATATATAAGTGTGTGTATATATACAGTATGTATATATATATATATATATATATATATATATATATATATATATATATATATATATATATATATATATATATATATATATATATATATATATATATATATATATATATATATATATATATATATATATTTATATATAAATATAGTTTTATAAATAAATATAGTTTTATATATATATATATATTATATATATATATATACATATACATACGCGTGTGTATGTGTGTGTGTACAGTGCATATCCATATTTCCATACTCATTAAGTATATACAGATAATGTTTATCATAACGACTTACCACATAAAAAATCGAAATGTAAACTTCTTGAATGATATCTGTGATATTCTGGACATTCCTCTCTCTCTCTCTCTCTCTCTCTCTCTCTCTCTCTCTCTCTCGGGATACTCTCTCTGATGTCTCTCTCTCTCTCTCTAGTTCAACATATCTCTCGTTTTGACTTGGTAATTATCTTCCAGTTACTAATCCCTTTGCAGCATTCATTTCATGTCATTCAACAATTTCGATGCAGTCACCTACTAGTTCAACATATATTTTAGAGCCTGAATTACGTATCAAAGTATTTTTATTTTTAAAAGAGTTTGTATCCAGAAATACTGCAAAACAAAATAAAAACTAGTAAAGGAAATCTGTAACCTTTCTTTCTTTATCTTGAAATAAAGTCGAAACCGGTCAGACCTGTCTCTTATTTTTCTTCTGCAGAATTTTCAAAGTGATGCAACAACAATATATATTATCTATCAGTATATATATATATATATATATATATATATATATATATATATATATATATATATATATATATATATATATATATATATATATATATATATATATATAATGTATATAATATTTTACATATATATATTATATTACATGAAATAAAGCACATATATATATATATATATATATATTTCTTCTATACAATATATGGATAGTATATTTCATAAGAACGCTCAGATAGTGAAACTGAATACTGATGGCACGCAAAAAATTCTAACGTCCAAGATGGCGCCACGTATCAACAGTATTTTTATTTTTAAAAGATTTGTTCTATAAAGCTCTTCCATACTAGTGAATATCCAGTTTACCTTTAAATATGGGGGCTATATGGCTGCCAAGAAAAGGTAGAAACAAAACAAAATAAAATGGACTGTGGTTTTAGATCCTAATGAGGAAATCTCGAATAACTCTTTCAATTTTGAAGGAAAATTAATAAATTTCTGTTTTTACTTTATACACTGCGACATCACTGCTGTGTAACTCAGCATGGGGTTCAGTGCCAGCTAATCCAGCTTTAAATATAGTTTAGTTTAGTGTCCCAAATGCTTTCTAACAGGTCAGACCAGCTATACAGCCGCACCTGAATAGACAGGATCTCTTATTTTTCACCTACAGATCACACGGGACTTAAATGGCAATGAATGATGTAGGTGTAGGGAGACCGAATATGAATCACATACAAAAGTGGTAAAAGGATAACCCTCGGCATTAATATCATCAGAATGTGATGCCAATCCAATATTGAGCAGTAGAAAAACAAACTGAGTTTGTGTTGTCTTTGTCAGAAGGACAAAAGAGGTGAGCACTTGACATATCCAAGTCATCATATAGACCATGATGGGTACAATGCTGGCAAGGAACATGTTCAGTGAAATTATGAAATATGATAATGGATCCAGCAAGGCTGGATGAAGGTGATGGCATAGAGGCCACTCTCAGGAAAAAATGCAGCAAAATATATGAACTGTCGCTTGTTGTTTAATAACTAAACTGTACCGTGCAAGAAAGCGACAATCCAATGACCAGACCAGCAACATGAGACTAGTCGCAAAACTGCGCCGAACCAGTCATGACAATGAAGTTTATTTTAGAGAAAGTGGCACCTGCATCTGATCTCAGACATAGTACTAAGGGCCTTGACTTGAAATTGCGTGAATGTGCAGAGATACTTAGTGATGGCAAGCTCCTTGCTGCTGACTGGTGGGGATGTCATTGCACAGGAGTTTAAGTATCACCATGCCTGTCTTTGTGCCCTCTACAACAGAAAAAGGTCCTACCTGAGGAGCCTTGAGAAAGACCAAGGTAGCATGAGTCAGAATCAGATGTATCCACTAGTTCTGTCAGAACTGATGACATACATTGTTGAAAACAACCTTGTTCAGATGATCCATCACATTTTGGCTGGCAGATATTTGCCACCTCTACCAACAACGTCTGGAACAATTATGTAGAGTATAAATTACGAGACTCAAAGACAAATCTGGCAGAGTTCTAAACAGAGATTTATTTGCAGTTGGTGCTCAATCATCTGATCTTTCAGATAAAGCAGCAAATATTTCAGAAAAATTAAGTCACGGTTTGATGGCACATTTTCTGAGGCTGACCGTTTTCCTCTCCTGCTCCAGTCTAGGGATTTATGGGGCTGACATCTCCTTACGATTTGGAGCATCAAAGTCAGACCAGGCCATTACATGCAGTTCAACTGCTACTCCTGATACAAAGAGAGTCAGCAAGCTGTCATTGGCTTTGCAACACTTGGGAATCCTTTTCAGGAAGAGAGCCAGGATCTGTATTCCATTGACAACAAAGACATTGCCCACCCCAGCTCAGCAGAACTTCTACAGACACACCTTGACACACTTCAAAAGTTTGCACATAAAACACCACACATGAGTCGGACATCTAAAGTAGGGGGCGGGTTATTCTGCAGGAGTAGAAATTCTTAAACACATGTATGTATACATATATTTCTATGCATATAATATGAAGTCTTACACATACATTGCTATGCAAATATGAAGTCTACGTATACATATATTTCTATGCATATATGAAGTCTTACACATACATTTCTATGCAAATATGAAGCCTAAGTCAAAGTACGTATGCACGTAAGTACGCAAGTAAGCGATGTGTTTTACCGTGCATGAGCTGTTGATTGCATTAATGAGCTTACCGTGCATGCAACATCTCAGACCTCCCCTCCCCATCCAGCCGGCTGCCTCCACCACCCAACAAGCTAACATCTTCTTTGAAGTGTACTGAATGTCAGTTACTATTGACAGCTACGATGATATAACCTGAGACCTAAATCAACGAGTCGCTTTACCGAGGGGATCCTGTTAGGAGCTGAGAGGAAGGAGCAGAGGGAACTTCTGAGAGAGAGAGAGAGAGAGAGAGAGAGAGAGAGAGAGAGAGAGGAAGGAGCTGCAGAGGGAACCGGATTAACTCAGAGAGAGAGAGAGAGAGAGAGAGAGAGAGAGAGAGAGAGAGAGAGAGAGAGAGAGAGAGAGAGAGAGAGAGAGGAGGGGGGTTAATCATAGTAATGAATCATGCTAAGAATTGTCTTTACACCTTAACGTTGTTTTCTGAGAGAGAGAGAGAGAGAGAGAGAGAGAGAGAGAGAGAGAGAGAGAGAGAGAGAGAAAACCATACCCTTACGAAAAGAAAGCCTCCAAGCAGATTTACCAAAGGAATTCATAGAGAAAAGGTGTGTTATCAAATCCCGTTTAATGTCGCATTTATCTGACACATGGACACACCGTCCATCTCTCTCTCGGCTGCCCGTGACAAACAGCCCTCTGTCATGAGAATGAATGGCCTTCAGCTAATGCCTCCTGTTATGTCAAGTATGCTGAGAGCACACAAAGGCATACGAGTACTCGACGGCTCAAAATGCGCACACACAGATACACAAATGGAAGACGCCTAATAGGGAACAAATTCACGTTACTGTGAAATCTGAGCGCTGCTGACCTAAGCTTTGATGTAAGGACAGTTAGTAGTTCTATCAATCTGCTCTTTTAATTCTTTCCAGGAAATCTTCTTATTTCTTCAAGAAATCCCAATACTAAAAAATAATCAAATTCTTCGGGACAATAAAATCCTGGAAATGTCTCTGAAATTGACATATTAAAGATTATTCTGTTATCGATTTACTGTAATTTGCTGTTATGTCCATATTCAACCACCAAACTCGACATTCTCCTTCATCCCTGAATTCTTATTCAAAGTAACAAATAAGACGCAGAACTATCCTCCTTGTATATGAAAACTTTAAGGTTATAATATACTGAAATTCCAGAATAAATGAAAAATGTTGTTATTCAATTAAAAGAAAAAATACAAATATAAAAGACGACTCAGGAGAGACGACATTACTCATCAAAAGATAAAAACGGATGAAAACGAATAAAAACCCCAGGGAATGATTTATATGAAACATTAAACACGGAACATAATTGTCGCAAATCATTCTTAAAAAAGGATAAAACAAGAACTTCATTGAAGCTGTGGAAGACACCATTATACTCACTGTACAACAGCTGTCTCTGGAATCAGTTGCTAACACACAGCATCCTTACCTGAAAAGAGAGAAACCATATGTTACTAAGCAAACATCTACAGTAAGTCCCCAAGGGGGATGTCATTAAAAATAAGGACATCTGGATATGTTAGTTACAAATATTCTACTCAGACAGTACAAACTAATGACACTCTTACTGCACACGCATTGCTCAGATGATGAAAGTTACATACTCAACAAAACCATTTTTAAGCTTTAGGAAACTTAATAACTGCGAGGTTTAGCTGGTATTCAGACGAAACTATACACGGATTCTACTCCGACAGGCTGACAATTTTTGTATTCCAATTGCTTACTCAGAATTCCATATCTAAGTCACAATCTTAACTTACATATGTCTTCGTTTCATCTGCGTTCAATGTTCTTTTATTACAAGACAAAAACAATATTTTTTATCATTTCACACAAAAGAGAGCTTTACCATTTTCGTTCCCTGTGCACTTACTTTTTCCAGTGGTCCCAAGTTACACAAGTGCAATGAGTTTCCCGTCTCGGCAAGAAAATATTCTTTGGTAAAAGCTCTGAATAAATTACTTCACGTTGTCAAATTGCTTCTAGTTTTTTCAAGTTGGTAACACCAACCCCAGAGACGTGATGCATTCCTTTGGTGGAGGAAAAGGAAAATTTCTTTTTTGCTTATTGCTTTCACGACCTTGGAATACAATGTGGACAAACTTTGTGATATAATTCTCATATAAAAATATATTCGATATCATAAGACCTAGTTATTAAGAAATGTAACATTCCTATTTGTTAAAAAAAAATTAAAACAAAACCTATCCCTCATTTTCGCCTTGTCAGTCCTAGATATTTCAAAGATAAATCTGTATGCCACCCTAACACCATTCCCTGGATACATGGTTTTGTCAACACTAACTGCCTTTTTGGCGCAAATATTCTCTCTTTATCTGTTCTTGACGTTTGTTTAACATCACTATCTAGACTTGAGTACTTAGCACGTTCTATTTTTCGTTCTTCATCTTGAACTTTTTCGGCATGTACCTTTTGATCTGTCTTATCTTTATTTTATTCCAGGTCTCATCCGATATCCAAGGTTTGTGTGTTGTTATCCCATATCACAATACTTCTTTTCCAGCAAATTAACAGACACCCATGACGTTAAATCAGTTCTCAATCATTGTCTGCTACTTCTCAGATATGTTGGAACTGTAAATCAAATTCGACATACAATAGCAAAAGCCTTTTGATATTAATCTTCAAGAAGTTTTACTACATCAAACCTAGATACTCTGTAAACTTTACTGGTAGGTGCTTTTAGTTTCAGCTTGTAACGTGGCAATGACAACTTGGTGCCCGCTGCCAACACATGCTCTTCTTAGCCCCAAAATTTGCTCTGTGTTTTTTTTTTTTTTTCTCTCGATTAATAGTTATCTGATCTATTTGGCTTCTACGACAATTACCAAATTATTTACAGCATAAAAACTAATAAAATTTTAATTGAACCCCATTTTATTTCGCAATCTCTTTCTCGCCTTCCTTAGCCACTACATCCTCCATGTCATCCCTGTTCTTGCCAATCTATAACATTCTGCCGTTCAATACAAAATTAATCTTCTTACGTATTCCTCGGTGCACAGCACACACTATTATGCTAACATTTCGCTGTTTTGATTGAAATCTTGCCTGCAGTAATCTACTGTTCACTAATCCCCAGTCAGTATGTGTCTTTCCTACAATTAGTGTTAAGATCACGCCTACTCTGCTCTTCCCGAACAATTATACATATTACCCGTTCCAAGCTCTCTTTTCACATTTCTTTGTACCGGGATTCACAAAACACTTTGATGGCCAGTCTGTATCTCTTGAATTTATAATCTGCTTGTTCTGTCTTTCTAATATGATTCAGAATTCTTGTGTTTAACCTTCCTATTTTCAATTTATTACTGGCATCCATAAACTGCACGATTCTTAACAACACCATATGCTTATTTAAGTGGACGACTCCATAGAGGATTCACAATAAATGATAGCCAGTTCCTTGCAGGGTGCAGTTCCGAGCAGAATAAGGCCAATGGCCCTGCCACCACCTATTGCTTTTTAACCAAGGCCATCCTCAAGACATCCTGAGTTGAAGCCGATGAGACAAAGTGCTCAATGCCTTAACCCTATCCATCATATCACCGCAAATAATTTCCGATGGCCCTCCTAAGCGAAGCCACAATTTCCTATTGTGGATCTAACCTTCACCTACGGAGGTGCAAACCTACAAAGCAGCAGGTGCTCATGCCATGACCTCTAGGCCCTATCCTAATCCAGGTATTACCAGATGGCCCAGCTGGAGCTCGGTGCTCACTACAGGGTAGGGTCTCAATTCCTTGAAGGTATACAAATACCCAAGTTACATCCTAAATAAAAAATAAATAAGCAAAATAAATACAGAAATATAAAAAAATATAAAAAAATAAATTATATAGAATCAAATTAAATAAAAACATACATTATAAATGACTATAAAAATTGTTTATATAATATATATATATATATATATATATATATATATATATATATATATATATATATATATATATATATATATATATATATATATATATATTCTATATTCTATATGAACACAAAAATGAATCAGTAAAATCAAATTAAAATATTAATAAATTATTATAAAAATACAAAACTTAATAAAGCAGTTAACAAATCAAATCAATGAATAAATGCAAATAAATCATGATGATAACTAAAATTTACAGTAAGCCAAATTTTCTTGAAAAACTACGTTAAGTGAATCTCAATATAACGCAATATTCCACAAGGAAGTACACTTTTCCTACAGATAAAGAAAACAAATAACATACTCTCTGAGTCTCTTTCACTAATCTTTTCCTTTCCCTTTCAATGGACATAAAATACCCAAAAGAAAAACATTAACGAATGAAAGGTATTAGAATTTGTAAATACGTACCTGAGAAAATGAACATAAGACTAACTCTATGTGTCACGAAACAGTAAAGACAGAGACATTCAGAGACGAGCTCTATTATATTTTCTTTAAACACTACCCCCATCTATCAAAATAACAGAAACAACAACTGCATTAATGCAATATAAGCAGGACAAAATAAACCGGAAACCGATGATAAACAACTGCTCTTTGGAGAGTTGAACCAGAGCAAATATGTTTCAATCAACTGTAATAATAATAATAATAATAATAATAATAATAATAATAATAATAATAATAATAATAATAATAATAATAATAATAATCATGATAATAAATCGAACAACAGACATTAACAAAAAATTACACTAACTAAAATAGGACGCTCCCAAAAATTTTAAATATCACCATAGTTTTAACACTGTTCATGACAAAGTTAAAAAAACATTTAACCGGCCAATCTTAAATCTTTGAATTTTCAAAATGCATTAAATAAATAAATAAAATTAGCCAGTAAATAAAAGGAGGGGACAACAAAAGGCAAGAATTATGATTATACCGATCAACAGTTTAAAACTTGTCTTAAATCACATAGCTAAAACTAGAAATATTTGTCCTTGTCAATGTGACAATAAAGGCACCTCTGAATAACAATTCTGATTTTCATCCCCATACGAGAGAGAGAGAGAGAGAGAGAGAGAGAGAGAGAGAGAGAGAGAGAGAGAGAGAGAGAGAGAGAGAGAGAGAGAGAGAGAGAAATCTTCCCTATTAGGCCAGAGAAGCAGTTTACGATACTGTACAATGGAGGCACATAAATATATACTATTTTCAGTAACAAGCGTTTCCACTGATGGAGTAGATCCGGAGACAAAACAAAACAACATTCGCCACCACAAACCTGTATCAACTTTAAATGTTTAATAGTAAACAAAAGCCTGGCCAGAGAAAATCCAGAACTATTTTGATCGGTTTTAAATCTGTGAACTCTTACTTTTAACCTTTCTTTAATCGATGTTCCCAAAGTTTTTTTTAATAATGCAATCGCTGCCAATTTTAATTCCAATACACTGACGGGAATTTAAGAACAAAATTCGAGACAAAATAATGAGGGTTCCAAAATATCCATGGAATCTCCAATTAAGAATTGCATGGAATCTCCGATAAACCATTGCCGAAAGCAGGACAGAATAGAACCAGTCACCCTGCTGGTGGATTGGATAAAAAGTGCATCTCTTGTCACAACAACTGGAATCTTTGACTTCGAAAATAAATAATCTGCTGAAATATTCTATCAATATTAACAGAAAATATGAATATCTTTGCAACAATTATTCATTCGATTCATAAATACTCTTACACATTAATACAGCCATACAATCATTTATTAAGAATGGTTAAAATGATATATTAGCAATCACACTAAAAACAAAATCAGCTAAGCGAGAGGAATTTAAATTCACTGCCTCCCAAGAAGTTTCAGTTTCTTTTTTTGTCTACTCTTCCATCCAATTCTGCGACTGCTGGTCATGACATTGTATCTTGAACATGTCACCTCCATCAAGAGTTCTGGTAACTCAAGTTATTTCGAACTTGTATTTAAAAACAACTGTAAAAATCATCTGTATTGTTTAGTTTTTCTTCATCATAGTTACTGAAGCTTTACGTAACTGTAGCATTCCTTTTAGGAATACCACTCTTACACTTGAGTGCTTCATCATTTTGTGACTTCTTCGATGGCACGACATCTAAGGAAAGCCGTTTGACTTTTTCCTTTATCCCTACCTCTTCTTTTGACCCTTTTGTTCTCCACCATGTGGTGGCTTTTCTGTTTCTTTACTACAAGTACCACTTGTGTCACTTTTCCACTGACCTCAAATAAGGAGAGTTCTCCTACCTCTCAGGCGGTTCTCAATACCTGTATGCCTGTTCCTTTACTACAAGTATCACTTGTGTCACTTTTCCACTGACCTCAAATAAGGAGTTCTCCTACCTCTCAGGCGGTTCTTGCAGTACCTGTATGGCCACTTCTTCTCAGAATTACTATGTGAATTGGTAATCCTTTGACTGGCTCGGTTGCTGTTGGTTTCTCTTATAAGCTTTCTTTGAGAGACATGACCTATGTCTTTCTTTCTTAGTTAAACCTCACCATGCTTCCTTCTTTTTCCCTATTTCTTTTATTAGGGCATAGGCTATAAAATGTCATTCCGTTGCTCGTCTCATCCGACCTAAAAAAAAAAAAAAATGGCGGGGCAAACTTACTTGCCGCTTTGCAACCTCACACGGCCAGAATCGTCGGCAATTCCGTGCTCTGAGCAAGAGCCGTATGTATAAGTGACTAGACAGAAAGAGAGATCGTAATTGAAACCGGATCTAAAGCCGGATTTTAATCCAAATCAAGCTTGGTGTGGCCTCAATAATAAAGCATTTACCCGGGGTAGAGGTAAACTGATCCAATATGAACACAATCACTGGCATATGGAACGGTGTTTGTCTACGGCTAAGAGAGAGAGAGAGAGAGAGAGAGAGAGAGAGAGAGAGAGATTCCTGAGCATAAACACTACGAATGTTCCGAGAGAATTCTCCTTCGTAAACAAACAAGAGAACGAGGAAGAGGGAGACGCAAACCGAAACTAATAAGGCTTTCGTAAACAATCGCATACTGGGGAGTGCCCCATCTTTAACATAACGTGATAAGAAAAATTAATCCTAACGATAATCGCAGGGTGCAATTACTCGCCCATTCTGTAAAGTTCATTAATCAGCCATCGCCGAACGGGACCAATTAACAATTAATGCGATTAGTATGGATTCCCTTCGGCGCCTGTGAAAAGTTGCTCTGAAGAGGGTCTTTGGTGATACTAAATAGCTGCCGAAGATTTGTTTGGAAGATGGGGAGGAACGGGGTTATGCGCACGCGCAAGCAAACTCAATTATATAGCCAATCAGAGGCAGACAGTTATATAAGTTTCTCTTCGTAACATTTACGTAAAAGAAAAAAGTCCAATAAAAATTCCTGGTCATTTGTACTGTGTATGATGAATTGACACAAAAATGTTCAAAGTTACAATTAAAATATAAAACTGAAATATCATCATGAAATTACGACTGATCTCGTTTGCACAGAAATCCACAAATTAACAAACAGTACTCTGTCATTCTGAAAAAATTAAACGAAATCTTCATTCTATCATCAATGATAAGATAAAAGGATCTAGAATATAAATGAGGTGAAAGTACAAGCATTTAAAGATAAGTTGGGAGAAAACTCAACAGGTGCACTAGTAATAAGGGGCTGGACAGCAGGACAGAAAAAGGAAAGTAAAATTAAGCAAAATTAAATGCTTGAAAAAGTGGGATTAGCTCATCCCTGTCAGCCTTTTGTGCCCACTGCTACCAACTGCCGCTCGCGCGACATTCCTAAGGATAGTTGCAAGTTTCAGGTTTACTCGATTTTCATAAGGAAATTACTTTATTTTGGGCCTCAACCTTAATCTTGTATCTAGCATTTGACTGGAATTTTAGATTTGCATTTTGATTAGTGCAATAATACCGTAAGACAGTGGCACCAAGAACAGTCACTCCAGTTCAAAATACAGATAAAAATACATAATTTGAACTTGAATTTGTTGAATCCATAAAATACTTATAACTGGTTCGTGTACATTCCCGAGAAAGATAATACAGTATCATATTTTTAATAATAATAATAATAATAATAATAATAATAATCAAACAAAGAGATACTATAAAATACCATTAATATTTATCTGTATAGTTTTGAGTTAAATCATACTAAATCATGACACTTAAGACAACTGTACATAAAATTCCTTTAACACTGCTAGAGTGTCCAACTATAGGCGAAATGCACCTTTGAAGATAAATTAGTTTAACTCCTGCCACTGCTAGGGAGTCAAAATTCAAGGTGTTTGTTTATTGCAAGAACTAGCTAGTGAATATGAGTTGGTTTGCAACAGGATCTAACCGTCAGCAAGTTGCCATGGTAACCATGTGATGAGATTTGATTTCACTCCCTGATTTCAATCAGGCATATTGCGATAACTTCTTGAACGGGATATTACATCGTTGATAGCAGGGATTAAATATTAGCTATAAATGCCTTACGATGACTTGACTTCAACTTGGATCAGATCGAGTTCGAGGTATGAGAATATTCGACGGGAAGTGTGAATCCTTGCCGGACAAATTCCATTATTCGAATGGAAATTTTTATGCACGGGCGGTCGAAAGAACAACCCAAAAATTCTTTCATCGAGCAACGAAAATTTAAAACAAACGGTATTGGAAAAATAAACGAAATCAAAATGGGGCCTAGTTCAATAAGTGAAGAACCAGCGACTTGACCGGAAGGCGTCGTAAGTTAGAGAAAAGATGTAAGTCCTTTACTAGAAAAACAGCGCATCTGCATACTATAAAATAAAGCAACTGAAAACTGGCAACATTAAAATCGCGTTTTCTCCATTAGGCATATTTTTTTTTTTATCTATGTTAGAAATAACCTAATCTCTAACAAACATTAACTTAAACTTAACCTAACTAACTAACCTACTTTTCACTGGCATGCACAATTTTTAATCCGAAAAAATAGTATAGATACGCTGTTGTTCTAGTGAAGGCCGCAAATGACATATAAAACAACCTCTGGATATCCAAAGTAAGGCACAATCGATATACCTAGCGATCTCGAAGTTGCAAGGAAATTATAAACAGAATAGTCAACCATATATTGTGAGAATCTCTCTCTCTCCTTGCAATGGCGATAGTCTTTGGATCCTTGCTCTAAACGCTAAGCTCATCCGTAAATTCAGTTCTTAATTTTTAGTTCCTTTTTTTTAATACTCTACTATATTCTTTTTTTAACACTGTAATTAATATGTGATGAGCCAGTCGCGATTAGTTTCAACAATACTGGCAGCGAATATTTCACCTTACGCTCCAGAAAAGCAAACTATAGTAATAAACATACATGACAAGTCTAATGGACAGCAAATAAAACCATCACTCTTTTTCTAACTTGTCTTTACACCATCATGCGTATAAATAACAAAAAAAAAAGTCAGAGCCACAGTTATTCAATTTGAGGCCATAATCCCAAAAGAAATAGTGCGCCAGACTCTAGAAGGATGGAAGATTATGTAAACCAGGAAATACAGAAGCAAAACGAGAAAGTCACAGCTCTGGCTGTAGAGAGAAAGACAATCACCAAATCGCGCATGTGAAGACTAATGACTTCCACAAAGTACTTGTAGGAAATAATGGCATCGCTGCATGGGATGTCAATGGACCTTCTTGGCTTTTTTCCTTATGGATGTCTTCCATATTCCAGGAAAACCATGAAAAAATGTACACTGAAAGCAATGCATGCTAGAAAAAAGTCGAAATCTTTCCCCAATACAAAAAAGTGGATACACGTGAAATGAAGTGGTAAAATGGAAAAGCTGACAATCGAAAGATAAAAATAATATAAATAACAAAGAAATAGTATTTTAATGCCTAGTTCATAGGATAAGAAAAGGCATTACAGAAAGGCAATTAGAAAACTTTACTATGGAAAACACGAAACTAATGTAGACTCATATTTAAATGTAAAGGAAAAATTAACATAAAAAATATGAGTTGCATGTATCAATTACAGTCACACTGACCAAAACATAATAAGGAATGACAACAAATAACTGCAACAATTACAGATAAGCTTAAGCTCAGCACCACTGCAATGTAAAAAGGGTCACTATGATATTTGCTGCAATATGATGGTTAAGATGAAAAAGTCTGGGATAGAACAAATTATGAAATCTAAACATATACCCATATAAGGCAAAATAATCGCTCTGAATCATACCAAGCAATAATACAGGTAGGGACAAAACGACATCCTGGTTCCAAGCGTTCAGTGGTAAAATAAAGAAACGAAACATTCTTACAACAAAATATATAATGATACATCTCAAACTGCAATAGGATTGAAACAAAAGCTGATGAAACACACCCAGAATCACTACGAACTGGAATTAGAAAACATTCACAATAAAATTGTACATTAATGAAATACGAGAAAACATATTGCCTGTAAATCAAAGCGGACATTTAGGAACAAATCAGATTTGAATAAAACCACACTCTGGCATATGACAAGTAAAGGCTTTATAAAAATATGATGGTGTAAAACAAAGAAAAACATACCTTATACATATCATACAAAGGTATCACACAAAAAGGACCCTCAGTAAAACATCAAAAGGTTTAAGGCAAACCAACAGCTAAATAAAAACATCGTATGGTAGCAACTCATCCAAAAGAAATATATCGTTGAAAATTATCTTTCAAAAAACTAAGAAGGTAAATATCGTAAAAAAAAAAAACTTTCAGCAGAACGTTGATAAATATAATTAAGCAACAACTGCGTCTCACCTACACATTTTTCGAGTCAGAACACATATTACAAGGTAATATCCACCAAGCGCGAAATTAGGAACTCTCTCTCTCTCTCTCTCTCTCTCTCTCTCTCTCTCTCTCTCTCTCTCTCTGCTTATCAGTCTTGACAAAGAACGACCTTTTTCTTATCTAAACGACAGTGGCAACCTCTAAACGATTCAAAAGCTACGACCGTTTAGAAGAAGGAACAACTGCCAACAGCCCAAGCACGCCCAAACAAGCAAGACAACATTCACAGACGCGAGAAAACAAAATAAGAACAAAATAAACATCTCTATGGACATGTTTAATACAACATAATTATCCATATGCAGTGACTGTAACTTAAACTAATACCTGAGAACTGAAAAAAAATCTATAATTAGCAAAATAAGTCAAATCGGGTCATAGGAACATTTAAAATAATAAACGAAAAACACAGTTTACTTAAAGAAAATAATGGTGAATAGAGAGGAAGACGAAATTTATACATAAAAGAAAATGACCTCAAGAGCTTTTCATATAAAATCAGCTCAGACGACCAGACCCACGAAATC
Source organism: Macrobrachium rosenbergii (assembly GCF_040412425.1). Lineage (NCBI taxonomy): Eukaryota > Metazoa > Arthropoda > Malacostraca > Decapoda > Palaemonidae > Macrobrachium > Macrobrachium rosenbergii. Next base: position 29,786,862 of record NC_089790.1, read on the forward strand.
TGAAATGTCAGTGCCTTTAGACATGCGATCTGCAATACACAACAACCCTTCGGTTTCAAAAGAAAAGTCACCCCTTCAATTCGGGGAATTAAACCACCCTATTTATATCACGCATACGAAAAAATATTAAACTAATACCTACTCATTCCTCATAAAGATTGGGGGAGCCCAGAATTAAAAGAAAAAAAAAGTACTTAAAAATAAAATAGCCCCTTTCCTTAACGCAGAGCTCAAATAAATAATACAAAAATGGCAACTTCAGCTTTAAAAATAATATTCATCATGATGATTCACATTTCCTAATTTGAAAATGAAAGTAATTCCTCGAAACCTGGAAATGAACCATCCCATTTTCTCTGCTACTACCAAGAGGGGCGAGAGCAAAAATCCAAAATATATTCATCCCTCCTAACATCCGTCGCAAAACAAGCGGGTTGGGGCGCGCTAAAAAAAATCTAGATTTTAATGTCAAGCGATCTTAAGGTGCCTTATGTCATGCGACGCTTCCCATTAGAGACCCTAATGAACGTCTTTACGAGCTCGTTCATGACTGACGTCGAGGGACGTGTTAATAAGACGTCAATTTCTTCTCGTCTGGTTTCAAGTTATGACCGAGAATATGACATCTTGAATAAATGAGCACACTTTTGAATGAATTACTTCGTATCCTCCGCGCTGATGCATTTGCAGAAGAAGGGTTTTTTTCCGTTTTTTTATATGCCAATGGGCCCGTTTCCCGAAAAATTCATTGTGGCCTTCCTGACCTAAGCAGTGATTCAGGTATCAAATGCATTACACTAGGTTGCAGCCTGGAAAAGAAGGGTATACATTAGGTTAGAAAGCTCAAACGAACAAACAACACTCAGGAGTCCTGGTCAGTAAAAGAAAAGTGCGCGCATACACATACATTCATACACACACACACACACACACACACATATATATATATATATATATATATATATATATATATATATATATATATATATATATATATATATATATATATTTAATGTAATTAAAATACCCTTAACGCCCTCTTAAATTTTCGAATTCTTCACACTTTTTGGATACGTTTGTCACTACAAATACTGAGATCCAAATGCAGGAATATGAAGAAATTCTGACATCCGCAGCACAATTCGGACCCACATCCGGTATATCAGAACGAGGTAACGTTACCGACTTGACCACGTGTCCAAAACGTGCGACGAATTCGAGAGTTAAAAGGGCATTGTGGTTATCACATTTACATACATAGCAGGTAAAACATGACCACCAGAATATATATATATATATATATATATATATATATATATATATATATATATATATATATATATATATATATATATATATATATATATAATTTAAATATATACAGTATACTATATATATATACATATATATATATATATATATAAAGCCATTTTTCTAACAGCAGCTGGATCCAGAATAACGGTTTCTGGTACATTCCACGGCATTAGCCACATCTAAGATCATACACAGAAAAAGGTCATCGGCAGAACGTTCAGCCCTCCTATACACAATGTGTCTTTCACCTCTGTCTTCAAGAACAATGGGTCCCTTCCGCTCCAATACCTCTTTTGCCGCATTTATCCAGACATCCACATACCTTCGTTACGCCAATATTTTCGCCACTTCTTTGTATCTTACACACTTCTCACATTTTCCATGTCGAAGGAGGAAAATTAACCCAATTCCTTCATATGTTCCAACTTGGCTTCCACAGACACATCAACTTTTCCAACCCCTTTGCACAAATTCTACTGCATTTTTGATCCGCCACTTCTCTCATCCTACCATCAATTACATTTACTCCTTTTACTCCCATAAAGATTATTATTGTTCACATTTATTTTAGAATTTCTCCCTTTACTACCACTTTCTTCTTTACTCCCACGTTACATTAGCTCAGGATCTCCTGTTGGAAGGCCGTGAAGCACATTGGTGGGATGAAATGGCCACCAAATGGCGAATCAGCATAATTCACATGATGCTACTAGCAGCATCGCTGCATTTGTCGGGTCAATGAAATGATTTAGGAATGCTGCCGTCCTAGTAAAAAGTGATACAACCTAGGGATTACCACTCTAGGAAGCACAAATGGCTTGGTGTACAATAACAGTGTCCTATGGCAAAAGAATCCCCAAGGAAGGACTGAGGACCCCAAGATGGGAGGAAATGCCACTAAAATGGTGGATAAGCCTCTTCGCACGAATCCAAGAAAAACCATAATTTTTCATTCCCTAGAATAGCAGAAAATAAAAACAGAATTCTTGAAACAGCCTGGGGTGAAAATCACAAAATTATAGCTACGGGGATGGAGTTGTATCTCCACACCCTATACTGTACTTAAAAATACCAAAAGTAATCAAATAATAAAAAGCATACACATACATACATACATACATACATACATACATACATACATACATACAGAGGTTGGTGAAAAGAACATACAATTCAGAAGAGTTAGCAGGACGAAGCGGATGAAAACCTAGGAAGGCCTGTATAGATGGCACAAATGTGCAAGATGAAGGGGAATGATGCAGTGTCAGAGGGGGTTTGACATACTGCTTAGGAACCTTCTATACAGGTACATGCAGCAGCTAATGATATGGACGAGCCTTCTGTGTAGGTGTTTGAAACAGCTGATGTTACAGAAGTTTTCTATATCCGGTTTTCATCCACAATTAAGCGGGTGAAATTGTGAGTGTGGCAGTAATCATTATTTTGACGTTTCTTGGGAGCCACCCCATTTCACAATACACTCCTTTACGTTACACACAAACACACATGAACATATCTATCTATCTATATGTATATATCTATATATATATATATACATATATATATATATATATATATATATATATATATATATATATATATATATATATATATATATATATATATATATATATATATATATATATATATCACTCTTCCTTACATGTTAAGGATGAATAAAACAATAACGATATGATCCTGACTGGTCTTGTCTAGTCAAACATCGTCAAGAGATTGGGACATGGTAGCAGTGGTTGACAATATCTATGTTAGGGTGAAACACACCAAGAGGGAGACGGCAAATAGCTAGAATTGTTAACAACGTGTAGAGGGAAGGAGAAATCCACCTTCAGACATTCTGGACGTTCTGTGCCATCTTTTATGGATGAAAACCAATATCATTATACTTACTAATCTTGTTTTCTACGGCCCTTTGTCCACAACTCCTGAAGGAAGATTACTCGTCCCTCTTTCTGTTCTTAATAACACGAACCGTTTGCTGGTTATTTTACAGTTTTTCACCCTACATACCACTAACCTTGAAGACTTTTGAATAGACGTAGTCAGTCAGAAGCCTATTTTTTTAATTTTTTCCTTGTCTTACTTTGTAAATATGTGTATGAATATATATGCATACACACACATATAAGTATGTGTTTATTCATCTCACATGTGTTGAACCAACGAACGACAATATTTAAATAATTATCCAATTTGAAGAAAGTAGAGAACGGAAAACATTTAACGCTGTATGTTATGAAATCATCTAATACTGTTAATAGCTGGACCATATAGGCCATTACATTTCTGTAGTGGAAGAAGAGTCATCAATATATTGAAATGAGACAATGACAGAATCACTAATTAAACAAGTGATTTGGACAGCTGGATAAATATGTCGCAAATGGTTTGCGCTTGCCTGAGGAGTCTTCAAACAAAAGTCGGAACCGTTAATATCAAAACAAGCTAACATTATCAGATTAGTTCACAATGTGGTTCAGTAGGAAACAATGTTATCATGACTGCACATACAAATAGTTCTTAAATCAATGCATACTGCCCTAAATTGGAAAACTGCATTATCTTCAAAATTTCCGAAATTGAGATATGCCAACTATTGGGCTCGTGAAACACTAATACACGAGTCACTGTAATTTCAGAACGATTCTTCACTGCTTTCCGCGAGTATTTAGGGGGTCCCATTTGCAGTATCTGAAAAATCTGTAGGAAGGCAAGGGAGTATCTACCATTTTTCTCAGTATTGTATTTTCGCAGATAATGCATCCATAAGTAAATAAATAAAGACAAACGGACATCAATTACTGCAGCTAAAAGATTACACACACACAGACAACATGAATTCCTTCTAATGACCTAAATTCTGTAAGAAATACAAAGGTGACGATGTTAGTGAGATAACAGTTCACTGAAAATAAACCAACGCCTTTACCTTAAGACAGGTCTTCAATTAAAGAATCAGAGTACAAAAATTGAGTCCGTCTACTTTTACGAAAGAACCGGAATGAAATCGTAAGTACGAAAATTGTGGGTCGAAAGTGAGCAGTGAATAAAGCGGAAGAATTCTGGGTTAAAAAAAATACAGCAGGACGATTGAAATATCAATAATAATCTCGAGAAACTATGAAAACTGCAGCATCAGCTTCGAAATACAAACACCACACGGTTCAGTAGAAAAGGTTGAGACACTTGCCCTGCAACTAAAAAAAATTTTTTTTGAGAAATGGTTAATAATTCATGCACTGCAAAGTCATTCAAACATTACCATTAATTAAATTACTGAAACTTAGAACAAATTCGAGAGAGATGAAAGAGAGTATACCGCCATTAAGCTTTCCCAATGGCACACTCCTTAAACCTAAATGAGCTTCGTGATGATGTTATTAAAAACATAATTGCCTGCAACTAAAATGCCAAGTGACATCGAGCAATTAAGCATATCTCCGCTCAGCGCTTTAAATCTTGGCTTCGTAAATGGTGCAAAGCCATCGTCTCCTGTATTTCACGAGTGACGTCGTTAGCATTAATTCTCACGAACGCTTGAAAAGAAGAAGAAGAAAAAAATACGGTAGTTCTGGATAATAAATCACAATGGCATGCAACCTCCTACGACTGGGACAAATACCAACGAAAGTAAGTCTTGGGTTACATGACTGAGAAGATGAGTTATTTGTAAATAGGACTTGTGAAATATGTACAGTACAATCCAAACCAAGCCAATGTAGCTAATTCTTTAGTGTTGATGTCAAATCACTGAACTCCTTACGATAAAGACATTTTCATGAAACAAGGAGAAATTTTAAGTGTGCCTACTCGCTTTCCTTTTTTGTAGTAACCAGTCAAAACACTGCGAAGTCTAACGTACTGCTTTCCTTAAGTAATATTATTATAATCATTACTATCATCAATCGTCTCTCCATGTCTCTTTCCATTAAGAACACTAAAAGATCAATAGCCTCTACCTTCCAAAAACCTTATGTAATCTAGTCCAATTTCATAGCGTCACCATTACATATCCAGGTATTAAACACCGTTGGCACTTTAAAAATCCCGTTGTTAATTACAAAGAACACGAATTACGACACTTGAATACAGTGCATAGCAGCACCCCACCGGCATTCTTCTTTTGTGTTTCTTCCTATCAAATGCCGAACTCAAGCAGAGACTCCTCAAGCGTAAGCGACATGTAAGAGAACATTAACATATTACATTGGAAAAAGAGCGAAGTGGTTAATAACGAAATTTAACACACAAGTAAAACAACGTTTCGCGAACAAACAAACAAACTGAATCTTTAACATAACCTTCTTGACAGAAGCAATAAACACATACGAATTCACAGTCGATTCTTCATGTCTATGATAGATAAAAAGTGTCAAATATTTACAAAGGGGTCTGCGCCAAATATTTATAAAGGAGTCTGAGTTAAAGTCAAATTATGGCCACTGGATACAACGAAGCCATTACCGAAACTGTAAACAGCTACTGCAAGAACATTTTCACTGGGATTCGTTACTGAAGAAAAGCTGTTCTAATATTTCTTTTACAACAGAAGCAGATAATGCAGTTATGAAACAGACAAAGGAAGGCATTTACCTCCTATAAAGACACTGAAAGTTAAGGTGTAAAATGACAACTTTAGAACTTACCTTTTATTTAAGGATATAGTATCCGAAGAGAAACGCATCCGAATAGGAAGCAACCTGCCGATGCACGTCTTACCTTTTCTTACTAAATGCTTGAAATTAACTATGAAGAAAGCGCAGTGTCCGAATTGCCCATGAATTATCATTTCCCTCCCACGAAAATAAAAAAAAGGAACGGCATCAAACCTGCCATTTTAATTCAAAACAAAAAATATTTTAAAAGGCAGAAATTTGACTGCTTTGGAATTCATTTGCGATCTTACAGAATTTCATTTCTTAATTCTATTTCCAAATGTTCGTTTTCTAAGGTAGCAAATGGTAGCAATCAAAAGCCAATAAGATCTCAGAAAATAAAGTGCCTGAGTTGTCAGCGCATAATTTTAAACCATCGTTTTTCGTCTCCACCGTCCTGCGACGTCTTTCCTATGACTTACCATCCACAATTCTATACTCGTTTCCAGCTTCTCGCCTCATTATTCTCATTCAAATAAGTCTGTATTTACCAATTCTTCTGGTGTCCACAGGAACCCTGGTTGACGCTAAACATATGTCCATCTTCCATTCATTATTACCTGATCTACATATGGAGCTCCCGTAATTTCCTTTATAGTATCATGCCTCACTTTATCATGCCTTCTGACTCATAATATTGTCCTTAAAACTTTATTCTCAAATCGATAAAACCTTTCTTGAAAGTGTATTGTCATACTATGGTTCATATTAGTATAGCAATACAGATCATACTGGACTAATGTGTAATATCACTTTCGTAAGCAGTTTCAGTCTATTTGATTTACACATTATTCTTCCTTTCTTAATCTTCCACTCAAGTCCAGGTTAAGAACCACCCATACATACGAAAATGTCAAGTTATTACCTAAATAGCGTTTTCTTCACCGTAGTCAATTTCTCGTCTAGCAAATGACACCTGAAGTACAACCCACCCTGTCTCCAACGTCCGCACGCGGAGACGAGTGCAACCATCAACGTCTGGGAGAAGGCTTCGCTCTGGGGCACTAATCCCCCCTAACAGCCAATCAAAATTCAGCCCCCCTTCCCACAAACGACTTGGGACCTTATATATACCGACTGAGGAGCCCAATCTAACCAGAACGAGCCACCCCGTCTTGAAAATAGGCCGACAGTACGGCTTAAAACGTCGACGCCCTTCGAAAACCTCTATGAAGATCCTCTGCCACTTAAGAACGACGCTACCACTCGAGGACGACGTCGAGAATTTAGTTACTGCATAATGACAGAGAAACTCTATGGATATACCACGCCATGTAACTTTCACCTGCGTGTATCAGAATAAAACGACTAGATCCAGAACTATTGCCTTTCTTCTTATCCAGATTATATGCATCGGCCAGCTCTTAGTAGACATCAGCCTTGAAGAAGAGAGAAAAGTGAGAAGAACTGAGAAGACATTGCATAAAACCAGTTCTACTGATGCTGCCATTCTTTTTTAACAAAGTTTAATATACTTGTTACTCAAAAACATGATCTAGTAAAAGTCCCCAACTGAAAATGGTAGGATAGTAGAACCCCAAAACTATTAAATTTAAATTTACACGGTCACATCAACAATTTTTCACAAAGTGTCCTAAAACGAATTTCTCGCACGTGTTATAAAAACATGGGGAACTAGCTCATTCTATACCATTTCATCTATATACGCCATTGGTATCACCTGAACCATATTTACCCTCCAACTACTAAAACGAGGACAAATTCAACGCATTCCATCAAATCGAAGTACCTTAAGCTCCGCCACTTTAACAAACTTTTCAAATAAGGAATCAACTGAACTTGGCGATGTACTTTCCAGCCAGCCATCTTGGCGACGAGACAGCTTGCCCTAAACAAGAAACTTGGAACCAACCCCAATGCAATAATGGAGCAACCCGATTCAAGTTTGGGAATACGGTCGGTGATAAATGACTTGGTGATGCTGTTCAGTTTATTTTAAGTTCTACTCGCAGGTAAATGAAGCATGATACAGTTTCTAATCCATAACAACTTTACTTGTAGACGTGCCAAAGTGAATCGATACAGCAATATATTAATGACTGCACTTCTAATTAATGATGTCAAGAGGAAATGAGGATCAGGATCAGGACTGAGGATCAAGGATGAGGATGAAGGAGGCGTTCAAGAGGGCTCAATCAGCAAGCACTGCCTGCAAACTTGAATAGTTTCACACTGGTTAAACGTGATCATTAGCGTAATACACAAAGATATTTATTTACCTCATTTAAATTGGTACCTGAGCGCAATTCATTACAGATCAATTCAGAATATCTCAACTCGGATAAGAAGCAGAATATTTGACGACGATAATAACAATAACTGTTTAATGTCGACAAATAGCCCCCTCTTTCCGCCAGTGTGTGACTCATCCCACGATCATCGCCCCGAGCATTTGCAACACGCTTCAGCTCCATCTTCTCTTAATCACGCTAATAACAACTGGGAGACTTAATATATATCAAGCGCTAAAGGTCGTTCACCGGGTGAGCTTCGTTCCTCTTGAGACGAAATGATCTCACTCGCGGTACATTTAACAAAGCAGGAATGTGAGTGGGAACTAAACGGTCGCATTTGATCATTTATTGAAACAAGTATGTTCTGAATGCCATTGGTGCACATCAAAAATAGATTCAAGGAAAATGCTTGGAAGAAGGAAAAAAGGCTTAAATAATGGTATTTTGTCAATATTCACAAATGATTTCTTATACTGTATATATAATTTGTATTAAGCTAGTTACATATACACATACATGAAACTACGCGTTTAAAGATAAACAATACAAGTTGCTGTAATTTCTAAACGTCTCTTGTTTTTTAATAACCTGTATGTTCTTTAATGCTACAAGTATTTCTAAAACACTTTAAAAGATGAAATAAGTTAATTAAGGGGACAGAAATTGTAATGTACTTCACAAACAGATTTTGTATATAATGTGCAACTATGTTAAAAATTCCACAAGAAAATTCTAAAAACTGACATTCAGATGATCAACAAGCTTCAAATGCCACTTTTTTTGTACCTACAATAGACTGGCGACACCACAAGAGTCAATGCAAGCTTGAAAACGTTACGAAGTGATGACTCACACGCATCTGACTTACTACACAGAAAAAAAGAAATAAAAAGAGAAGATGGATTGATCTGCCGAGCTTTCTACCCAGGTCTTCTCGCGACTCTTCAGCTTCGACGAGAAAAAACATGATGTCATTTTTCTCATTTATATCCATGGGTTTCCTTTACGAAACTTTTAATAATCAAACATCCGTCCAACGATTTCTGGATTACATAAAAAGCTGTCGAGCCGTTAGATGGCACAAATACATTTAATATGTAGATATACACATTCTATACGGCGGCACATCAGGTCCATCAGTGAATTCATTGTGGATTTCTTGGCCAAAGAATTTTGAGTAGCAGCCAGGAGTTTTTTTTAAACTAAATACCGTTTATATATTTCTATTCGAAATATATATGCAAATATATAAAAATGTATATCTATATATATACTATATATATATATATATATATATATATATATATATATATATATATATATATATATATATGTGTATGTGTGTGTATATCTATCTATCTATGCATATCTATATATACATACATATATATGAATGTCTTTTCCTGTAATACTACAGTGTAATATGAATATAAGAAGGCCCATAAAACACTATTTAAACGTTGAAACCATATATTTCGGGCACTAGCTTCTGTGCCCCTGTTCACTGGTAGAATATGGACAGTGTTTTATGGGCCTTCTTATATTCATACATATATATATATATATATATATATATATATATATATATATATATATATATATATATATATATATATATATATATATATATAAACCTTATCCATTTTTAGTTACCTTTATTCTGGTGTTCCAGGCCCAGTTTGCAAAACCAACTGTTATCTGAATAAACGTTTATTTTTTGTTACTAGTTTATTTTTCCAGATTAATGTTACTTGTGCACATCTATTCCGGTGGGCTATAGTGCTGCACAACGGAAATGACTAAATGGTAAAATTTGGGCATCATTTTCATACCCCTTTTTTCAAGACCATATTAAGTATGAGTAGCATTCATCTCCGAGCAAAATGAGTACGTGGTTAATATTACAGAACTACAACCGGTCCGCAATCGGTAATTGGGAGAAAAAACTACTGTTAATTTTCACATCTACAGTAGCTGCGACTTTGGAATGAATTGTATGAACATCTAAAAGCGGGTGTTCCCTTCTTCAATGTCGATAATGAATTTAATTGATGGTAAAATATTGCAGTCGGATGTTATGAATTGGTTACAACATTATTCATTGTGCTGCTGTAATGGAAATGCCCTCAATGGAATGCGGAGTGGCTGAAGTTTGCTGATGGCATATTGTTCATTGGTGATTGCAGAGAAACTGCAGAAATTCAAGACAAAGTGCTGAATGTTAGCAAGTGAATAAGTGAAGTAGTTGATAATAAAAGCAGCTGAAATTAAATCGTACTAATGGTGATAGATTGAATGAAATTAGTCTAGGAAGCCTGCGGGAGATGATCATAATTAGCAAAATATATTTAAACAAACATGAAAGGCACTGCAAATACTGTTGCGAGTTTTAAACACAACAGAATTTATTGGTACAGTATAAGAAGTTTATATGATTCTTATATGCGAAACTTTGCCTAGTAATTCTGTACCTGTGGCAAGTGGTCGGTCCAGGCTGTAGGTAATCATTAGACCTGCACTGTAAGCTTTATTTTAACGAGCGGCCCTTAGGAGGATCTCTGCTTATATGAAGAATTTTGTGGCCGATGATGCTACGACAGCAAGGTTTACATCATCATCATGGCAAACCATAAAGATATTTATAAACACCCCTGTCATTTAATAATGAATACAGTTCGTGTCGCCTGTCCTTATGCAAGATGACCTACTTGATGACCTACATGCCCTGTTGTACATGTTAGTTTTTGCCTTGAACTATTTGGCAGTTCATGCTCTTGTCATAAACTGCACTTCTCAATATGTAGTTGAGAAACACTTGAATACCATAATACAAAGGTGCTTGACTAAATCAAGCAATCATTAACCTAAAAATTATTATTATATTGGCAGCATCCGAAAATACACATCATTCTGCGCAGCGGGAGTTTACGAAATTTATGGCCTACAAGAGTGTTCTTAGAATCAACACTGACATTATTGAATTTTGAAGGGATTGCCATTTGCTAATGAAAATAGACAATCACTGCGTAACTAAACTTTGTACCGCAACTGCAAAATATAGAAAAAATTCAAGGATGCAAATTAGAGATTTTTTTTTTTGTAAACATAGCTGAAACAGCCCATACGCATCAAGAACAGGAAGAAAAAACGGAGATATCTGAACATTTTTTGTCACTTGCTACTCACCATATAGAACTTAATGATAGCCATACAATATTCTTTGTAATTATTATACAAAATCTGCATCTAATATATATATATATATATATATATATATATATATATATATTATATATATATATATATATATATATATATATATATATATATATATATATATATATATATTTAAATATATATATAAATCTACATGTAAAAGAAAGACTAAAAATATTGTTATCACCGTCAGAGGAAACATATCAAACTCAAACAAAAAGCAGATCGTTGAAAATGCTGTTGATTTCTTTAAGAATATTTTTATAAAAACTCATTCTTCTACTGGAATACAAATAAAAACGACATCCTGAAATCGGTGGGGACCACCACCAAGAAATATTTGGTATATAATAACAGAAATCCCTTTACCCTGTTATACAACTTTTATAAATAACTCCCTGCCTTAAAAAACAAATACCACATAAATATTTGCTAGTGTAATTCCGCGCACTCTTCTAGCCGATTTTGAGCTGTAGATCGTTCCACGACAGGTAAATACATTCAAAGCTGTATTACTGAATAGGAAAACTGAGTCACTTCTACATGTGACAACTGCTTGAAATTCAGTAGGTATTCCAAACACGGCATTTACAATGCAAATTTTAAACACCGTAGAAATTCTGCAAAACTTTGGAGAGATTCGACACACCTCTAAGATGATTCTTTCGAAAACATCAACAGAGGGAAATGTTACGCGGTCTTCCTACTACAACAACTACTACTACTAATAAGATTCCATCAAGCATTACTGTCCACTGCGGGCTTGCAGCTTACTGTTTACCCTTGTTCATTTTAGTGTATGTATGTATTTCGATACAAACATTTCTGCAAAATTAAGTAACACTGCCTCGGATACTTTAAAAAAATGAGAGAGATATGAAAATCTACCTCGGATACTTTAAGAAAAATGAGAAAGAAATGCAGACCTACCTCGGATACTTACAGAAAAATGAAAAAGAAATGCATATCTACCTCGGATACTTAATAAAAATGAGAAAGAAATGCAAATCTACCTCGGATACTTCAAGAAAAATGAAAAAGAAATGCAAATCCACCTCGGATACTTAAGAAAAATGACGAAGAAATGTAAAACTACCTCGGATGTTTTAAGAAAATGAGAAAATGCAAACAGAGGTTATCATAATAAAAACTGATAACATACGTTGATTTCCAAATTCACAAACCCTTTTTGTATATTATTATGTCCACAAGTCTTTGCATCATCTTAAGTAACAACTATGTATTACCACAGATGAGGAGGAAATATATTCGGAAAATAACTCTTAATTATACTCATAACCTCCTCCCAAGACGGCATGTGTTATAGTCATTAGTATGAAAGGGGGACAATAACAACCAATCAATCCTTGCGAGGGCAACTAGTGGCCAACACGCCATGAAAAGCGACGCCCGATGGGGGTATATAATAATTCATTCACAGATCGATCCTGAATATCTGACATCCCCATGTGCTTTCAGTTACTTCAATGAAAGGGAACATACATAATAACCTTCAGGTGCATTAGGTCAGTAAACTCCAAGACTGAATACTTTTTTAGACCATCTGTTATAGCTGCACCATACGTCAACTGCATTTATCTCCAACACATTGACTTTCTTAAGGAACGAACCATAAGAATGCTTTCATGACATTCGTTATATATACAGGACATCATTTGCTATTTTGGACTTTTCAAACGAGTATTTTCATCGACATAAAAAAATTAATGATTAGGAAGAAAGTGGTTAGGGCTGAAGTCTCCTAAGAGGAGGGGAGGTATGACGGTTATTCAGCTTAACTAGTACGCATGCTACGAACAGCAAAATTCGAGAGAGCGATTCATTCAGTCATCAGAAGTAAAAATGAACAACCTACTTCTCAAACCATCACATCCTATATCCAAGCGGCTACAGTTCTATCCTCTTAATTGGCTAAATTTACCTTCTTACTTTACTATTAGACTGTAAAATTACGTTTTTCATACCTTTCTTTAATAAACATGAAACTGAAGTAATGAAATGTTTATAACCTCATTAAACAAAACAAAAAAATTCATATTCAAATCAGTATTCATCCTCAAGAATTGTAACTTTTACATTCTACGTTTATGAATAAGGTATGCAAACATACATAAACAAGTAAAACAGATAAAATACATGGTCATAAGTGGAACAAAATTCATCCAATTGGTAATATTTGCACATGTTGACACATAGCTGTAAATAAGCATTCGTTCATGGCCAGCCTCATGACATGTAGGTATGAGCCATCTCATCCATTACACGAGAATACCTTCTATCACTAAGACGATCTGGCCCGTCCATCATCACGTGCCACAGTGTTACCAAGTGATCAGATCATGATTAATCACTTCGTGGGATCACATGGTGATAACCAGGTCCTGTCATTTCCACTGTCATATAGAAACTTATAACAGATGCGCGTTTAAAAATGAAAATGATAATTTGAATATTTCTTTCATTAAATTAAAAAAAATATATATATATATTTATCTGCTGGTTTCCGCTGCATAGAAATTTCTTTTCAACAAATGCAGAGAATACAGATTTACTGAAATTTTTTATTATATTATTTAATGTTTGCCAGCTTCATCCAATGTACAGACTTTTCTTAAGACTCGTGATAAGGAACTGCATTAATGACAAAAATTCAGTGCAGAAAATTAGAAATAAAATCACGACTGGGAAGTTTGTCTCCTAGAGACGGACTTTGTGAATACAAAGCAGCTCGGTGAAACTTCAGTGAATCTTATGTGGGCCTTACCACTATAACACCAGAACTGGAAAACACTGCAAAAATGCATTTAGCCATATCAAATATAAATAAATAAATTAATTAATTAATTAATAAATAATATTATAAATATAAAGACACAATCCACGAAGGAAAGAGAAATATATACAGTCCTCTAATATATATATATATATATATATATATATATATATATATATATATATATATATATATATATATATATATATATATATATATATATATGTATGTATATATATATATATGTGTGTATGTATATATATAAATATATACACACATATGTTATACTTTTGAGCGACAGAAATTAAATCTACCATTTTCACATTTCCGATTACTTCATATTTGGTAAGCGGACAACACCACAACCCCAAATAAACATTACTACCTGAAGGTCAAAAGAATCATGCAAAATTTTAAGCTGCGGAATAAATTCAGATTAAAATTCATAATCTACAGGTGCGCCAAGTGTCCCAAACCCAAAATCCCACGAAATTAAAATAAGATTTCAAAGGATAAAAATATTTAGGAAATACATACCGCGCTATTAAAAACGCCCTTGATGTACAGTTGGAAATGTAGAAATGTCAGGGAACATGTTATACGCCAGCTACAGCTTTCTTTACTTTATTTCATTCTTTTCTCTCCACAAAGGAAGAGCTGGAAAAGAACACGAGTCGTTTCAAGTTCTCTTTCCACAAGATTACATTATAAAAGACTCAGTTTCCCAAAATAGCAAAAAACCATTAAAACTATAAGAAAAAAAAGGTCGCATTCTAACCTCCCTCCAAAGAGATTTTAATGGAAAATACAGAAAAGTCGTACATAAAAAATACATCGTTGAAGCAAAACCTCTCGTTAATGAAAACAAAACTTAGCATTAAGCGATATACTTAAAAAAAAGGGAATGAAAGGATCAACAAAGACAAGAGATTAACGAAGCATCCAGATATCTAAGCGAAGACAATCCTATTCACAACATAATAATAACTAAATAACAGATATCCATCAAAGTTTCAGAATGGGAAAGACGAGCGTTTGACGCGACAGATATTCAATCATCGCCGTCGTCTTTAAGCTCGTTATCAGAGTAAACATTCGGAGACCCAGAGTTCCGTCGGCAGGTGCGTCGCGTCATTAATACCGACACAATCTCGGAGGCAGCATTTGCCTCTTACTGAATTCTATAACCGTGGCTTGAATCAACTGATTACAGTGACCATTCAATTCCGGTATCTTCCCTACTACGTGTGACCAGCAAATCATAATTTTGGAATCATTTACAAAACCTTGAATTACGTCCTTCCAGCTAATTTATTTCAAATTATTCATATTATTTTATATATACAATGCTATTAACTATAGCTCAATCATATCATTAACGAATTGCCCTCCCTGACGTTCTGTTTCTAAAGAAATTGAACTTGGGTACTTTTTCTGATTTATTTTCCACTGATTTTGAAAACACTCCAAAGATTGTGTATTTTCGTGCATAAGTTCATCCACAACTCCGCAGTAACCTTTTCATTACTCGGGAAGCAGCTATGTTAGCGAAATCACGCTTCAGATTAAAAAAAAAAATACGGTATATTTTATCATCAGACACCTTTATCCCCCTTGAAGGGATTGTATCAACCCTTTATATATATATATATATATATATATATATATATATATATATATATATATATATATATATATATATATATATATATATATATATATATATATATATATATATATATATAATTATAATAATTCTAAATGCAATGCCCTCTTAACTTCTCGAATTTTTTTTTTTTTGGATATGCTTGTAACTACGAAGCCGAAATATCCAAAGAGAAGGAGAAATTGAAGAGCATATCCAAAAAAAGCGAAGAATTCGATAAGTTAAGAGGGCATTGTGGTTATTAGAATTACATGTGTGTCTGGTAAAAGTGACCAGTAGATTCTACACACACACACACACACATATATATATATATATATATATATATATATATATATATATATATATATATATATATATATATATATATATATATATATATATATATATATATATATATATATATATATATATATATATATATATATATATATATATATATATATATATATCTTTTTTTTAACGTGCTTTTTCCCATTTGTATGGGGTAAGCATGGTGCCTTCTTGGTGTGGTACTCTATCGTATGCCTTTTCCAGATCTATGAATACTATGTGCAGTCCTTCCTACTTTTCCCCGTGTTTTTCCATCGTCTGTCGGAGGGCAACCACTGCGTCTGTCGCTCCTCTTCCTGGCATGAAACCAAACTGTTCTTCACCTACAGATGTTTCCTTTCTAATCCTTTGATCCATTGTTCTTTCTCTGATTTTCATGGTGTGAGACTGGGTGTCACCCTTCTCTTCATAGATAGGCACAATAAAGCCTTCTCTACTTTCTTTTGGTATCTTTTCCTGACTGTATATTTTTTTTGCTAGGTCGTCCTAGAAAATTCTTTGAAGATGGATTCCAGAATCTTGGTATGACACAAACTATTAGCAGGAAGGAAGTAAAGGCACTAAAGAAGATGAAAAATGATCAAGCAATAGGACCAGATGGCATTCCTGCAGAGGTGTGGAAGAGCCTGGGAGAAGAAGGAATAGACATGCTGTGGGACCTAGCAAAGGAAATATACAGTCAGGAAAAGATACCAAAAGAAGGGAGAGAAAGCTTTATTGTGCCTATCTATGGAGAGAAGGGTGACCTCCAGTCTCACACTATGAAAATCTGGGAAAGAATAACGGATCAAAGAATTAGAGAGGAAACATCTGTAGGTGAAGAACAGTTTGGTTTCATGCCAGGAAGAGGAACGACAGACGCAGTGGCTGCCCTCCGACAGATGATGGAAAAACACGAGGAAAAGTAGAAAGGACTGCACATAATATTCATAGATATGGAAAAGGCACATGATAGCGAACCACACCAAGAGGTTTGGAGGTGCATGCGAGTAAAGGGAGCACCGGAGAAGTATGTGAGGTTGGTCCAAGATATGTATGAAGGAGCAAAAATGCAGGTCAGAAGCAGCGTTGGGTGAACTGAATGGATACGAGTTGGTTTACATCAGGGATCTGCTCTAAGTCCATATCTTTTTGACCTGATAATGGATGTGCTATCTCAAGGAATAAGAGATCAGTCCTCCTGGTGCATGTTGTTTGCTGATGACATCGTGTTATGCAGCATCAACAGAGGGGAAGTAGAGTCAAAACTAGATCAATGGAGGAAGGTACTGGAAGACGGGGGTTTAAAGATCAGTAGGAAGAAGAATGAATACCTAAGTTTTAACGAAGATCAAGAATCCGAGATTAGTATGGAAGGGACAAGGTTGAACCGAGTAGAAAAATTTAAGTATCTTGGTTCAACAGTGGCTGATGATGGAAATTTGGATGTAGAAATAACACAGAGTGCAGGCCAGATGGAGAATTGGAGAAAGATGTCAGGTGTCCTGTGCGACCACAGAATCAATATAAAGGTTAAAGGATTAGTGTATAAGACAGTAGTGAGACCAGCTTGGATGTATGGAGCAGAAACATGGCCGCTAAAGAGAGCGCAAGAGAAGAAATTTTCTCATCTTACATATGATTCTGCTATTGTATAAATAGCTAAATATTAAATGCTTTCATTATTTTGATTTTATTATTTAATACTAAAAGGACATCCTGGAGAAGATATAAAAATACATAACTGAAATAGAGCTTTCACACAGCAGACATTAGATCTGCATCTTCTTCAAGACATTCATAAAGGGAAATTACACTTCCATGGAATACAACATTGTAATGGCTTCCTCTAGATTTATTTGCAAGGAAATGGACTTTCAGATATGCTGAAAATAAAAGAGCAGTTTTAAACGTGAGTGCAAACTCCAAAAAGCCTTAATTATGGTTACCAAATCAAAAGGCCTCTTGAAAAAAATCAGTAGAAAGCCGAATGGCAGCCTCACAACGATGTTTAGCAAAAGAAACGGCATTTTAACAGAGCAAAAACATGAAAGGTCATCCTCTGGGATAATAAGGAAATAACTGTGTCCCTTCAAAAACACGTTTCTAAATGAAAGGACCTTTTCGAAATCATATTTTGAATGGCATCTTTTGGGAGTTGTCACAAAATTAAAATGGTTTCCATGAGATGAAGCTGCATTTGCAGAGCCGGAAAAGCTCTCCACGTAATAGAAGGTACTGAAATGATTAAATTATTTTCGTCTGACCAGGGTAACCCACTAGAACGTATTTATTAAACCTTTAGGTTGCATTATATGTAACATTTCCAAATTGAAATACTAGTTACTGAGATGTGAATTAATCTTGCTGAGAAATACCTTCCAAAGAGGCGGCACTCCCTGGACACACGTATAAATTCTAAAATATAATTTATCCAGAAATGCCCAAATGTGTGACAGTCTAAAGGTTAGCTTAGGCTCATGGCCAAATACAAACACACAAACAGAAACAGCAAATATGAGAGAATAATAAACTACAAATCTGATAAAGGACTCTTCATCGTGTCTAACGAATCATTTGGAGAAAATTAGCGATTTATAACTAACTTCAAGGTTCTTACATATTTTGAATGAGCTTTCTAAATTCGACTAAACTGACATTAGGATTATAAAGAAAAACAAAACCTGGTCTCAGGGCCATTAGGAAGGCGAAACTGGTCTCAGAACCAAACCAGAACTTTTATTTCATAAATAACAAGAATCTTTGCACGGAAGAATGAATATTTATGCCCACCCGTCAGGTTATTTGGCTGTCTGTTAAGTCCGTCTTAATCCAGTCCTAACAATGATGTTCATTTTTCTTTTCCTAACCAAAAAGTCTTTAAAACTGGTTCATAAAAGACAGAAGAGAGATACACAGAGTGTGAGACTAAAAGAGACTGGAGCTCCCTAGTCGCCGTCAAAATAATATAGGCCTAAAAAAATCCTTCTTATATCAAAGACCATTAGAAAACAAGAAGATAAATGGTTCAGCGAATCAAGACATCCATTTTTCCAAAAATATCGGGAATCAGCTGAGGAAATGCTTGTACCAGAGAGAGAGAGAGAGAGAGAGAGAGAGAGAGAGAGAGAGAGAGAGAGAGAGAGCACCCCCAGAATATTTGTAAAATGTTACCATGGAAAGTTACCTCACTGAAACCTCCCCCAAGTGAACAGAGGGAGAAATGGAAGGACTGAAACCTTAATATCTACATAGTTTCAACGTTATATGTATATTTTTTCGTATAACATGATATTGACATTCTCTCTCTCTCTCTCTCTCTCTCTCTCTCTCTCTCTCTCTCTCTGTGTGTGTGTGTGTGTGTGTGTGTGTGTGTGTGTGTGTGTGTGTGTGTGTGTGTGTGTGTGTGTGTGTGTGTGTGTGTGGAGGAGGAGTTAGTGAAGTTCAGCAGATCACATTTTCCTTGCTGTCGAATGAGACGTCGTCTGAAGCATATGATACAAAAAATTATGCTTAACATGGATACGACCTTACCAGCTGGAGCATACTGGTATAGAAAATTAATTTCAGGAACATAACATAAAAGTATACTTATAATATAAGCAGCTCTAGTCATCGCACCAACCATTAATTATTCAGGGCCATTACAAAAGACCCTCATCCAAGGGTTTAACAGCTGCTGCACATAACTCAAGAATTACAGCTGAATAAGAACTGCATGAAGCCCTATTTCGAGTTGTCACCTGAAGTCAGTGGGAAGAAAACTATTTCGAGCTGTCACCTGAAATCAGTGGGAAGAAAACTATTTCGAGCTGTCACCTGAAATC
Organism: Macrobrachium rosenbergii; assembly: GCF_040412425.1. Taxonomy (NCBI): domain Eukaryota; kingdom Metazoa; phylum Arthropoda; class Malacostraca; order Decapoda; family Palaemonidae; genus Macrobrachium; species Macrobrachium rosenbergii. Next base: position 29,806,922 of record NC_089790.1, read on the forward strand.
AGTGGGAAGAAAACTATTTCGAGCTGTCACCTGAATCAGTGGGAAGAAAACTATTTCGAGCTGTCACCTGAAATCAGTGGGAAGAAAACTATTTCGAGCTGTCACCTGAAATCAGTGGGAAGAAACGTATTTCGAGCTGTCACCTGAAATCAGTGGGAAGAAAACTATTTCGAGTCGTCACCTGAAATCAGTGGAAAGAAAACTATTTCGAGCTGTTGAAATCAGTGGGAAGAAAAATTTCAGTGAAATCAGTGGGAAGAAAAGCAATGATTATTTTCACATAATGGCTATATCACATGAGACATAACATTCTGGACCTTGCATCAATTTTCCTCTTGACAGTGGAAGTAGTTTCACGAATGACATACTAATGAAAAGCGTGAAATGCACTTCATCAATATACATAATGACATTTAAACAAAATAACTGCATTGCTAAGAAGAAATATAATGGAACCGCGCCAGCTTTCCCTCACCATCTAAACAGTGTCAAACAAAATGTAAATAGGAAAAATAAACATGTTTCAACACCCAAACAGTTTTCCCTCCACTACAGAAGAGTATCGGTGTAGAAACTAAAAATAAGCCCCATACAGCCAGGTGTGAGAGCATATCAAACTCCTGGGTAGTGTCCTCAGGCGTCAGGATGTTGACACTCAAAGAGCTTTCCACTAGTCACTCGATGTTATTTCTCTTGGCATGATGCTGATCCTTCTCAGTTCTGAAACTCAACAGCAAGTTTCATTCAGATTTTTAAGAACACGCAAAAAGGGTACCAGGCTTTTCAAGCGTTTCCTTCCAAACCTTACAATTGCTCTTTTCTCACGAAGTTCATCGAAGTGTTTGCGCAAAAGGGTAAAATAAAATACAACACCGAGATGATAATTGAAACTCATACCCGTTATCTCCTAAAAATATGCTAACAGGAAAGAAACTGCGAATGAAATAAAAAATATATAACCAAATACATCTGCAACACATGTATATTTCAAAACATTCAAAAGTAAAATATTTGAAATAAAAATCAAATTGATACACGAAGCAAAAAGAAAACTGAAGAGTCCGCTCTGTCTCGCAAAAGGGGACGCCCAAAAGAGGACAGAAATAAAAGACTGAAAACTAACTTTGGAAGTATCCGTTGGCCCTAAAAAAAGGGAATAAAAAAAGTATATAAAAACCCAGTGGAGTTAAAGTCACAGCATTTGAAACTTTTAAGCTCTTCAGGATTGGGGGTATATCGAGTGAAACCCCCCACACAAAAAGAGGCCACGTGCCTGGAATCAAAACAACGGAAATGGAATGTCTCTCGTTGAAGTTCTGGAGTAAAATATCGCCAATATTGGACTCATTAATAAAATAGAATGGAGTCACTTGGCGACTATTCTATTCCTTGAAGGGAAGCTAATTCTTTTTTCTCTAATCACAGCCTGAATGAGAAAAAAAAGGAAAAGAAATGGGGGAGGTGATATAAAAAAGGGTTGACCCATATGAAACCACACGACCCTACCTTAAAACGGGAAGTCATGAGATTGCAATCTACAGTTTTAACATTTAGCATTAATGCTGTAAAATCGTATCATAAGTAGCATAAATAGTTATTAAACAAGAACCCGGGTGACAATTATGGCATAAACCACGAAACATTTGCCTAATCAGCTTTGATTAATAAAAATACAAATTCAAAGAGCAATACTTCCGCTGAAGGAATCGGTAACAATATAAGTTAATAACCAACAACCACGAAACGAGGGGTTCCTCATATGTAATGTAATGTATATGCACACACATCCAGAAACGAAGACTGGGAAAAGAATAAACAAAGGCAAATTGAATTTAGCTTTTCACAACAGGCAATCTCGTCAGTGGCCGGAATAGTTTGTATTATGCCGCGCTTCAGTGTAATCCTCCATTTCCCCCTTTACAAACACATCTCTATTGACCGTGAATACGTTACGCAGGCAAAACTGAGAGAGAGACAGGGAGAAACTTAAGAACATTGAATTGTCGCTAAGAACGGGACTTCAAATTTGCCCGCTTCAACCCAGCCACTGTAAGCAAGCCTTGGGTAAAGTATAAACCTAAAGTTCAAAGAATGAGTTTTCATACTATTTATAACTGTCTGGTGATGTAGTTTTTATAAATGAGTTGTTCCATACTCCAAAGTTCCATTTGAACTCATACAACAGCTAAAGCCCTGCTTAAAATTATCACACAAAAAAAAATTAAACGTATGTCTATAGGAGACTGGGAGGAAAAGTAACGGTTGTATTTGTGAGATAAATGTATGAAATTCCATACTTTATAATCATCACGTGACGTTCCAATTACTTTACGGTATGTCCACATCCCAGTAAAACATGTCACAAACACACGCCGGTAACTTACCGCATAGTCATCACGAACGGCTTACCAAGGGATTCAGATGCTTTTTGTCAAAGCATCGGATAAAGGGGAAAGCTAGCAAGTGTATATTTTATAACACTAACTAATTTTTGCAAGTATTATTTAGTACCTATGTTCAATAGTTCTGGTACTTATCAGAGTAATAGGTTTCCTATGCCAGAGCCATCAAAATCTCAGGTGAGGGTTTTGAACACAATAGTGACGTTCACCTATGACGTCATGAGGCTCCACCCACAATGAAGAGAAGTTTACCTATGGCGAAAATGTCTCTTCACTGCGGCTCTGCCCACTTGCCAATGACATATTCACTAATTGATATTAGTACCACAACCTTGGCTTCAGCGATACCAATGATTGCATTATCATTCTAAATTATTATTATTATTATTATTATTATTATTATTATTATTATTTTGTGGAGGTTTTATCGCAACTTCCATAGCAGTTGTTGGGACTAAGTTGTTAGCTTGGAATTCTTCCATTTTCTTGACATTCATATTGTTTCTACCTTACAAATAATTCAATGTATGTAATTCATCCACATAATGAACCAGTCTATAGCTCATTTGTTAGATCTACATCTATTCAGGGCGGGAATACAAAAAGACAATCCGTTTTGTTTTACCTCAGGTTTCGACACTACAGCCTTCTATTTGCTGCAGCAAGAGATGAGTATTGCCAGGTAACTATTACCCACTACAGAAATAATTACCTATTCACGCTATAGTAAATCTTGCCAAGGGTCTTCTCGCTTGTATACAAAGTGCCAAGCCGTAGCAAAAAATATGCAGTCCTGCAACCACGATTTCTTGATAAAAAGGTGTTGCCGAAAAACCGTGTTTCATCGGCTCTAAACCCCTCAGTAGACATAAGTTAACGAATTGTTGCTAGTTCGAACCTGTGCTTCATACGATTATCCAGTGTTTGCCGAATTACATTCGTTGATTTCTTTTCAATCTGTTTACGATATGGATACGATAAGCTGCCAAAGTGTGTTCATGATACATCTTACTGTAATCTGCGTGCATCCCTAGAATTCGCTACCTCAGCTACAGAGGAAAATAATCTGTATCTACGAATATCACCCCTAGACGAAAGTTGAAAGTCTGCGGAGGCAAATAAAAAAAAAAATTGAGATTTTGCATGAAATATTGCCAATCTCATTATATAATAGCTATATGTAAGTTTTCAAAGACTGTCCATATTCACATGCACCGGAGCGCGACGAGCAGGAAAAATAGGGAGCCCCCACAAAGTTATAAAAACAACTTGAAAAGAGAGAAATTCCTACAGTCCTAAACTTCATACCAGATTAGGTTTCTTCCACAAAGAGGTAAAAAGCCATTTAAGGGCCGAAATAAACTGGTCGCGCGCAATGAGATTAAATTTCAATAAAAAGCCTACCTTAGCGTAAAAAGTGAATTGGGATTACTGTACTTTTCTCTCTCTTGCTATTTCTAAGAATTTTGTCCCTACAAACGTAATCCGGGAAATTTTTCTTGACTACGTGGTAGAACTAAAGGAATATCATGAAAGACTGATAAGGACGTTAAATTTAAGATTTATAACCAGAATGAAGTTAACAAAAACCTATCCATTTATGAACCTACTACCAAGTAAAAAGATGTTGGAGTTACTGCATAAACGGCAAAAGCTTAGAATAAACTGAAAGTGAAGATTGGTTAGATATGGCAAAGTTACATTTCAGACAAAACATAATAAATCATTTAAAACGAAGAAAATGTGATTAAACAACGACAAATAGTCTACTACCTGCCAAGAAAAATCGTTGATTCCAAGTTAGATATAAGGACTCCAAACTACTGCACTTCCATCTTCCAATATAACAACAGCTCTTTTAAAGCCAAAAGCATAACCACGACCGCTTGTTGGACCCCTTATCCTAGTTTTTTTTTTCGTGGAAATATTTTTAATATTAAACTACTTTTGAAATCTATCATTCAAAAACAACGACAAATAGTCTACTACCTGCCAAGAAAAATCGTTGATTCCAAGTTAGATATAAGGACTGCAAAACTGCACTTCCATCTTCCAATATAACAACAGCTCTTTTAAAGCCAAAAGCATAACCGTAAGAACCCCTTACGGAAATATTTTTAATATTAAACTACTTTTGAAATCTATCATTCAAAAACAAGTAAAGCCCCGTAAGAAAAAACGGTATAATACAACCATAGAACTTACATTAGGGCCATATTTTATTATTATTATTATTATTATTATTATTATTATTATTATTATTATTATTATTAATAGAATATAAATTTTAGGTCAAAGACCAAGCCCTGGGACCTATGAGGTCATTCAGC
>NC_089790.1:29816653-29829153 GCF_040412425.1 Macrobrachium rosenbergii
CAGCACCAATATGCAGTAAACGTGCCTCACTGCAGAACTTCTCAGATCCAGAGGTCCTTTATTCCTCACACCGCTGGACTGTGGAACAGCCTCCCCCACAGGATGTCGAGCAATTGGAACTCCAGAAGTTCAGGCGAAATTGCAATGAATTTCTACCCTACTACTATTCTTCTTGCATTTTGATGCATTTTTATCCATTTATCTATTTATTCTTTTTTTCTTTTTTTATTGAGTGGTATTTCTTCTTTCTGTATTTCCCTTTACTTCCTCTTACTTCTTCCTAATGAAAATCATATTCTTTGGAAACTTAAATTTCAAGTCAATGGCCCTGTAGGATTGTTCCCTATGAATAGGTTTCATCTACTGAATAATAATAATAATAGTAATAATAATAATAATAATAATATTACCCTTACATGCATTCATGCATATGGATCAGCCAAAAGCCATTTAACCTGAGTACTGTAACAAACTCATTGAATGGAAGTCCCAGAAGGAAAACAACATAAAACAAACACGCAATAGATGCTGTCACTGGAAGTTTTCAACAACACAAACTTCACTAATCAGTCAATCACTTCCTTTAAGGACTCATTATATTTATTCAAGATTATTCCTCTACATAATTAGGATATAAATTAAATACTGATATTCCTTCTGCTCGTGTTTTCGACAAGGTGAAAGAAGTCATATGGATTTCATAGCGGATGCAAGGAATTCGTTTATCTGGTTGCTAGAAATACCTCCTCGAACTTGGAGCGCTCTTTTAACACTGACAAGATCACGTCCTCTTTTCCCTCGCTCTTCTTTTCCCGTGCCTCATTCCTGATCCCTGGACAATCATCTCGAGTGCCGGTGAGAAGACGAAACATCACGAATAAGTTCGTGTCAAAGACAAAGTAAACGACGCTGCCCATCTGAGAGGAGATAAAATGCCATTTCGTGCGTGTGCCAGCACCTGAGACCACTGCCTACGCTATGATTACCTGCCTCTCGACGGAAACTGAACTATACTAAATATAAAGGAGTTCAACTTGACTCACTTAAAGCGACACGAGACCAGACACAAAGCTTTAAAGCCGCATGCTAAAGCAGATAATTAAATTGGAAAGCGTTCTTCCATCCTCCAACCTACCTCATTTTTCCTTGGAGACATGTTTTTTATAAGGAAATTAACTTGTCCTTTCCGTCGAACTTTACATTAAAAGAAAAAGGACAAGACAGCTTTGAGAAAACAGAGGGCGAGGTGCACAGGAACTCACGAGGCAAACGCACATACACAGTGACTGACAGTCATGTAAATAATATGACGTGAGACGTAAGATACTAACACACATATAATACAGTTCAGTATTTCATTTCATCCGCATCAAAAGTAATTGACTAATTAAAATAAATATATTTTATACAGAATTCTGTGCTATATTATTAAAATCCGCTTTTGAAACACCATGTTTCTGTTCTCAACTGAAAGCTCAAGTGAGGTTTCCTCATCACAACCTGTGTTTTCCGTCTGTCTGTGTCGTCAACGTCTCACCTTTTCGATGTATTTTCCAGAACCACAAGACCAATTTCAAACAACCTTGGAACAAATTATTCTTGGTAAAGAGGATTCAAGCGTTTTTCATAAGGGGGTTGGGGAGGGAGAGAGCAAAGCACCCTCTCAAGGAGAGATAATTAAGAAAAAGCAAAAATAAGGTTGGCCCATATAAAAATCTAATTTTCTAAAACTACTCGGCCATATTGACAAAACTTACGAGAAAGCTTCTTAATATAGTTTTTAAACCACTGCCCCTGGAGCTAAGATGGGGGCACAATAGGGGCTGGAAGTTTTACACAGGAATATAAAGGAAACTCTCAATCATATCCTTGCCAAGGCCGCAAGGTGACTCGGGTGGGTAGTCAGACCCCTGGGTCTCTTGCTACAGTTTTCATTCATCACCCTCCCTCTCTGAAAAGTCGGTTTTATTGCTTACTCTCAAGTCCGGTTTTAGTATTCTTCGTCAGACAGAATTTTCTGGCTATTTGAAGACGATAAGTTTCCTCACACCCAGGTCAACACAAAATTCTTTTAAATATAAATATTGCAAGAATTAATAAAGTACAAATAATCCAGTAAACTTGGAAAAGTGAAATACAACAGTACGCAATTCAGTGATAGAAATAATCTTGACTTTCCTATTACCTATTACGATCATTCTATCTCTCTCTCTCTCTCTCTCTCTCTCTCTCTCTCTCTCTCTCTCTCTCTCTCTCTCTCTCTCTCAAAATATATCGAAATAATAACATGAAGAGAGAGATATAGAGAGAATCAATATACAGGCTTCCCAGCTCTCTGAAACATTTAGGAATTTATTCTGTGGCAAATAGATTAGACTAGTGTGTGAGTCACTGTGAGTGAGCTTGTGTAGTTAGTTCGCGCACTTCAGTGACACAACCATTCGGCTGTCAAGAAAGATATAAGTTGATACCGACTCTTGTCTTATATATGCCTTTCGAAAGACGTGGCCATTCATGAATTTTTGTCACATACACTGTGACATTCTTTCATTCACAAATCTTAAACTAAAAATTTCAGTTAATAGATGAATCGTGGCGTTACTGAAAAGTTGTAATTCCCCAACCAATGATGGTTTGAGTCCACCTGGTGACGAATCGCTTATCATTTATAAATTCCCCTTCGGCGTTTATTCCAAGGATGAGTGAATCTGATATTAAACATCTTTAGCTTACGTTTTGGGTATATAAAAGATGTTATAGGATGTGACAAAAATTTATATATACATATATATATGTGTGTATTATATATATATATATATATACAGTATATATTTATGCATACATACATATATATATATATATATATATATATATATACAGTATATATTTATGCATACATATATATATATATATATATATATATATATATATATATATATATATATATATATATATATATATATATATATATATATATTACATAAGAGGGCACTGTGGTTACTACGATAGCATACGTCTCTGGTAATAAAAGTGACCAGCAAATCCTAATCTATGTATGTATAAAGATCACGTAACTATGCACGTGATACATATTAATAAGTTCATTTTGTTACATAATCCGCTTTGCCTCGGCTACAGCAGCCTACAAACCAAATTTAAATTAAATAGGACTTATTGTCTCTAAGCTTCACAAACTTTAAAAAATTTTGAGTCGTGACCAAATTGAGCAAATTAACATGGTTGCCACAGCCTTATTTGCATATGAATCGACATCAAATTAACAACTTTCATTTGTCACTACATGTGGATGATACATGCGAAATGTGATGAATTCCCTATTAGCCGTTCTAGATAAGATCTTTTTTTATGTTTTCATCAAAATTCATTATGACAGCCACATCCCGTGAAACAGATGTCATTCCACATGTGGGGCGCTCGTTAGTATCCGACCTGGTAATAATTACTGATATACGTTTACACATACACACAGACACACACACACACACACACACACACACACACACACATATATATATATATATATATATATATATATATATATATATATATATATATATATTATATATATATATAAATATATACACATATACAGATATATATATATATGAATTGATCCTCTACATTAAATTTGAAGCTATACAAATTTATACAAACTTTTACGTACTTCGGGTAACCTGACCAAATAGCTCTGTCGTGTATGCCTAACAAGCTTACAAGTTAAGTATATCTTAGTTTGACCAGACCACTAAGCTGATTAACAGCTCTCCTAGAGCTGGCCCGAAGGATTAGATTTATTTTACGTGGCTAAGAATCAACTGGTTGCCTAGCAACGGGACCTACAGCTTATTGTGGAATCCGAACCACATTATGACGAGAAATGAAAATCTATCACCAGAAATAAACTCCTCTAATTCTTCATTGGCCGGTCGGAGAATCGAACGCTGGACCAACAGCGTGCTAGCCGAGAGCTCTACCTACCCCTCCCATGAAGCGCTATACAGTTAGACATTATATAAACCAGTTTACATAACCAGCAAATGTAGGTGATACATGAAAAATATGCTTGCCATGCCACGTGAGCTACGTCATCATAATTTCCAAAGTTTAAATCTCAAGTATCTAGGTGTTACAAAATTAACTTTTGTCACATATCAACCAATCGGTCAGTGGAATAATAATAATAATAATAATAATAATAATAATAATAATAATAATAAAATAAATAGGGGAACCTGAAGCCTAAATGAATGAGATACTTCATATTCTTATAGATATACATACATGTATCTTATATATACATATATGTCTGGTGGTATAGTGGTTAGTGTCGTGGCATGCCACTCAGATGTCGGGGGTTCGCGTCTCCCCCAGGGAGATAAAAAATCACTGGCTCTGTGCCATGATCAGCTACTGCTGCAGTGTGGGGCCTGCGGTGGGAAGTTAAAACCACCATTCTTTGGAAGCTTGAATTTCAAGTCAATTTTCCCTGTGTGCTTGTTCCATGTGAATAGGATTCATCTACTGAAATAATAATAATAATAATAATAATAATAATAATAATAATAATAATAATAATAATAATAATAATAATAATATGTGTGTGTATTTGTGTGTGTACGTACGTATGTATGTATGTAAGCATGATCATTTGTTTGTTTGAAATTTAAAATAAAAATATTTCTTAAGTCTTCCATGATCTCGAATAGATAAACATGACTATTTCAAGTGTTGCATTATCACGAATAAATAAAGACAAGCATGATTGTCAGTTATAATCTGATTAATAAACGATGGAAAATGGCTTAACTTCTGAGAATAATAAATGCATTGTCATGTAAATAGTATCATGAGAATATTAAGTGAAAGAATATTACACAAAGACATAAACAAGACTGTTTAAACTTTAACAAAGAATTAGCAGACTCCTTTGTCTTTGTAATAACACGGACAAAACAGGTATTAAAATGATTAAAACGGTAATAAAATGTTCTCCAGCTCCTAAAAATTAGGAATGTTAGTTAAGTGCAACAATACAGAAATGAAGTTGAAATTCATTGCATGCTTCATTACAGCAGGAATTTGAGAGGATAAAGCTTCATTATAACCGAAATTCGAAGGGATTCCACTTCATTACAACACGATTTTGAGGGGATCCCAAACACACAAAGACCTAAAAATAAGAACCAAGCACGGCCGACGACAGAAATACCAAACATCCTAAAATTGGAAATCCCTCCACAATGGCCCGGCAGAGAATAGCCTTGCCCTTTCTGCACAAAGGAGTAAACGGGGAAAGCTTGTGCCCACCATTAAATAACTAACAACGAACTCAAAGCATACACAGACACCAGACGACCATGACCTATGACGCGTTTCTCTTGGGACAAAAGCAGGTGAATGAAGAGTTTAAGTGCTTAGAATAAACAATGTTTATGAGCAGCTTTTGTTGTATATGCCGTTTTTATCAAATGAAAATCGCTGGGACAAAAAGTTGAGAGAAAAAAATAAATGCTTAAAAATATATTTTACGGTCCTCGTTGACTTTTTGGATATTATCACACAAATACTACGTCTCTCTCTCTCTCTCTCTCTCTCTCTCTCTCTCTCTCTCTCTCTCTCTCTCTCTATATATATATATATATATATATATATATATATATATATATATATATATATATATATATATATAGATGTATATACATATTATACATATGTATACATATATATATAGCCTAGAGAGAGAGAGAGAGAGAGAGAGAGAGAGAGAGAGATTAGAGTTTAAGTGAACTTTGCTACCATATTAATTTGCTAATCCCAATAGTATTTAAATGTGATCACTTCTTGAAAAAGAGACATATAGCAGAGGCCACGGGTATTATTAAAAAAATTGACATCACTAGCGATAAGTTAAGGTATATTCTGATACCATTTAGTCACAGAAAATAACCTTCGGTTTATTCTGTTTACCATTTAAGAATCCAACATCACAAGACTAATGACATTAAGCCAGCTTAGTAATCTGGATATTATAACGCCCTTTTTCATTTAAGGTGAAAGCTAATAGTTCTGTTTTGTACACAAGATTTCTGAGTGAAATAAAACGAGCAGATAATCTAAAATGACTTGGACTGAGAGAGAGAGAGAGAGAGAGAGAGAGAGAGAGAGAGAGAGTGTCGCAGGCATGTTTACAGCTAGGAATGTAAAGAAGCCAATCAGGGCCACTGACAGCAAGTGCACTTACGTGTTAATGAGTGAGTGGTCACTCCAGGAAAAGGACAGAGTGATTATTCCGTATTATTTCATATAGCAAGTTTTTCCTGGATACATAACAAAGACAGTTCCTGAAAACCCCAGAAACAGAAGATCGGGTTTCAAGAATACTTTATAATATCACAACTTCACCATTCGTGATCCATTTTGGAGCGAAAAATGTCTCTTTCACCACTTCTGTTCGACCTTGACATATGATTTTTATATTTAAAAATGGTCTGAAAGATAACAAGGAAAAAAAAAATGTTTCTCTTATAAGCAGCATGGTAATTCCATAGTTGAAATTTTGCACTCTTTCTTGTCAGTAAGGAGGCCTATGGGAACAGTATCCCAACGATTATATGGATGAGACATGAAGATAAGAGAAAGGCCTAAAACATGAATAGGTTAGAGTTTTTGAAGACAACAACCGAACTCGTCCTGAAAAGTCTCAAAACTTGTGAATATGTTTACGAAGTTATTTCATACACATATACATATAAACAAATTTTGCTATTTTGTGAATTAGGCATACTTAGTTATACTTTTTAGCTAGGGAACAAAATATCACTAGCGTACATTTCATTCTTGCAGGTGAACATCCGCATGAAAAAAAGAAAACATGAATTTCTTTCTTTAATCATCCAATTTAGATCAAAAGACTCGGCACACACGTAGAGAACAATGTTGAAGACTACTGCCAAAGGCAAAGCTGTTATTGATACTTCCGACAGAGAGAGAGAGAGAGAGAGAGAGAGAGAGAGAGAGAGAGAGAGAGAGAGAGAGAGAGAGAGCTGTATTGCCAAAGCAAGCAAAAGAAATCTATTTATAAAAAAAAGTTTTAAAAAGAAAGTTGTTCTAACTTACCATTAAAATAGGTTTTACCTTTTATGCTGACAATATTCTCAGAAAACGAGTTGACACAAAGTGTCTATTATATGGGTTTTTAATGAAATAAAAAAATACCAAAGACAAACACACACAAACCGCTCCTTTCCACTTTAAAAGGGTGGTTCCAGAGGTGTTAGCTTTTCGTTTCTCATCTGGATAATTCGGAGAACTGCAATCCACAAAACTCTACTAACAACCAGGTACATAATAAACAAGCTAAGTCAACAAAACACAACGGTGTGTAATGGAACATGTCCATATCGCCCCAATCTCGCCGGAAATTTGAACCCAGGTTATCTAGTTACTATACAGTACAAAAACCAAAATAATTGGATTTATTAGTAACTTTTAACGATAAGCAAAAGCAGAAAGGTATAAAGGCAATAAGAAATATGAGGGTAAAAAGAAAGCAACACAAGACAAAGGGTTCAAAAACAAGGTGAAAGTAGATCCGAACCATTAGGCTCTACGGATAGATACAAACAGATGCACAATATACAGAGAAGTAAATATAAATAAGACCACATTAAGTATATGTATACTTTTCGAGCACATTACCATAAACATGCAGCGTGTCTTTCAATGTGAATACCACGAGTTGCACCGATTCGATCATTATCGCAGCGGCCAACGACCAACATGCCTCGACTTTCACCTTGGTCAGGTCTCAGACCTATGTTGTGCGACACAAAACTATTTCCCGATGTGGTCCTGAATGACACCTCGGTCTCAGTTCTTCTTTCAACTACATATCTGTTATTTACGTGCCAATGGCAAGCCTAAATATTCTTCAGTGAACTATTATGAACCTGTTTATTCTCCAGTGGCATATTCTGCCTACCTATGACAAGCATGGTTACTTTCAGTTGCCTATAAGAAGCATGACCGCACTAAAAGTCCGATAAAACTTCGGAGACCCATTGCATGAATCATTATCCTTCAATGACCTATTAAAAAGATGATTATTTTTCAACGACGTATTACAAGACTGATTATTCTTCCATGAACAAGTACGTGGCTGATAATTGTTGGCGGTCCCGGTCGTTTCGGTCGTATGTCACTTTAGGCCGTAACATCCAAAACAATGTAATGACGTTATGTTTATGGTATTTACCATTATTATTTCATGTTTTACGTACATCCCCAAGGGGCTGGTACTAAACACGGCCCCCATTTTGCACGTAAACGTGCTTACGTAAGCCGAAACGACTTACGGCCGAAACGACCCGAATGCATTGTTGGATGGCGTAAGCCGTGGACAAGATATGGCGACCATTCTTTCTTTTCTGCAACTTGATGTACAGATAAAATCAAAGAATACGAAACTCCTGCAACAATCTATAATGTGATTTGTCAATTCTTTATATTACCTCAATATCATCAATGACCCTTGACAAATAAACTTATTTATCGTGCGTTACTTTTACTATTGCGAAAAGACAAAGCAATGATAAATGAGATGTCGATGTCAGTAAAGAGAATGAGATGCAGATATAACTTTCCAATATGAGAGCATGCAGTTCTTTGTAAATACATACATACATGAAAAAGGTGAACATACAAACATAAAAATAATATATGTCCATAACTATATGTATATATACTGTACATATATTACATACATATATGAATAAATAAAAATATATATATATATATATATATATATATATATATATATATATATATATATATATATATATATATATATATTTACAGCCAGATAGCGAAACCAGGCATTTCATGAACTGCCTGAAGTTTCAGGCAGATAGCAAAATGCGCTTAGCGACATTTGATCCCCCTAAGGGGCTAGTACTAAACACGGCGAAACAGTGATTCACCTACACTGTTTCGCCGTGTTCAGTACTACCCTGGGGATCAAAATCCCTAAGTGCATTTCGCTATCTGCCCGAAATTTCAGGCAGTTATACAGTGTATATATATATATATATATATATATATATATATATATATATATATATATATATATATATATATATATATATATATATAAATATATATATATATATATATATATGTGTGTGTGTGTGTGTGTGTGTGTGTGTGTGTGTGTGTATAGTATACATACTTTGTCTAGGCTCATAAGTATTCTGGTGGCCACAGGAGGCCAGCTGACACTATCACGTACCGTTCTTCCCAAGGTTGCGCCATGATAAGTTCAAGCCATTGTCTCATCTACTTCCGTAACTTTCCCTATGGTATTATTTCTAATTATCCTTTCAACTGACTCCTAATATATTTCTCAAAGCTTTTTTCTCAAATTAACACAATTTTTGGGGGGTCAGTTTCATTTTCATTCCATAACTCATGTCCGTATAAAGTGCATAGTAGGCTATTGTATAATCTTCACTTCTTGTGTAATTTCAGTCTATTATATTCCAAGACTTTAATCAGTCTGCCAATTTTTGTAATCTTTATCTAAACTCCATCTCAAGAGAACCTGTACTGGATGCCATTGTTCCTAAATATCTGAAGTCTCGATCGCATTAATCGGTTCACCACCCTCATTATTCATTTTCTGTTTTTCTTAGATTTACCTAGAATCCAATCTCTCAAGATTTATGAGGGAAGTTTTGTAAACCTTGTATCTGCTTTACTTCCTCTTGGACGAGTCGGTAGAGCTTTCGACTAGCACTCTGCTGGGCCCGAGTTCGAGTCTCCGGCCGGCCAATAGAGAATTAGAGGAATTTATTTCCTGTGATAGAAATTCATTTCTCAGTATATTGTGGTTCGGATTTCACAATAAGCTGTAGGTCCCGTTGCTGGGTAACCAACTGGTTCTTAGCCACGTAAAATAAGTCTAATCCTTCGGGCCAGCCCTAGGAGAGTTGTTAATCAGCTCAGTGGTCAGGTTAAACTAAGGTATACTTTTTTGCTATAAAACAACGAACATCTGTCTATTCTCAGCCTGTGATGATTTTGTCACTACTTCAGTCTATATATTTTCTTAAAACTACAATTTTTTTCCTGTAAAACCAAGAAAAGGGCAAACAGCAAAGATTACATCTAAAATAACATAAAAAAAAACAGAACAACACCATTTCAACGCATTTCGAGCTCAAATTCTTAATTGACTGATAGGGTCACAAACCAGGCATGAACTGTCACCTGAACGCTGCCAAAGTAACCAAAACATTCCACAATAAGGCTTTGGATCTCAAGTTTTTTTTTTTTTAATACTAACGGCCCATAATCCTATTTGCCGATCAAAGAAGTAATATCAAATACCGATTCTGACTGCCAATAACAGCATTCAACAAAGTGTTTGATCAGTATCCGATGACTTTCTTTTACGTATGTATAAAAGAAAAAATCTTTAATAACACGAATTTGAAAATTAACCACCATAGCAGGCAAGCTTCCGCCTTTCCTTTAAAGCATAAGAATTTAAGCTAAGTGAACTAAATTTTGTATCTAACATTCAAATTTATTATTAGAACCGACTAAGATTCTACAGCGTTGTAGTCATTATCTTGGTCATTAAAGGACTAGACGTCAATCTGGCTAATGCTATGATATTCAACTTCAACCCTCATTCTACAGATGGTATGGATTCTCTCTTCAACACGAATTATGAAGTAAGGATAAACCGAGAACACAAATTGCAATAATCCACTAAAAATAAAAGCAATGAATTTTCCTCTAGAAATAGCAGCAAAAAACAATACGAAAATTAGAAACCATACAAAATAATTAAGCATTATTCAATTACCACAACTCAACATTGGAATATTTTATGCTGTGCTCTTAAGTCTCCTTAAAATCATACTAAAATCTATCGCAAATCTAATGATACACAATTATTTACAGTCTTTTGTTTATGTTTTAACATTCATTCTCATGGGTCTGGTGTTCATGGGTGTGGCTGCCGTTTTAAATTAAACATTCACCAATAAAAGAACTAAAACTACAAAAACGGTTATTGATCACATACAATTTTGAAAGGCTTCCTCACAGACCTCGGTTAGACCCTTACAAGCAAGTCTATACAATCTAATCCTAACTTGAGTAAAGTTTACTAGTATTTCATGTTTTACCAAAAACTTAAGTAGTTACTACATGAAATTAACTATTGTAGGAACAAATAAATAAGTTAACCATTTAATCAAAACATAGTCCCTTAAAGTTGGGTTTCTGAGTTAGTCTTATTTATCAATAAGAAAACAAAGAGAATGAATACGCTCGATAACTACGCAAAGAAGCATGTTAATAACGTAGTAAGAGAAATTTCAAAACACCTATAATTAATCCATAGCTGTTAACAAACATCAAAATTTTATCAAACTGATTACATGGTACTAATTAACATGAATATAAACCAAAATGCAAAACACAACTGCTGATAATATTCCGTATTCATTATGCTTCAAAGCGTTTCATAGTGAAAACTTTACGCACATTCCTTTTCCAGCATAACCACTCAAATTACTCGTGTTCCTCTCTCCTACAACGGCGACTACTCCCACAAGCAATAAACCTCCAGAGACAAGAAACTTGGGCTGCAATTAGGTCAAGTTCAGCTAAATCAATGAAGACTTGAGAGGGCGCCGGTTCACAAGATACTTCAAAGAAAAAGCAAACAAATTTACTGTATCTACTTGAGGATCTAAAAAAATATACGTTTCTACGGAGAGTTTACTGTAAACACAGCACGAAATTAAAGCTTGAGGTACATATATATATATAAATATACATACACATATATATAGATATATATATATATATATATATATATATATATATATATATATATATATATATATATATATATATATATATATATATATATATACAGAATATCATGCTTTATTTTGTGTTGTGCTTACAGGAC
This sequence comes from Macrobrachium rosenbergii, assembly GCF_040412425.1. Taxonomy (NCBI): domain Eukaryota; kingdom Metazoa; phylum Arthropoda; class Malacostraca; order Decapoda; family Palaemonidae; genus Macrobrachium; species Macrobrachium rosenbergii. The sequence continues at coordinate 29,828,664 of NC_089790.1, forward strand.
TCTCTTCTTGAAACGCACATTTTTTCAGATCCTCAAATAGATACTGTAAATTTGTTTGTTATTTTTTGAAGTATCTACTGTATATATATATATATATATATATATATATATATATATATATATATATATATATATATATATATATATATATATAACCACGTTTCACTTGACCCCAACATATCACGTGGCTCCTTACTTTTACCAATGTCCTTATTATTTAAGCAAAGTCTATTTTTGTGCCTATTAACAAACTCAGATAAAGTATAAGACATAGTAGAGCTAGGACCATGTATAACAAAAAATAAAAACGATTCTACTACCCCGCTTCCAAGATCGAATATGGTACAGTAAATCCGGTCATATTGCCTTTTACAAAACCAAACAGTCATATGCATTTCACAACATTCCCTTGTCCCACCACAGGAGAAAGACCAACACGCAATGATTCCATTAAAATCTATTCCACTGTGGAAACTAAACTCCGTTTAAA
>NC_089790.1:29834153-29901653 GCF_040412425.1 Macrobrachium rosenbergii
TGCATATTGTTATTCATGTCAGGTCGTTCTCGTGTTGTCTAGGAAATGTTTTGTCATTACTCTTGATGTTTCGATGTCAGTTGACAGGATCTAGAGTGCTACTCTCTCTCTCTCTCTCTCTCTCTCTCTCTCTCCTGCTCCACTCTTTTTTATCTATGTTATTACGCATGGTGCAATTATCATTATATACGATAGAAGTAGCCTTGTGTTTTTCAGCGATTCCAACCTAAAATTCCTTATATCATGTATACAAGGACCCGAAATTCTACTATAATGTCCGATAATCAAAAGTTTACCTACTATAACTAAACGATAGTAGACTCCGATGGGTCACATTCCGACCTTATATAACCTTCAAGACAATACGCAGTAACTATACTGGCCTTGGGCAGCCATGCGTAAAACCCGACGACGCTCTTTTCATTTCTAAGGGAGAGTTGAATCAATTACCGAGTCTTACAAGCAACCCTAACCTTTCATTAACGTCATTCCACAAAATAGCAATAGGGTTTCAACTGCTATTCCCATCCTCAATTTTTTTATTAATTTCTATGCAATGAAAGAGAATAAGTGAAACAGAGCAATACCATTTCAACAATTCCTGAGGTTTTAATACTTCACGCATATTTTTTGTGCTCTCCGGAAATCAAGATTACTCTAAAGGACTCGGACGTTTCGTTGGCTCCCTTCTTCCTACATTTTCGAAACAACATTGCTCTCCTTTATATCATCAGCTCCTTTAGATCTTTCTTTTGTTTCAGTTGCAAACAAGTACGTTCCATTTTTATTTTTTGCCCCTCCCTCCTCCCTCCCCCACACATACAATACGCTGACATTTTTACCAATTCTTTTATATATCTCTACATGTCTATCCATTCCAGTTCTTCATACGGTGTACTGTATGTACTACGCAAACAGTTCATCTCAACCGTATCAGCCTACTGTACTCCATTTGCACTAAAACTCTTAAGTTAACTTCTGTACAGAGAAGTTTTACCACACACACATACACACACACACACTATATAATATATATATATATATATATATATATATATATATATATATATATATATATATATATATATATATATATATATATATATATATATATATATATATATATATATATATATATATATATATATATATATATATATATATATATATATATATAATGTGTGTGTGTGTGTGTGTGTGTGTGTTGTGTTGTGTATGCATACATATACAGTACAGAAGTTCCACGTAAAATGGAACTGACTTCCGAACAGGAGAAAATGACACAAACTCAAATCCGGCTGAGAGCAGAAATTCCATATATATATATATATATATATATATATATATATATATATATATATATATATATATATATATATATATATATATATATATATATAATATTATATATATATATATATATATATATTCATACATGTGTATAGATATATACATATATACATACATAGATATCCTTTATAGCAGTCGAAGCATATTTGTTCTGGGCTGAAGCTGTTGAAATGAACTGTTTGCATAGTATAATCATCATATGAATGATGGAAAAAGAAAGAAATGTAGAATTATAGAAAGGAGACGGTATAAAAAAAAAAGAGCTAAGGATAGGTGAAAGGTGTATCAGAGTATTCTGGGATGGTTCATCCAAGTGGCAAGAATAGGACGATGAAAGGTTGATAAAGATAGTATACAGCTCAGAGGTATTAGGAGAATGGAGAGGGGCACATAGAAAATGCTGGACTGATGGTATGAAATACGTACACGAAGATAAGAGCGACTGGGCAGTGAATATATGTGGGTTCGAATACTGATGCGCTTTCTAGGCAGGTATCTGAAGCGACTAATGTTATGGAAGTTTTACTGCATTGGGGGTTCATCCATGATTCATCAGGTAGAGTATGAATGTAGCAGTGACCGGAGTGCAGTTTCTTCCCTGAGGCAAATCGTTCTGATGTCAGCAAGTCTTTTGCGATCAGAGTGCCATAGCCATGCCCCCTTTATTTGCCCTGGGTAAGGGTACCACAGTTGCTATCCTACAGAGTAGAACCTGGGTCTCCTGGCTTGGTAGGTGAGAATGCTACTGATAACACTATGTAAGCATACTTGTCCATATACTCACACCTCACGGCATAAATCCAGAAACTTAATCTAAACCAAATTTTAAAAATAATCCCTTTTATCTATCCACTAATTCACCTAATCACCTAACTATTTCAGATATCTTTTTCCCGAAGAAAAGCAAAACAGATTCAGTAAAATCAGTCATAAATGGTAATAAAATAATAAAAAGTTATATTCTTTTTAAAAATAAAAATTTCATGAGATCTTGGCAATATTCCATTGATCCCATTACAGCAAAGAAAATAAATTTACGTCTGAGTTGACAGAATTGAGTCAATCTAATTTGGAAGGACAAAATTCTTTCAAAACTAAAAATCCACCTCTTCAAAGGAGAGAAAAATGCCCGCAACGCCTCTTACAAAATCTACATAATACTAACACCATTCCTTCAATCTCTCCAACACCTGCAAAATCCTACCAAAACCTCCTCCAGAAATCCTTCCACAGTACCAGCAGAACTCCTCCAACTCCTACGACACCTCTCCAACAATTTCACGGCGAAGCACTCAACGCCCCCACAAAATCCCTCCACCAAGCATTACCCACCAAGGACCCCTCAGGACTCCATTTGCATGGATTAAACCTGATTCGTACTCCAAACCGAGCGGCGTCCTTCACGTCTATCCATATCTCGGGCGCTAATTCAGATTCATTTACGATAATGTCGAGTCTTCTACACTCTCGGCTTTTCGTTCTCAAGGTACTTCTTTTTCACGGTGAGCCACGTCAACTACTTTACGGTCAGTGAAGAAATTTACTTGATGTTTACGTTCAAGATCGTTATAATTTAAAGATGTTTCTTCATGGTTAAACAAGACGAAATATTAAGAATCAAGTGACTATCTTAAGATGAAGAATGACAACTATTTCCTTTTATCTGAAGACAACACAATTTCAACAGAGTCAAGGCAATAATTCTTTATATTGCAAGTGAAAACAAAATCATATTCTCACAACCTAGAAAAATTTTTGTTTGCACAGTAAAGTCTTTCTTTATACATAATTATAATTTCTGCATGGTTACTCGACACTTTTTATTTTAAATGACAATAAATTGTTTCATGTTCGCGATCAAGATAATTTCTTTACATAGTCATTAAAGATTCTTCCTCTTTAGTCGAGCATATTTTAAAAACTTCCAAGATACTTTCTTTCCACTCGATCTAGAGAAACTAATATCTGTTGTAAAGATGATAAACCTAGTTTAGTATTGAAATCATTCCTTTACAATCAGACTACAGATATTTTTTGTCTTTCAAAACAGAGCTGTTTTTTACAAAATGATTATAATCACCCCACATACACGGGCAGAAATCTAGACACAGACAAAAGACCTTGGTAGACAAAGATCACACAAAAACAAAATGAAACGAAGATTCGTTACGCCTACTTTTCGCTTTCTGGTGAGGGTTAAAAGCTAACAGGCTCTTTGGCTACCTCTAGCCCTCTTAATTCTTCTTGAAAAGTTTACTTTAATTAGGATGTAGCAAGTTACAGGCCGAGAAGATTGCCAGACAACAAGATGGGTCAACTTACCTGAAGATAATTTTATTACCTCGCTAACTTTTCTCCTCAACGTACCTGCAAGAAACAAAGGAAGAATGTAAATAAGAATTTCTGTTCACGTTAAGGACAACGGGACTGGCAACGCGACGAATAGCCTAGCTCACCGCACACGCGCATACACACAGAAGGACAGGAAAGGAGTATGAGTGAGGTTTAACCTCGAAAGAATTAACTTCGAATCCTTGTAAAGAATGGAATGTGGTCTTTGAAATTTATAAGGCAAATTTTGGAATATTTCTGCATGAAAATACTTTAAAAGCTTTAATTCAAGAAAGGAAATAAAGCAATTCAGAATTCACTTATTTTCATTTATTTATTTTCTACTTTCAGTTTTGGATTTTACTCTTAATCTTTTAAATTTACATGTTTTTTTTATTTTTTATTTTTTTTTATTTTTATAACCTTTTAATTTTATTTTATTTTTGTTATATTTCATTCAACTTTTTATATAATCTAAATAATAATTTTTCTTTTTTATCCTTCCATTTTATCTGCTTATATTTGATTATATTCTTATTGTTTGCCTTTTATCTACATCTTTTATTTGTTTTTGTATTTTTTTACTTATCTTTACTTAATAATTGGTAATAATTTCTCTTTTATTTAATTTCATTATATTTATTTAGATTTTTAACTTTTATTCATTTTTATTTTTACTTTTATTTTTATGTTTCATTTTTATTTTCATTATTATTTTTTAATTCTACATTTCCAGTCATATTTACCTTGATTTATTTTTTTATTCTTTTCTTATTTCAATAATTTATTTTTTAGTTTTTAGTTTTTGCTCTTATTGCTCCTTTTGATAATTTTTTTTATTTCTTATTCACCTTTAGTTTCTTTTATTTTCATATTTATTACTGATTTATCTTAAATTGTACTTTCTTACTTATTTTTATTATTTTATTTTCTATTCATTTAATTTTTTAACGGATTTCTCTTGTTTTAATTTTTATTTAATTTTTAATTTTCATTTTATATTCACTGTTAGTTTCTTTTACTTTTATATTAGTTTATTTTGATTTTTCTTAAATTCTACGTCTTTTATATTAGTTTATTTTGATTTTTCTTAAATTCTACGTTCTTACTTATTTCTATTATTTTTATTTTCAATGTTTTTACTTTCATTTTTACATAGATAATTTTTTATATTTACCATTTTTACTCATATCTACTTTTTTATTTCTATTAGTATTTTAAATTTCAATTATTTTCATTTTTTCTATTTTTATTTAATTACATTTCATTTCTTGACAGTTTTAAATTGATGTAGTATCTTATTTCTGTATTTTATTTCTCATTATTTATATTCATATTAATTTTTCATTTTTATTACAAATTCATATTTATTTGGATTTACCTTCGTTTTTTATTTTTCCAAATTATCTACATTTATTTACTTACAGTTATCATCAAAAAATTTTTTTATTTTGTGTATTACCTCAAATTTGAATTTTTTACTTATTGACATTTCATTTCTATTTTTTATCATATCGTTGTTGTTTTCACTTATTTAATCTTTATATATTTTAAATAATTCTTTTTTAATATTTTTCAAAACATTTTTATTTGAATTCATTTAAATTTATATTTTCACTTTACTTCTATCAATTTTCTAAAATCATTATTTTGTTATTTTTAAATATATTTCCTTATTTACTTTTATTCTTTTTGTTTTATTTCGGTAAAATAAATATAAAAGTAAAAACAACAACAAAATTAAGAAAATATAAATAAAAATATTAATAAAATTATCAAAATGCATATAAACAAAGATAAATACACAAATAATAAAAAAATAAAAAGATAAAGAAAAGTAGAAATCAAATTTAAAATAAAAATAAAATAAAATGAAATATGAAAATAAATCTACACAAAAATTTTGTATAAAAATTAAAACAAATGAAAAATACATAAAATCAAAACATAAAAAATTAAGAAATAAAATGCAATAAAAACTACGTAAATAAAATATATATAAATAAATGTAAATATAAATAACAAATAAACCAAAATAAAAATAATTTAAAATAAAATTAAAACTAAAGACAAAAAATAAAGTGTAAATGAAAAATAAAAGTAGACAAAAAATAAAAACAAATAAAAATTAAATAAAAATAAAAGGAGTCACTGAAATTTTAAAAAGTAAAAACAAAAAATGTAAAAACGACAAATATGGATCAAAATAAAATAAAAATAAAAATAAAAATAATTCACAATAAGAATAAAAAATAAAAATACAAAAAACAAAGTAAATAAAAATATAATAAAGTAAATATAAATAAAAAGGATGAATATATATAAAAAGGAAATTAAAAATAACTGAAAACTAATAGTATAAAGATCGACAGATATAAAAAATTTAAAAAGTAAAATAAAAAATGAACAAAAATTTCACAGAATATAAAAATGAATGGTATAAAAAATAAAAATAAACTAAATAATAAAAATGTATACAAATAAAATTAGTAAAACGAAAATAAATAAAACAAAAAAATGCAGAAAAATATAGAAATAAAATAAACAAACTAAAATTACAACTAAAAAATTTAAATACAAGTAAAAATTTAGAATATGAAAATGAAAACAAAAACTAAAATAAATAATAATGGGATTAATAAAATACCCAATTACATTTAAAATTCCCATGAACATTTTCTATCCTTCCCATACTTTCATTCAGAGAACATTAAATGATATAAGCTACAAATGTCACACATGTATGTTTATGAAGGTGATGCAGATGTTGAATGTTTCCCGTTCAATATGCGAAGATTTTACAACATTCATGTCATGTTTAAATTCTTAAAACGACATAAATTAGTGGATTGACGCACAATCTTCATGACGGTCGTGAAACCATAAAGACAGCTATTGAAAGTTCAGAAATGCATCATCATGAAAATAAGAAAAATTTTCGACATCCAATGCCCGTTTAAAGGTCGCTCAGGACAGGTAGAGGAAACAGGCCATTGCACTATGGACACATGTCTTAGAGACAGACCTTATACACTTATAACTCCCACCCAAGGCCCCCTCCGCCCTAGCTAGGACCACGGAGAACCAGGTAGTGGCTGCTGATGATTTAGCAGGTAGTGTTAATCTCCCCAAAAATCCCCATCCCTACTTCAAAGGGATGTTATTGTCATGTCTGACAGTGAAACCTATCAGGCCATGAACTCTTAAAATCGGGACCACAACACTGTAAAGCCCAGCAGAAACTGGGCTACCCATTCAGCTCTAATCTGCCTCACCCTGAACATGGCTTCCACTGACGCTGCTTAAGAATATTATTGGCATATAGTGTATATTTCAACAAGTGACGGGTGAGTGGAGAGGGTGAGTCCGAATGAATACATATAATTATGCAAGCAAAAACAGGCAGCAGCTAATAAAGCTTTTTGGCACAGGCACAATGGATTCCACGGGCCAGCCCAGATGTTAGTATAATATCAGGTAGCAATTTCTTCGTATTGCTCTTGTATCTTTGATGTTCATACCAGCGCATTTCAACCTGATACCTTTTTAGACTGCATATTAATACAATTTAAAGGGCACTTACTTTTTCGTTAGTACTCTCACAGGACATGTGAGAAGGGGTCGATAAACGTGACTGAAAACTGAAAACAATCATGACAAAATGTTATCTAAACAGACTAACTTGAAAGTGGCTTCATCATAAAAAAGACCCACAACATCAAGCAAAGCCAAGTGAAAGAAAGGCTACGGTAAAAGAACACCATAAACGAGAGGAAACCAAGAAAGTTTATAAAAACGCTAAATTAAAAAAAAGTGTGAAGAAGCGAAAAACCTCCCCTGGGCCACATTTGCTTACTTGAGCGACCTTGAGACAATAGCTAAGAGTTTTCCCATCGTTGTTGTATACATTCCCAAGTAAGACTGTGGACCCAATAATACTCAACATCATGGCCCTGGGGGTTCCAAAGAACACTTTGAAACGACCCCATCCTATTTTTATTGGCCTAGTAGTTCTAGAGATTTTTAAAAGGCCATACCTTATCTTCCCAATTTCCTAATTACTTCCTCTTGGAGGGGGTATGGTCCCCATTTCGTGTAACTTGAAACCCATTTACCTAAGCATGCCTTTATCCAAGTTTGGTTGAAAGGGATCGAGTGATTTTAGAAGGCGAAAATTGGAAGAGTATATACTTATAAAAGGTCACTTGAGGTTTCAGCTCAGGTGAGCTAAAAAAATGGAAATAAAAGCTAAAGAATAACCTAGGATGAGAAATAGATATGAAACCATCTGGAAGTCGTTTTTCCTTCGGGGATCAGCGATGTAAGGATTGTGTTTTGAAAATTTTAAAGCTATAGTGTAAATAAACAAGATATTTGTCACCTTGTCGACTCGTCCCTTGTAAAAACAAATTAAGGCATATATATAGATAGATAAATAGATACCCTATACATATGTATTTGATGCTTTCTATATGATAATTCCCCACACAAGCCAACCCGAATGCTGAAAATCTCCCAATCAATACATCACAAGAGTCGAACGATTCAAAAAACCATTTCTAACCTTCTGTCGTTCATCGCAACGGTCCGGGAGCCAATTAAAAGTGCGAGTGATTAATGGAATGGTCCGAAAACTATCAGAACGACTCTCGGCTTCTACTATTGTTGACAGTCGAGAAGTTCACCACTTTCAATATTTCCTGATTAGGACGCGAGAATGGTTCACAGGCAAGTCTCAGGCGAGAACCGCGAGGAAGGAGAGATTATGCGTTCTGGTTCCCCAGTGGGGGAGGGGAATTGGGCGTTAGTGACACGGCAATGGGGCAGGAAGGACGTGCGACTTTCCAGGAACTCGAATGGATTTTCCTTGCGACTCGAATTCCTTGGCCCGAAAAACTATTTGAGTTCATTACTGTTAAGCTTCGATTTAAATTGGCTGGAACTTCTTTCCGATTACGCGAGGAAATATCCGCAACAAGACCACAAACACAAAAGAGCAGGAAATGGTGTCATTAAAAGGCGATAGAATGGCTGAGGAAATAAACATGTGCATAAAACAATATCACAGAAGAGAGAGAGAGAGATGTATTTACAACCTACTAAATAAATTACACCAATTAATTATAAACTTATGATACCTTTAATAAAAATTCTAGTTCATCCTGCAGAACTGTGGCAGCTAAAAGGGATGCAGAGACCAAAGCATTAAGAGAGCTCATTCCAGAGGAGATAGACGAGGTCTGTGAACCAGCAAGAGGTACGCATACCGTGAATAAATGAACATTACAATTACTAGTGGATTCATTAATTAAACTTGGGATTAAAATTTAACTCAAATCTGTGAAAGCTTGTTAAGCAAAGTTTTCAGCCGAACCCGTCTGCACATTAAACACAACAACAATAATGATAATGATAAGATGATGGTAATAATAAAAGATGATAAAAACAACAACAACAACAACAACAACAACAATAATAATAATAATAATAATAATAATAATAATAATAATAATAATAAATAATAATAATAATAAAGTAGTCTTCCTTATTTACCTAAGCTTTTTTCTGAGTCATGTGCATAAGCATTACTTTGCCCACCCTTCGCAGTTCCACTATAACCTTTACGATAACTTCCGTTTTAAAGATGGAGTGTTCTTCCGTAACGCCATTACTTATTGCGTAACTTGAACCTCTAAATTTTAATATCAAGCACATCATCTGTTGTCTTTCTGTTTATTTAGGGAATCACATAAATTTAAGTTTACTTAGAGGTTCGACGTTTTTATTTTAGAAATGTTCTCTTTTCACCTCATCAAGAACCTGAAATAAATTGCTTTCCGAAGTTTTACGTGTATAAACCCAAAATCTCCCTTCATTTAATATGTACCAATCTATAAGTCACAACGTAACAGGCCTTTTGCATGCCTTAACTTAATGTAATCTGACCACTGTTATTTTTCAACAAATATTCCAGTTATTCCTTCAGATATTAAAAAAGAGCTATTCTCATTTCCCTAAATAAGGAAGGTCTACTTGCCAATAACCATAAAATAATATGCCGACTTCAAACCCTCACAGAGATAAATTAATACACTTGAAAATCAACGTTCATCCTCTGAAGAGCTCCTCAGCAAAATTCAAACCAGTGGATCAATTTCATCTCTTTCTTTCAATCCCAACTTCACATTCCAAGTTTATATTGAACAACGAGTCACATTTGAGTTCGTTTCTTGTTGCCTTAAATATCAATAAAACTGATGTCAATTAAAATCGATTATGGCATAAACACTTTCCGTATGAGTTCCTGAAGATTAGAAAATAATCTATCATTCATCCATAAAGTATTTTCCAACCAAATAAAGCGAAGGTTTGCAACTCAGCTGAAAGTGAACAATAAGTAATACAGTTACCAATTGGGTCTGACCCTCCTTTTCCTGGTATGACGCATTTCTCTTTTTCCTTTCACTTTTGGCTTACGACCCTCTCTCATTCAATTCAAGCACTTGGCTATATTTTTTCCATTTAATGATGAATTAATTAGGGGATTTTCTCCCACGATTCAGAAAAGACATCAAAGATCCCTTTTGAAAACTATCTTTCAAGAGGTCAAATACCTCTTTTCGAAAGCGTCTTTCCTAGACATCGCAAGAATCCTTTCGATGAAATCCTCCTAAAAATGATGTGACTCCAATCTATCATTAAAATGAAAGTGTTCTCGTTATCTTCTTTGCCAATACTCCCTCAGGGCATCAACAAACTTTCATGCTGATGAAATGACTTTCTCAACTTAATGAACGCAATAAATATAATTAAAGCTAATGGACGATTTACAATCAAACGACGACCTTTTCGACGGTAATTACGAAAACTGAAGAAGTAAAACTGCAAACACAAGCCCCCCCCCCCTCTCCTAAAATTCAAACAAAAATTTTATGCGACCATACTTTTCCTCTGCTATCGATAGTTCTCCTTTCTAATGAAATTTCATACTTAGAAACCCGGTTTCAGAAAGAAAAAGTCAAAATAGTTTCTACAATGGGCGGACACACACAAAAGGACGCAGAAAGAAATATGTACTTTTTCTTTGAGAACGACGAGCAGATCGGAAAACATCTAAGGCAACATTTATATAACAGAACCTGAAACCACGATCATTCGAATAAATAGAAGCTTCGATCATAAAAGACCCCCGGTCAGAAGACATAAAACGAAGGCCATGATTGATGGCCCATCAAAAACGCTAGAGTGCGGGTCAAGTAGATGATGAGAATGATGATTGATTAGAATCGCCTTCTGCCTTTCTGACATAAAAAAAAAGCTAAAAATAAGCGTTCTGAAATTCCGCTCTACTAGCGTTAGTTCGAAGGCTTACGCACATACATACGCACGCACAACACGCAAACTTCAAAAGTATGCATTTCCTTTTCCATCATATCTTCGAGACCCCGGAATCTAATCCTCTTTTTTTTTCCCGATCATCAATACAGATTTAGCAAAAACGAGACCCGCCTGCGATACTCTATCCTGCTTCCCCGATTTCTATTCATTCGCGCCTGAGAACTTTGGAGAACCTTATGCCGTCAAATGTATAACTCTTTACGCGCTCTGATAGGATTTGGCTAAAGGCCAAGAAAGACAAACTTCCTGAATATCGCTTTACCGTCTCTCTTCGCAATTTCATTCCGTTCCTTTCTTAAAATGCCAGTCTATCTCACGCGCTGATCATAGGATGACATCTCATCATTTTCGTACCTTTTAATAAATTTCTTTCTCTTTTTCCATAAAATCTCGTATTTTATTTTAGCTAGCAAATCCCAATTTTATATATATAAATAAATACACAGATATACAGTATATGCATGTATATAACAATCCATTTGAATTGGATTCTACTGCGGTACTTACTGGACAAGGCTTTCCTAGGAATAGCCAAACGACTGTTATTCTACTGCACTGCGTACCAAGGCAGAGGAAGGAAATGCCTTTAAATATTCGATAAGCCTTTCCCTCTTGATGCCAATGGCAACCAAAACGTCAGGTGTAAGCCTATTTACTCAGTCCTGTTGTCGCAGTCTGAGTAAGCGGTCCAAATCTGGACATTTCTGCCTTAGGAAGTACAGCTGGTTGAAGGTACAGATATGTACTCAAGACAGTGGAACACCTGGTAAAGGAAAGAAATGCCTCCTGAATGGCAGACGCCTTTCTCTGTCTTTTTTTCTCCTGTGAGATTACAAGAAAAGAAAATAACAGCACCCCTCCCACTCTGCACTCTGTCACCGAATGGCTGAAGGCATATGGACCTTGCAAGCTCCGTAGTTCCTCGTTGGACGAATCGGTAGAGTTCTCGGCTAGCACACTGCTAGGCCCGAGTTCGAGTCTCCGGCTGGCCAATGAAGAATTAGGGGAATTTATTTTTGGTGATGGAAATTAATTTCTCGGTATAATATGTTTCGGATTCCACAATAAGCTGTAGGTCCCGTTGCTAGGTAACCAATTGGTTCTTAGCCACGTAAAATAAGTCTAATCCTTCGGGCCAGCCCTAAGAGAGCTTGCTAATCAGCTCAGTGGTCTGGTTAAACCAAGGTATACTTAACTTGCAGCTCCGTATCCAGTACTGAATAAACAACAATCTGAGAATGAATATACAAGTAATGGAGCTTTGAATGTGCATGACTATGGTATAGAAGAGAAGAGAAGAAATACAGGATAACTTATTACTGTTTAAGAACGAAACTGATATTTGGCACCAAGTAAGACAAAAGTGAAAGGGCGGTATTTCTGTACCAGAAAGGGAAAGACAAAGCGAAATTGTGTCTGGGGTAACTGAAAGGTATGGAGATGAGACGGGGTAGGGCTACAGTAGTAGCGTCAAAAACACTTTGGGGCACGTGATAGACCAATATACAGTAGTCATTTGAGGGCTGTGTGACTCAGACTGAAAAAGGCAGAACTAAACTTTGTAAATATACTGTATATAACGCAGGAGTGGAAAGAAATGACAGTAAACAAATCTTATTCAATGTCTGGCTGAGTTTAGAGGACATGAAAATGTGGTTGAGCTTTTGTGGAAAAGCATTTGGAAAGAGGTTTCACTGTTGGAAATATATGGACTCCAAAAAGTAATATTAATAAGCACACTTCGGAGAGATAGTGACGAGGAAAAGCTTCCTAGATCATGTGGTGATACACAGAGGTCGAGGGAAGGGCAAACTGATGGATGTAATGATGATAACAGAAGTGGCTGGAGGTAGGTCTGATCATTATTTGGTTGAAGAGGAAGGGGTGAATATGTGTCGTAAAGGTCATTAAGACAAGTGAGCTGGATAAAAATGAAGTGAGAGCACACACATGGAGAACATGGATGAACTATAAGCTGGGGTTAATAACAGCGATAGAAAGGCCGGTGGAATCAAAAGAACATTTTTGGGTGCTAGATGAAAGGAAGAGGGAATAAAAACATTAAGTGGTAGGATAAGGAAATAAAGGGGGGGTTAACAAAAGAAAATCAGAGGTTTTTAAGGTGCAGTTGCATGAAAGAAGGGATCATACGTGGGCATATAGGACACTGGACAGGTTAGTTAAGAAGAATGTTAAAGAGAAAAAGGAAGGCAAGTCAAAAAAAAAAAAAGAAATTAACGAATAAGGTTAATGATGACACCTGTCAAGAGATGAAAAATCTAGAGAAGAATATCATAAACTGCAAGAACCTCCGTTGGTGATACCTTGCCTGAATATCATTTTAGGCAAATGCTCCGAAATATCATACCAGGGTTACGGTTATTTACAGTCTTACCACGACGTGTTACAGCCATACTGATGATTACGATCATCCTTTACATCAGCCCTAAATCATGATCTCATAGGCAAAAAGGCAATAAAAAAACAAAGGTACAAGAACAAAAAAAAAAATTATCATTTTACTCTTCATTTGCTGAATAAAAATATGAAAATGTAACTATCTCTCTCACACACACATACACACCCACACACACACACACACACTCACACACACACACACACACACACACACCCTATGTACAAATAAGAACAAACATATACGTGCCAAACCGTTCTGTATATAATACGTACTGTGTGTGTGCTTGTTATATGTTTAATATAATGACCTGTTATATCTCATGATCTAAAAAATGATTACATCCCGGTAAAGGGTTCTTTCATTAAATCCTTTTGCATATATCAAACCACGTGAAGGCTTTAGGTAATGCTTTTAAGCAAGGGGAACCTTTGCAAATGACATCCATGAACAATGACAAGAGCAGAGTTATTTTTTAAATAGCTAAGATGTAATGTAAAGGTTCATGAAAATGTAAGGAATGTCCTCGTAAAGTATAATCGTTAAAGGGAACACTATTAATCAAATGAATGTTTCGTTACTCAAGATTAAATGCATACTTGTAATTTTCCAACAAGAGATCTCAAGTCATCACAAAAAATGAAGCATTCCTGCTAGTTCTTCAAATTTATGCAAATGAAGTGGGTTAAGAATCTTCAATATTAAATAAACGGAAAAAAAACACAACATGGACTTTTTCCGGTATGGAATGGAATGGAAGATAGAATTTAGGACAAGGCCAAGCGCTGGGACCTATGAGGTCATTCAGCGCTGAAAGGGAAATTAAGAGTAGAAAGGTTTGAAAGGTGTAATAGGAAGAAAACCTCGCAGTTGCACTATGAAACAACTGATAGGAGAGAGTGGAAAGAAATATATAAGAAAGAATATGAATGGAGGTACAACAAAAGGAATGAAAGGGGTTGCAGCGTTGGGGCCGAGAGGACGCTGCAAAACACCTTAAGTAATGGCTACAGTGCACCGCATGGTATGCAGTGACGGCGCTAGCCCCCCTACGGGTTTTTTTTTTTTTAGGTACGAACCTGCGTCCTTGTAGCTACTGACTTACATTAGTAATGAGTTCTCAAAACTCTTTCCACATTGTGAGGCATCGCAGGAATCTGTCAAAATATATGCAACACACATCGGGCGTAAGGATTTTCAATAAACTAATACTAACAACAGGGAAAGACGCAAACAATAAATACTACAAGGTAATTTTCCGACAAACCCAGTCACGTACGCCATTAGGTGATGACCTTTATGATAATACCAGTGCGCAGGCAGCTAAGGTGTAGTTCGACATTCTCTTCCGGATTATTCTTTGTTTTCTTCTTGGTCACTTATCAGGTGGCTTTCTGTGTATCTAAGTCCTCCAGCACTTTAGACGAGAACAAGATTAACTCAATTTCATTCCGAGGAATTCAGAGGAACTGGGAATCGGTTTCATCAAGAAAGTATTACGATTGAATGGCGATTTATTTAAAGAGGCAAATATGTCCGGTTTTACCGAAGTATAGCCAGTTGTACGAGTCAAATATTTCTTGCCATTAGAAATCCTAGATCTGTTTCATTTAGTACTAAAGACCAATTAGGATAACTTAAACCGAGTTTACACACCAACTTTAACTGTTTCTTAAAAGCTTCTAAAAATCAAAAATTAAATATGTAATCGTTTACAATTGTATTAATGACGCTCCAAGGTGCCTTCTTATCGCTCTCACTGAACACTATTCTCTCTCTCTCTCTCTCTCTCTCTCTCTCTCTCTCTCTCTCTCTCTCTCTCCTTTATATGGCAAGGCAGTCACATGGCAGCTACTTGGTTGTTCGACTTATTCATTGTGCCATTTTTACTTGTTTAATAATAATAATTAATAATAATAATAATAATAATAATAATAATAATAATAATAATAATAATAATAATAATAATGCTATATATCAGGTCACAATAATATTCAATGGTGAATTCTTGTTGATTAAAAAAAAAAGAAAAGAATTCACCATTGAATATTGTTGTGGACCTGATATACAGCATTTCCCGTTCTAGATCTAGAGGAGACAGACCTACTACTACTACTACTACTACTACTATTAATACTACTACTATAATAATAATAATAATAATAATAATAATAATAATAATAATAATTTAATACCGAAGGAAATGAAAACACTTCAGTCATAATAATAAAAATATCATTGCCTGCATCAATTACCTTATTCATAAAAAAAATGTTAATAATGGGAGCATACAAACAGCAACACTTCTCAGACCCAAAAGACAAAACGGACAGTAGCATTGGAAGGAAGTTGATTTCCGATGCAGAATTCGCAGGCAAATGAATGAAATCATTCTCCCTGCCCCCACCATCTCCTACCCCATTCCCTAAAATGTCCCTGCACCCCACCCTCAGCGGACGTCATTTGAACTGGGAAGGTGATTTCCCTCGAGTCAAAGAGAAAAGAGAGAGAAATCAGAAGCTAGGTTGGATAAGAAGGAAAGGTTTTGGTGACAAAAAATTACTAGCAAGTACTTACCATTACAAGAATTTGATAATGCTTGAAAACCATCATCGGATTATATGTGTATATATATGTATGTATATGTATATATATATATATATATATATATATATTATATACATACATACACAGACATATGTATACATATATATACACATATATATGTTTGTGTACATATATAAATACACATACACATACACACATACACACACACACACACACACACACACACATACATATATATATATATATATATATATATATATATATATATATATATATATATATATATATATATATATTACATAAACGGCTCCAACTCCGCGTGAGACAAACGGTCTCTTAAACTTGGCCAATCAACTCCTTGCTTATGCTTTGGTTTTCATAAATCTCGCAGCCTCCATACTCATAGCTGTCACCCATGTAGGTATAGGTTTCTCAACTCTCCTGGTACCCAGAGGAACCCAACGAACATCTCATATTATTTTCACATTGGTTGTGCGATGGACATGTCCAGCCTACCATCATCTCCCTTCCATTATTATCTCATTATGGAATGTCCGTAATTTCCTTCATGAGGCATCACACTCTCTCTCTCTCTCTCTCTATCCTGCCATCTGCTTAGATGGTTAGTCAGCTTGAATATATATATATATATATATATATATATATATATATATATATATATATATATATATATATATATATATATATATATATATATATATATATATATATATATATATATATATATATATATATAGATAGATAGATAGATAGATATGTGTATGTGTGTATAAATATATTTGAAGATAAAGATTTAAAATTAATTAACAATAGGAATCAGTTACCAGGACAGAGAATATCATAAAGGAAACCGAGAAAGTTTCATATATATGTAAGATAATGATGAAAGGGAGTTGGTGATGGCTTGAACATGTCCTTCACGCGATAGTGTCAACTGGGATCCTTCAGGCAGCAGAGGAATCAGAAATTTGTGGAAGACAAAGTACAATGAAAAAACTTCACACAGACCTTTTGTCAAGCCGCGTTTGAGGGTGGTGAATATATATATATATATATATATATATATATATATATATATATATATATATATATATATATATATATATATATATATATATATATATATATATATATATATATATATATATATATATACATACATATGTACACATATACATGTATATGTATGTCTATATATATAAATATAAACACACACACGCGTAAACTACACCATAAGGAATTATATGTGATAAGCGTATCAGGTACAGGCTTGATACATATGACAAGTGACTTACCCATTCAGCCATAAAGTGATAAGTCACTGTCATCTCCTTATCAAACGGAAAAGTCATTTGATCGAATCCAAGCTATGGCAGATGCATTTATCACGTATAATTATATATATATATATATATATATATATATATATATATATATATATATATATATATATATATATATATATATATATATATATATAATTACTTTATGATTACAATCACTTTGTATGTGATTCATTTATCACACATTACCACAGGTGAAACTTTATTTCCAAGCCATTGACGAAGAACCGTTCCTGTAGTATATATATTTGTGACTTCTAAGTTAAGTATATCTTGTTTAATCAGACCACTGAGCTGGTTAACAGCTCTCAAGGGCTGGCCCGAAGGATTAGACAACGTGGCTAAGAAACTGGTTACTTAGCAACGGGACCTACAGCTTATTGTGGAATCCGAACCACATTATGACGAGAAATGAATTTCTATCACCAGAAATGAATTCTCTTATTTTTCGGCTCGGAGAGTCGAACGCTGTGCCAACAGCATGCCAGTCGAAAGCTCTACCACTCCTCCAAAGACGAACTTTCCCTGTATCAGTCCTTCGTCAATGGCTTGGAAACAAAGTCGAAACCGGTCAGGACGTACACCCCGTCTCTTATTTTTCACCTGTGTGAGATATATATATATATATATATATATATATATATATATATATATATATATATATATATATATATATATATATATATATATATAATGTATATGTGTGGACGGGGTCTTGTAGTTATCAACCTCATCACAGAGGATTCACTGAGAACCGGAAGGCCACCCTCCTGGAGCAAACACAGTAAGGGGAAAGAAGTATGATAGTAAAAAAAAATTAAATGGCAGGTAATTACAAACGTATAAAGATATTCCGTTCTGCTGATAAAACTATGGTTGATTTTCTAAACACTTCTAAAACAAAACGAAAAACTGGGACGACCAATACCAATGTTAGAAAAATTCCTTCTGCTACACAGTTACACGGACCGCCACGAAAGAGTCTTCATTCTTCATTTTATCACTGATTACTCTACGCAGACGAAATACACGAGGAATTCGAAACGACATATTCATCCCAACTTTTCTGTACACGGTTCAGAAACTTTATATATTATTTTGCTGACTCTGTCAAACTAGCTTGACTTCTGTATCCTTTGCAAGCTTGTAACGACAATGAAACCAACACTTTCTAGATTCTTTAATTTTCCAATTAATAATAGGAAAAAGGGGAAGAAGTATTCTTGGAGTATTGCACAAAATTTTCTCTAAAAGCATTCTGACCCATGAAATGTTGGAGAAAACACCATTATAATTTTTGCAAAGGTAGATAACTCACAATTTTACCCCGGCAAACTGTGTTGGATAAATTCAATGTCTTTTGCGCCACGATTCCACAGTATTTCAAGTCTATAAAATAAAATGCACACTGAAGGCTAGACAGAAGGAAAACTCGTCCGTCTGTCTATGCATGAGGGTCGACTTTTGACTGAAATTGCTTCAACCATGTAAAAGAAGCTGACAGACACACTAACGAACAGATATTATGACAGATGGACTAAAGAAGGAAAAGTTCATTTTTCCTGGTCCCAACTGCGTCAGTGGGTGACTAATCATTGCAGGTCATTAACAAGAGGATTTGGTGATAAAATTTCATGTTACAATTCAGTGAATCTGTTTAAGGAGCAACTCTTGCGAATCAATAAAAAATTACGGTTTTTCTGGCAAATTCTGAATGTCTACAACAACCCAACAAAACATTCTCTAAGTTAATTACATCCACTGCAGTCCACTAATGCATTTTTAATGGTTTTCTCAAATGAAGACATCCCTCAATTCACCTATTATAAATTAAATTTATAGACTCAGTATACAACTAGGATGCTTGGGCTTTAAATCCAACAATCCTCCATATAATGCATAGCATAATTTCATTGAAGTTTTCACACCATTAAGTTAATTTTTAATATATTCACTCTCAAGACAACCATTAATTAAGTCAGATTATGAACAAGATTTTCATGTCCTTCGAGTTTCTTTCAAATACTGATCTTCGTTCAATGCAGAACTTTAAATATACGGTAATATTAACATTAAGCTTTCTTCTCAACTTTAAATATACGGTAATATTAACAGTAAGCTTTCTTCTCAACTTTAAATATACGGTAATATTAACAGTAAGCTTTCTTCTCAACTTTAAATATACGGTGATATTAACAGTAAGCTTTCTTCTCACAGTAAAATTTTCCCCTCCTTATAGGGTTACAATATACGGTTTCCCTTCCTTGTTGTAAACTTTGATATTTCATTCTTTTGCTCTCCTAATATCTTTATTCAAAATTGTTTCCTCTTCATACTGGCTTTTAACCGCCATTTCTAAGCCTCTTGCAGTAACTTTTACATAGAATTTTCGTTTCTTTTAATGCCCTCGTATCCATACTTTCACTTTCTTACATGAAGATTTGGTCAAAATTTTCACTCCCTTGATATGAACTTTGATATTTTCACTATGACTGTAGCCATTACTTAACCATTTCGTTCCCAAACAGAGAGTGACCTTTAGTCAACACTTCTATTTCCTAAAAGCGAATTTTATTCAGAATTTTCAACACTTTATGAGCGACATTTAGTCATAATGTCACTTCGTCAGCCACGTTTAGGAATTGGAATATAAAATCAAATTCATCTTATGTGGATGTAGTCATTAAGAAGAAGAAAATGGCTAAAACGAACCTTCTGTTTGTTGAGTCTGCAGATAATGAGTGAAGTATTAAAGTAAAAAAAAAAATATAGTTAATAACAGTCTACTGAGAAGGATATAGTTGAAAATTTTGAAAAGGAATGGAATTGAAATATAAAATTTGGGCCAACGGCCAAGCACTGAGACCTGGAAGCCATTCAGTGATGAAAGGGAATTTGAGAGTAAAAGGTTTTTAAAGGTGTAACAGGAGGAAAACCTCGCAGTAGCACCATGAATAGATTTGTCAGGAGAGGGTGGACAGTAACATGGAAGAAAGAGAATATGAATGGAGGTAGAGCAAAAGGAATGAAAGAGGTTGCAGCTAGGGGCCGAAGGGACACTGCAAAGAACCTTAAGTGAAGCCTACAGTGCACCGCCTGAGGTACACTGACAGCACTACCCCCTATGGAGAGAGTCACGTTTACTCCAGATTTTCACTCTTACCCCAAAAGTACGCATTAACGAGGTTGAACGAAGACCCATCCCCTTTTTGAAACATTCAGTCGAACTTTTCACACAATTTACACGCCAGCATTTTATATTTAAATCGACATATCCTCAAATAATTGATAATCAAGTACTTTGACACAAAGTAGCAAATTTCAATCAAGGTATGCAATCACTTACTGAGAATCATCGCTAATCAATGACTTCGATTTTTTGCACCGAAGTTTACGCGATATATTCGTGCACTTGTGATAACTTCAGCTTAAGATTTATTTCCCTTGCAGTACCTTTAATCATGGTCTTCAGCATCTTGTATTTATGAGAACTGAGATATGCGGTAACATCACAAAGTTCCAGCCCTTCTATTAACTCTACATAATAGATTTTAATTACGACCGTCATTATCATGTCAGCTTTCATTAAGATCTCCATAATCCTAGCGGCAGCTTTTAATCAAAACATTTAATCTTTTCTAGTCATTTTTATACAAGGCCTCCAGTTCCTTGTATTGACTTCAAAGACCAATTTTTTGTTGCCTTTTAAACATTTTCTTCAAGGCCACTTAAAGTAAAAACTGAATTTATAGTAGTAGTGTGGCAATTCTTGGTCAAATTCTTCAATTCCAGATAAAATGTTTAAATCCAAGGTCTTCACCGACCCGTATTACATTTAATCATAATATACTTTACCTAAGTAACTTGAACCTACATATACACAATCTCTGGTAGCAACTATTGAACAAATTTTCAACTTGTAGTAAATCTTAACACAGTCATGAAGACAGCCAATGGGTTGTATTTTCCTCTTCTAATAACGCCATTTAATATAGGTCCTCATATTAATGAGTCAAGATAAGCAATCTTTGAAGTATCTTCAGTCGAAATATTCACTGTAGTCTGTAACTTTTAATCGAGACAATCAGTCAATTCATCACCCCGAGGTAACATTAATAAAAAGACTATTAGTCACTGATATTCAACTTCGAATCAAGATCCTCTCCGTCTTACTGTTTAAGTACATGAATGTATGGGACTACATGTCTACGATAAAAGTACGGAAGTTATATTATATATGACTAATAACAACAGGTGACATATGCTACTAATATACAAGCCATAGCATGACCCTCAACTTTATGTACCACAAACGTCAAAACATACAAAAAAAAAAAATATGAAACGACAAACACCGGTACAATAAATGATTTACCTAACAGCTCCTTCAAAGGATAAAGTATAGAAAACTAAAAAAGCTCAAAGTTGATTAAGTTTGTGTAAAAAAACCGTAAATAATACCGACACCGTTCCATCCAATCAAAAGAATCGTAATCAATTTAGGTCAACTAAATTAAATAAAAAACTACTACAAATAAAACTGACAACATGACATCCAATCAAAAGAAATACCCGGGGCTGACATCCCACGCCATCTCACCCATGAAAATTACATCTAAGGTTAATTAGCTAATAAAGTTTCAGTTGACGAGAGAGAGAGAGAGAGAGAGAGAGAGAGAGAGAGAGAGAGAGAGAGAGAGAGAGAGAGAGCGAGAGAGAGAGTATAATTCTTCCGAAGAGATAATCCAAAATTGGCTAAGACATCAAACGCCGTCAAACGCAGAGCAAGCCTTTGATCGGCTCTCCTTTTATCTGTCATAAGCTTTCAACGTGGCCAAATATTTCATTAAAAGGGATCACTTGAGCTGTTCCAGGAAGAACTCTCTGAAGAAGGCTCCACAGATGTGCAAGACTCGAGGTTGGATGAACTTGGAAGAACTACCGTAAGTTGAAGAAAAATTCTGTCGGGAGACAAAGCCTTTGTAAACTTTGCTAATAAGAAACATTTTCTCTGTGCCACCAGATAAACGAGACAGAAATGAAAGATACTTTTACTTAAAACGTTTCTAAGGCAAAACTGATTGTTCTATGGCACCTTCTATCACAACATACCCAAAATTAAATTATCTTCTAAGGATCAACTGAAACGAAGCCATGCAGTATTTCCTAAGAAGGCGATTTCCATCAAATTGAGACCAACTAGTTAACAAGTAAAATAATGAGCCGATGTTTCTTCGGCGCAATCGATTTTTCTGTACAGCGTATAATGCTGGATGAGCCGCGGCCCAAGAAATTTTCAACCACGGCCCGGTGGTGACCTGTCCCATAGAGTTGCCAGACGCACGATTATGGCTAACTTTAACTTTAAATAAAACAAAAACTGAGGCTAGAGGGCTGCAATTTGGTACGTTAGATGATTGGAGGGTGGATGATCAACATAGCAATTTGCAGCCCTCTGGCTTCAGGAGTTTTTAAGATCTGAGGGCGGACAGAAACAGGGCGGACGGACAGACAAAGCCACCTCATTGGTTTTCTTTTACAGAAAACTAATAAAAAGTAAATTCGTTTACCGATTTAAATAAAGGTTTGCTGCTGCACCAGAGTTATTGAAAGATCAAAAAGGATTTGATAACTGCAGCATTTTTCAACTGTCGATAACTCTGAAATCCTACAAATCGAAGGAGAGAACTAAAAAAAAAAAAAAAAGAAAATCTCAATTAGCACACTTTTTAGGTTCAGTAACTTCGAAAAGAAAAACTCCACTTATTCCAGGTACACGGGCTTAGTCGATTATAGAATGACTGAATGGCGCCGAGACACCTTTGTTGAATTTCAATCGTAACATAAAAGGTATTTCACGCAACCATTTGTTTCTTTTGTTCTTTCTGTACTGAAAAGTGAAGGTAGAATATATATATATATATATATATATATATATATATATATATATATATATATATATATATATATATATATATATATATACACATACATACATACATACATACATAAAACACAACACACACACACACGCGCACGAAAGTTCACCATTAATTTACTACATGACTTTTTATACTTTCCAATATTAAGCCATAAATAACCAACAACCATCGAAAGGGGGAAAAAGATGTTTGTGGCGCTGCGTATATGGACTTACAAGAAGCTTATGCGGGGAGTATTCCGGGTGTATATCATACAATATAATTGTTGAGAGCGATGAAATTGTCATCAGAGAAGTGAAGCATATGCTGGAATTAGCAGGCACGACAGAAACTGGTCTGGAGAAAAAGAAATGGGCTGAAACACGGAAACGTTTGTCTCCCTGACCGCTTTATATCTTTATGGATGGAACGATATAAGAAACAGGAGAAAAGACAGCAAATATACGGGAAAAGATTTGTGATACGAAAATGGTTATAAATGGAGGATGAAATGGCTGGTGTTTGCAGGTGACCAAGTACTGATTAGGGATAGCAAAG
Organism: Macrobrachium rosenbergii; assembly: GCF_040412425.1. NCBI lineage: Eukaryota > Metazoa > Arthropoda > Malacostraca > Decapoda > Palaemonidae > Macrobrachium > Macrobrachium rosenbergii. The sequence continues at coordinate 29,858,060 of NC_089790.1, forward strand.
GGAAGAGAAAAGTTTAATCGTGTTTGCAACGGGAGAAAGATGAGAGTTAAATAATGTGAGCATGAATAAAGTTATGAAGATAAATGGAAACCAGGATCTTTGAGAAGTAAGAGTTGCATGAACTGTGAAAGAAAGGAGTAGTTTATTGGTACAGTTATCTGTGGGTGAATCTAACAGATGGTGGTAGAATAGAAGTGGTGAATTACAGAAGAGGTGCAGCAATAGGATGTGGCAAGAGACTGGGAGAAAATTTGGAATTTATATGAAAGTCAGGACTGGAATGTATGACTGGAGTGTTGAGCCAACATTCCTTTACGGGAATTACGTATGCATGGTGAATGGGAATGTAAGAAAAGGGCTAAAACTGTAGCGGTAAATCGTTTGCGTTGTACGTCACGTAAGAAGTAAATGGGTTAGAAAATTTACCTAGACGCAGGATTTTGGGAAGGTCAGCCGGATAGAATGGAGGACGGCAGGTCCGTGATAAGTAAGTAGCCTACAATCCAGAGAGATCCTTCCCTCCTCAGACAGGAAGGGAGAAAATGGTGCTAGGACTGGGATGAAAGTATCCTTACTCATCCTTCTGTGTATATCAACTAAATAGCTAATGTTGTCTTGTGCAAAGTGTGTTCATCAACGAACCAGTTAATAATGTAATATCAGTACTGATCCCCCTGTGTGTATACATACATATATGTACACACACATATATATATATATATATATATATATATATATATATATATATATATATATATATATATATATATATATATATATATATATATATATATATATATATATATATATATATATTACTTACTTACATGTGTCCTGAAATACGTTGAAAAAAGAAATCATATTAAAACCAATGTATAACTTGAATCATGAAAAATTCATCTAACAACATGTATTCAAGGGCTCTCCAATGTAACGAAAGAACTCTTATGACAGAAAACATTTTTGTTATTTATCTATAAAAAAAAAACAAAAATATACACAGAGGTCTAATTGCTTTCTCAATAATGCATGAAACTTATGCAACCATTCCGAATAGAGAGAGAGAGAGAGAGAGAGAGAGAGAGAGACTGGGCCACAACAAAGACTATGCGTAAAACGAATTCCCACCACCCGACACACAAAAAGAATAATTAAGAATCTTTGCTATAAACAGTATTATACCTTTAACCTCATTAATCCTTCCAAAACATAACTTTCTTTTTCAGGGTCCACCAAAGCAACCGAGACCAAAAGAAATACCTTTACGTATCGTACCTCGTTAATTTTACTCATATCCCTTTTGACATCTCAAAGTGCGAGGAAAAAATAAGTAAAAAGAAATCTTCCGGGCCATTAAAAGAAGAAAACATCAAACTACTGCTGGTGCTACTTGTGTGAGTGTTAGTGTGTGCATCCGTAGGTGTACGTGGGAGTACGCGCGAGCGCGTGGATATAATCGCTCTCTCGGTGCAAGGATGTCAACAGGAAATGCCATGTCATTATAAAAAAAAAAAAAAAAAGGTAGAGAAAATAATCTTATATAAGAAGCACTTCTCTTTTATCGGGACTAAATTAATCCTGTGTATAATTTTCACCACCTGCACTGGCTATCTCTCATCAGGAAGTACCCCTGAAGTGTTCCTCTGCACAGAAAACAGTCCCTCTTATCCAATAGAAATTGTATTTACAGAGGGAATTTACCGCTACTGCTACTTCTTTCTTTCAATTATAATGATCTATCCAGAATTTCGGATATGCTGATTACTTGAGGTAAAAACATACCGACAGTCACAACCTACGACACCACGTCTGAGCTTTTTTTCAGCTGATGACCCAGATTTCTTTTGCTATAATTACGTCAGTAGTCAAATGTCACACAAGCTGAATAAACAAATGCTTTAGTAGACTGTAAATTGACATAGTTCTAATCCATTTACACAGAACGCGAGACGCCACCACGCCCAGGTACTCAAGGTATAAACATACACACGAACACAAACATAACTTGGAGCCATTCACACAAATTATCCTCTTCATTCACCCCTTTTGCGCGCGCGCACAAACACACAAACACAAACACACACACACACACACACAAACACTGACACAAAAACAAACACACACATGATACATGAGCACTTATCCCAGTACCCTCACGTATGAACAACCCGACTCACACCCAACAACTCATATAGCACCCAACCCGCCCGCCCTCCCGCCCATGCAAGATACGCCCGCTCTCCCCGCCCTCTGCCCACGCAAGATACGCCCGCTCTCGCAGCACTCTATCCCGAAAAGTTTTTGACATCCGACCTGGCGGGGGAAGACCATCAGCGAGTCCCCGAAATAGACAGAAGAGGAGACCTCCTTCATTAGCGGTGTGCCAGCATCCGACTCCACATGAAAGTCGTCTCTGCGTCACAGGTGATGTGGTCGCTGATTAACGGGGCCATGAGGTGCTTATAAAGCACAGGATAAAGGCTCAGAGAGCTGACTATCCCCTCGGAGAAACAGAGCGGAGGAGAGGGGAGGGGAGGTGGCTAAAGAGGGAGGTGAGGACAAGGGTAAATGTGTCGTAACTTTAGAACAAATAAAGGAACGTGTCAAAATAATTCACACTGCACTAACATATAACTGTTAAATGCATTCTTTCCTGAAAATAAAGAACATTCTCCACAAAGAATTTGTTAGCTCCAGGTTTGACCTTCAAATGCTAAATATCAATTCAGTTATACAACTAACCAAAACAGTTCCAATTACAAGTCATCGTGGAGTATATTCCAAAGGAACAGTTACTTTTTGTTTTACGATTTTAGAGAGATTCATATCCATGTAAACCATTATTATTTGGCAAGGATAAATGTATCGCAACTTTAGAACAAATAAAGGAACGTGTTAAAATAATTCACCCTGCACTAACACGTAACTGTTAAATGCATTCTTTCCTGAAAATAATGAACATTCTCTACAAAGAATTTGTTAGCTCCAGGTTAAGACCTTCAAATGCTAAATATCAATTCAGTTATACAACTGACCAGAATTGTTCCAATTACAAGTCATCGTGGAGTATATTCCAAGGGAGCAGTTACTTTTTGTTTTACGATTTTAAAAGAGATTCAAATCCATGTAAAACATTATTATTTGATCTAGAATCATCGGGGATTTATTTCACTGTTTTAATGTAATAGCATCTTACATTTATGAAAAATGAAAACTTGAGGAGACGGTCGGCTTGCGAATAAAGAAAACATGGACAGTGATACGCGTTTGCGCTCTTCCAATTTACATCATCAGTCAGTGTACCATGATATTGAGAAAACTCCGAAATTGGCGGTTCGCACGTGCCTGCTAAAGTGGGGAGCCTATTTCAGCTTAATTAGTTGGTAAGGGGTCCCTGATTGCATGACAGTTATTAGCTATCACTATGGACAAAATCATTCACCTAGAGTCAATGGGTCGTGCCTGACCTCAGCGCTGGACTTCCCAGACAATTATCACCCTAACGACAAAATCCAGATGAAATTAAAATAAGAAAATAAGCAGGAACCATAAAGGACAACTGTATAAATACCATATTCTTCATATAACAAGTGAAAACTGAAATAATACACAACTTACACTTAAAGAAAAAAGGAAGAGGGTATGAACTGTGTGTATCATTCATAAGCTCATATAATTATATTTCAAAGAATACAGCAAAGAAAACTAACTCTGACCTGCAAGTTGAATTTGTACCATTAGGCCTTTTCTTTTCTTTATTTAGACCGTAACCTACTAGATTTACACAATTTTATAACAAGACATGAGATCTGAAAGACATCTAATCAACGGTATGAGCAATTATCATAAGGGTATATTAGTTAAGCTCATATAGGATATGATACTGTACTACCATCGGGTGGATACGCCATACCACACAGACCACTATATTCTAAAAGAAGTTGCTAGAAATATGTATCCCCGTATTACACAGTTCGGTGACAGTTTCTTCCCATACACGAGCAGAATTTGGGATTATCTTCCAGTTTCGATTGGGCCTTATTCCTGCAACCTTCCACTTTCTAAGATTGGTGGTTCTAAAGACTCTCTTGACATTAGGAGTCACTCTTGTCTTCCTCCTACTTTTTCGCTTACTCAGGCCTGCGCTAAACACGGCCACTAAGTTTCCCGTTTCGAAGGTTTCCTCATTATAAAATTATGCAAATGAACTAAGACATGACATAAGAAGGTCCCCACTCCATCAGAACCTTTCCTTCCTTCCTTAAATAATGTTATGCCCATTTCATAACTTCTATCCCGGGTCATCCGACATGATGCCTCAATGAGCCCCTCCAGATTTCTCTTGTGCGATCTCTTGTCAATCAGGTCAACAACATGAACACCCTCCCAGCACATTCGTCCCTTGCCTCACACCAAGCAAGGGTAACCTTTGACTCTTAATCGTATTTTACATTATATTAATGTAAAATTTTACTTGCAAAAAATGTCAAAATTATTTCAGTCAAGAGCTGGCGTTTATTTGCTAATAATTGTACGCCACTATTTCAACATATTGGGTACATTTAGAGAAGAGATAATTTTGGCAATTTGTGCGCGCGAAAATTACAAACATAAACGTTTCCACCATATCACCATGAAACCACAGTTTAGGACCAGAATACGGCGCATCCGTGATCTTTTATGATTTTCAGAAACTTCCATATCAATAATGCTTTTATCTTGGGTATGCGATGGAGATTATAGCTACTGGCCAAGAAGCAAACGGAAAGATATATTGTTTTCAGTAGCGTTTACTAGTTACTTTACCTGCGTGTTAACGAGATAACTTGACAACCGTAAAAGATGTTGCCATGAAATCTTCAGTCTGTTTCTTGTGTTTTTGTATTAACAAGAGTTTTCTGAAGATAATAATGTAATTCTTTCAATAATCTCTCAGCATTTTGTCTGAAACCCCCAGGTGAATTTGTATGAAATAAAATGTAAGTACTCCTATGCAGCTTGACATAATACGCGAGGCATACAAATATGACTAAAAATATTCAGCGGCCCGAGGTCACTTGGAAATATTATAATGCGGGCCCCGTTGCCAAAAAGTTGCCCATGTCAGCCTTTAACTCTCACGTTCGTTCTCCTTGCCCCTGTGGCATCCAAATGGACGCATCTTGCACTAAACGACCGTGAGACCATCACTTCTCAGTGTCATAAAACAAAAATCTGGAACAGATTTTATTTTCTGAAAACCCGTACCTCCGTAATCCACGTTATTATTAAAGAAAAAAATACTGTGACGAAATCAGATTTATTTTTAATTAAGCGGGACAGAAGACGGACTACCTACTGAGTGGGTTATAGGGAAGGTATGAGTTAAAAACAATAAAAGGAAAGAAACACTTAAATATATAATCTTCTGTACATAAAGAACAAAACCCATATAGATTTGCTTGGGCCTGAAATATACATACATAAATATACATACATATATACATACATACACATATAATATATATATATATATATATATATATATATATATATATATATATATATATATATAGTGTGTATATATATTATACTTATACATAATATATACACACACACATATATATGTGTATATTTAATGTATATTTTATATAACATGTATATTTTATATAAAATATACATATATACGCATAAAATTATATGTAAATTATCTAAAGGCACAGTCATACAAAATATCAATTGCACCATGGAACAACAACACCAGCGTACACCACAACACAAGGGCATTCAAGTATGGCATGGTCTCTGAAAACTTTATTGTGATAGTGATGGTTCCCTAAAGCCTAAGCTCTAATAGATTACGTTAGGGCTATCTGGTTTAACTGCTTTTCTTGCTCTCCGACATAATTTTTTTTTCTCTTCTTTATCCTCTCTGGGCGGGAATCGTGCTACTGCAGCAAAAAATACGCAAAGTTTACCATTTCACGATAATGACAATACTACGGAAATCATCTTTCAACTCGACTTATATTTCCTATCTATAGTGATTCATGGCAAAATGAACCCAAATTTTGGGAAAAAAAACTGTTTTGACAGACTCTTTTGAACATCATCATCATCATCATCATCATCATCATAATAATAATAATAATAATAATAATAATAATAATAATAATAATAATAATAATAATGATACGGGCCATTAGAATTATTCGAAGTATGCTAAAAAAAAAAAATAATTAGACTGGCGTGTAAAACTACTGTGTCCTTTTGCTCTTAGTATCTTTGAAAATGCCAAAGTTCTAAAGTTAAAATCAACATATAAATACGAATAACAATATGACATATGGCAATATAATTACAACAGAGTATAAAATAATAATAATAATAATAATAATAATAATAATAATAATAATAATAATAATAATAATCTAACAAAATATCGCCACTTCAAGCTTGATTATTACCAAGGAAAACCGGTTACAACGAAAAGTCCCAAACTTACTTCAACATTAAACATAATAGCACATGATAAACTTACAAGGTCCTAGAAACTCCTTGAACGGGTTGGTATCGTTCTCGGCTAGCACTCTGTTGGACCCGCGTTCGATTCTCCGACCGGCCAGTGAAGAATTAGAGAAATTTATTTCTGGTGGTAGAAATTCATTTTTCGTTGTAATGTGGTTCGGATTCCACAATAAGCTGTGGGTCCCGTTGCTAGGTAACCAACTGGCTCTTAGCCACGTAAAACCAGACCACTGAGCTGATTACAGCTCCCATAGGGCTGGCCTGAAGGATTAGATTTATTTTACGTGGCTAAGAACCAATTGGTTACCTAGCAACGGGACCTACAGCTTATTGTGGAATCCGAACCACATTATAACGAAAAATGAATTTCTATCACCAGAAATAAATTTCTCTAATTCTTCACTGGCCCGTCGGAACAGCGAACGCGGGCCCGGCAGAGTGCTAGCCGAGAACGATACCAAACTGTCCGATAAGGAACTGTGGTCTGGTTAAACTAAGGTATGGTTATTTTTCTAGAAACTCCGAGTCATTTACAACTCTGCTCGTCTACCCTAAAACGAAATGATGTTCTTCATATATTTTCCTTGATTTACAAACGAATGTTCAATGAGTAAAGCGTAAGGAACCAAATCTTTGGCCCTTGTACTGTAAATGAGGTTATTTTCCAGGAGGTTGCCAGTTTTCTTTATGTTGTTCCCCATTCTCCCATCCCTCATTCAAAAACAAAAACCCCATTCTCAAAAACAATCAGTCATTCATTCAAAACAAAACCCCATTCTCCCATCCTCATTCAAAAACAAAAACCCCATTCAAGAACCAATCCCCTCATTCAAAAACAAAAATTCCCCATTCTCAAACACCCCATTCTCCCGTCCCTCATTCAAAAACAAAATCCCCATTCTCCAATCCCTCATTCAAAAACAAAAACCCCATGCTCCCATCCCTCATTCAAAAACAAAAAACCCCATTCTCCCATCCCTCATTCAAAAACAAAATTCTCCCATCCTCATTCTCCCATCCTCATTCAAAAACAAAACCCCATTCTCCCATCCTCATTCAAAAACAAAAAATCCCATTCTCCCATCCTCATTCAAAAACAAAACCCCATTCTCCCATCCCTCATTCAAAAACAAAAAACCCCATTCTCCAATCCCTCATTCAAAAACAAAAACCCCATTCTCCCATCCCTCATTCAAAAACAAAATCCCCATTCTCCCATCCCTCATTCAAAAACAAAAAAACCCCATTCTCCAATCCCTCATTCAAAAACAAAAACCCCATTCTCCCACCCCTCATTCAAAAACAAAAACCCCATTCTCCCATCACGCATTAAAAAAAAAAAAACATTCCCCCATCCCTCATTCAAAAACAAAAACCCCATTTTTCCATCCCTCATTCAAAAAAAAACATTCCCCCATCCCTCATTCAAAAACAAAAACCCCATTTTTCCATCCCTCATTCAAAAAAAAAAAAACATTCCCCCATCCCTCATTCAAAAACAAAAACCCCATTCTCCCATCCCTCATTCAAAAAAAAACCATTCCCCCATCCCTCATTCAAAAACAAAAACCCCATTCTCCTATCCCTCATTCAAAAAAAAAACCATTCCCCATCCCTCATTCAAAAACAAAAACCCCATTCTCCAATCCCTCATTCAAAAACAAAAACCCCATTCTCCCATCCCTCATTCAAAAACAAAAACCCCATTCTCCCATCCCTCATTCAAAAACAAAATCCCCATTCTCCCATTCAAGAACAAACACCCCATTCTCCCGTCCCTCATTCAAAAACAAAATCCCCATTCTCCAACCCTCATTTCTCATTCAAAAAAAAAAACCCCAAAACCCCATTCTCCCATCACCATTAAAAAAACCATCATCCTCATTCAAAACAAAAACCCCATTCTCCAATCCTCATTCAAAAACAAAACCATTCTCCCATCCTCATTCAAAACAAATTTCCCCATTCTCCCATCCCTCATTCAAAAACAAAAACCCCATTCTCCCATCACGCATTCAAAAAAAAAACCATTCCCCCATCCCTCATTCAAAAACAAAAACCCCATTCTCCCATCACCCATTCCCCATCCTCATTCAAAAACAAAACCCCATTCTCCCATCACGCATTAAAAAAACCATTAAAAAAAAAAAACATTCCCCCATCCCTCATTCAAAAACAAAAACCCCATTTTCCCCCATCCTCATTCAAAAAAAAAAACCCATTCTCCCATCCCATTAAAAAAAAAAACATTCCCCCATCCCTCATTCAAAAACAAAAACCCCATTTTTCCATCCCTCATTCAAAAAAAAAACCCATTCCCCCATCCCTCATTCAAAAACAAAAACCCCATTCTCCCATCCCTCATTCAAAAAAAAAAATCCTCATTCAAAAACCCCATCCCATCATTCAAAAAAAAAAACCCCATTCTCCAAAAACCCCATTTTTCCATTCAAAAAAACCCATTCCCCCATCCCTCATTCAAAAACAAAAACATGAACAAAAGCATACACAAATAGGAGGAAAGAGGAATAATTATATAAGTTAGGCTAAAGGCCAACCGCTGGGACCTACTGTATGTGGTATTCAGCGCTGAAAAAGAAATTGAGAGTAAGAGATTTAAAAGTTGTAAGACGAGGAAAACTTTGCAGTTGCAATATGAAACAATTGTTAGAAAATGGCTGAGGAAAGCAAGATGGAAGAAAGAATATGAAAGGAGATTCAGTAAAAGGAATGAAAGGGGTTGCGGCTAGGGGCCGAAGAGACACTGCTAAGAACCTCGTGTTGGGTTACCCTCTCTTTCGGGTACCTGCCTCCCTTGTAATACAAAGGACTTTAAAGACCTAAATTGTGTATGATTTCCATCAGTCGAACCACTAGTCCTGATAACATACTTTACAATATCTCCTTTTCTGTTCAGGAATTCATCACACCTGCTGTTGAGAGACTGGAAGATTTCCTCAGACGATGTAATTAGAAATTTAAGTGCTTATTTGCTCTAAAAATCGTACTTCTAACAGTTTAGTTTTTGAGCATTTATTGAAATCTGGAGATGTCGTTCCTCTATTTCACCTCAGTGACATATGGATGTATCTATTCTACAGAGAAAAACTTGACCACATTCCAAAATGTTCTGATAGTTAGGAGTCTCACTTCTAAGTGATACAAAAAACAGAAAGCAAAAGAAATAATATCTAACCATCTAAATCATTTTTCCCACAGTTATTATAGATAATTTTTGACAGTGTTACCACGATTTTACAAGCTACTTTCACACGGGGGTGTTTCTCAACCATGCCTACGATTAGGAGGTGTAGGACCGGGAGAAAATACAGGAAACAATGGCCACTTGGAAGACCCTGTGGGTGTATCGTGGGAGAAAAAAAAAAGATGAAAAAACTGGGATACAAATTGAGGGAGAAAGACTAAATTAAGTGTCAAGCCAATGCGCACTTTATGCCCACTAATGATGCCACCCTTCCTTACACCACTTTCCCAAGACTGCACACAATGGAGAAAAAAATTCTCAATCATGAACTGCAAAGTCGGACCACCCCAAACTAGCGACTGGTGTGTGGCTTCCAACGACACAATTTAGCCTTCTTTATTTTCTAAATAAATTATTTTTGTCCGTGAATAGTCTCTTTGTAGCTTCGTAAGACTCAAGACCTATCAGTTTCAATGAATCCTACCAGATACATAGAACGACGGCAATCTAATGATAAATATTCAACTTTTAAACAAACAAAATCTTGATTAGATATTTAGTTGCCAACTCTGCTGTTCATCTAGAAAGGTACAACCATTGAAATGAAAAAAAAATACAAATATAATCAAGGGGAGAGAGAGAGAGAGAGAGAGAGAGAGAGAGAGAGAGAGAGAGAGAGAGAGAGAGGTACGAGTGTAATTCGTTACGTCAAATCATACAAGAGGCTTCAATATCACTTTGGCGAGAAATGAAAATCTATAAATCTTAAAACTGGTTACCTTTATACGGATTTATGAAGAACGATTTAATTTTGATGAAAAATTTGTTTTGAAGATCAATTTAGCAAAAGTTTAATTAACAATTCCTTACAATACATGCAAAATCACTGAAAGTTTAGTTTAGATATCAACTGTGACAAATCAGGCAAGAGATGAAAATTTTGCTTTTATTATCGTTGGTATTGACACGTGTGCGCGCACATACACACACACACATATACATACACACACACACACACACACACACATATATATATATATATTATATATATATGTATGTATGTATGTATGTATGTATGTATGTATGTATGTATGTAAGTACGTATGTACGTATGTATGTATGTGTCTTTCTCTTACCTAAATACAACGTGACGATGAATTTCGTAATTCCCAAGAGAATTCTATCAACTACTCCAAGAACTTCAAATGCGCCAAGAGTCACCGCGACCAACATTCCTAAACCTCTTGTTACAGTGTCACATCCGTCTGAGCAGTGAAATGTCTCCATTACAAAGGTAAACATTCAGGAGTAGGAGAGCTTCCTAGAAACACCGACAAGAGTTTGGTGATTATTTCTGCACGTCCACATCAAGTAATATATATAATGTATATATATACATATATACTGTACACATATAGATATGCATATATATACACATATACATATATACTTGTATACATATATATACATATGTATATATATATATATATATATATATATATATATATATATATATATATATATATATATATATATATATATATATATATACATATGCATATATACATATATATACATATATACATATATATACATATATGTACATATATATATACATAGATATTATATTATATACATGTACAATTATATATATATGTACATATATATATATATATATATATATACATATATATATATATATATATATATATATATATATATATATATATATATATATATATATGTGTGTGTATATGTACATATATATATATACCTATATATAAATGAGTATATATACACATAATTACAGGCAAGTTACAACACAAGTTAGAAGAGCAAAAGAAATATGTAATGCAAAAGGCCCACGTAGAAAGCTGCCCAGTACGGAAAAAAGAAACTGGAAAGCATAAAATAACCTATGAAAGATAAATAACAAAAGAGAACAAATGGGATGAATAGCAAAGCACAATAAATAAGACAAATAACAAAATGGATCTGCACCAGGTTTGACTTCAGCGTCTTGTTTATACATATATATTTATATACATAGCCACAAAAAAACCATTAATATCGAACTCAGTTTGCCATGGGAAGAACGTCCAACCAATGGGAATTATATGCGGAAAGTTCTTATAACCTGGCCCGAATTCGAAAACATATTTTATGATGTTGGATAGAGATTGATGGTATTCTTAAACACACAGCCTGTAACCGAAAAAGCATGGGTTCGAATCCTGATCGGGGTAAGGGGATGTATCATATGCAATTCACATGCAATTCTCTTTGGACGTGAGTTACTCACAAACCAAAGTGACTTCGATATTTAGGGGTTATTTTGGGAGTAATATTTTAAATAACATAGACTTCTGGGAAAAATTTACACATTTTTATACATACACACACATGAATACATAATCACACACATATATATGTATATTATACTGTATATTATATACACATTTATATATATATATATACATACATACATATTTATGTCTATGCATCTATGCATGTATCCTACATATGTGCTTCATGACAAAAATAAAGCGAATAGCATTTCTGCAGGCAATATGAAAAAGTAAATATTAGCAATGTGTATGCTGTACACACACACATATGCTCTCATTATCTCTTCTTCTTCTAAGAAAAAACTGGTTCTCCTGCCTTGCCAGTTTCCTTAATAACAACTACAAAGTCTTGGCAAAGGCCTAGTATTTTCCTCTGCCTCAGTACCTTGGTGATTATGCTACGGGCTATGCGGCCTTGGCAGCGTGGGTAAACCACACAAGCACAATGAAGTTTCAAATTACAATGCATGGGACAATAAGATCACATTTAAGTGTGTTTGCAGTCTTTTTCAAATCGGTATAATTTGCATTGAACTTGTTAATTTCTAACAAGTATTTATAATGATTTAACGTATGAAGAATGCATTAATTTGATTTTTTTTTTATTTAACGGTTGGTATGAAGGGCACATTGCCATGCCTATCTTGCGCATGCGTAGAAGTATAATGAAAAATAAATCATCTTACGACATAGATGTCCACTGTCTTACACTCAAGAAATACGCAAGGACTTTGTGCTACCAGCCAAACTGCCGATTCTTCAAATGGGTTCTCACGTGGCGGAATTCATTTAGATTCTGAGCATTTTTTTTTCTTTGAAGCTTATATTTCAATGGACATCACACCACTGATGAAGTTATTTATCGGTTCCGCTGAAACGAAATTCCAGAAAACTAAATAAATAAAATGTTTCAAATCAATACCCTTAAAAGACGTTATTTAGCTCCCACTGCACACAGAATGCAAACGATACTTTCTTTAACAGTGAACTTACATGATATTCACCTACAGTTTATTGGAAAAATGGTTATCAATACACTTCACGCTGTAAGATTAAAGTACCATGAACATGATTTATGGTTTCTATTCATTGCACGTATTTTTCATAAAAAGAGTTCAGTTACAAACAACGGTCTTTCAAAAGGCGGCCACCATTAAGATTGGGAAACGTTCTGAGGCAGTATGCAAGTGTTTTCTGAGATAAAAAAAAACAACTTACAGGGAAATGATGAAGAGGACAAAGAAATGACTCGTTCTCATAACAAGTCATATATCGAGCCACGAAGAAAAAGTAGCAGATGTCTCGGAAGTTGTAAATAACAATTATGGGTAATTTTATTTTTTTTACCGGGCTACGCGCTGTCAAGAAAATAATTTAATGTCATGACAGAGTTGGATTTAAGCACAGGTTTAGTCTGTGCACTGCAACAAAACCAAGAAAATCGTCAAATTGCTACTAAGCTTGGCGGTCTTGTGCACGTGTCAACAGACTCTATTAAAATCGAAAGCTCTCCAAGAATGTACGCACACATACTGTCTGTATATATATACATACATACATACATACATATATATATATATATATATATATATATATATATATATATATATATATATATATATACATACATACACACATACACACACACATATATATATGTGTACGTGTGTGTGTGCTTGTGTGTGTGTGTAAGTACTCAGTAAATATTTGATAATTGTAGCATAGGCTATAACTTTACGATCTTAGTAACCTTAATCTACGAAAAAATGCTAATAGACATAATCCTCTTCTAATAATTATTATTATACTACTACTACTACTACTACTACTACTAATAATAATAATAATAATAATAATAATAATAATAATAGCATCAAACATAGAGATGAGACGGGATACAAATGCCTGAGAATAATAGAAGGAGAGGATATAAAACACCAAGTGATGAAGGACACAATCGGGAAAGAATATATGCAGAGACTTAAGGCGACACTCAAGTCAAAACTCGACGCCGGAAACATGACGAAAGCCATAAACACATGGGCAGTACCAGTAATCAGATACAGCGCAGGAGTAGAGTGGACGAAGGCTGAACTCCGCAGCATAGACCAGAAAACTAGGACACACATGATAATCCACAAAGCACTACACCCAAGAGCAAACACAGACTGACTATACATAACATGAAAGGAAGGGGGGAGAGGGCTACGAAGCATAGAGGAGAGCAGAGCACAGGGGTAATATCTGAAAACCAGTGAAGATGAGTGGCTAAGGAGTGCAAGGGAAGGAGGACTGATAAAAGTAGACGAAGACCCAGAAATATACAGACAGGACAATGAGCAACAGAACAGAGGAATGGCACAACAAACCAATGCACGGACAGTGCATGAGACAGACTAAAGAACTGGTCAGTGATGAAACATGACAATGGCTAGACAAGATCAGGCCTTAATAACCAGATATGTCCAAAGAACAATAAATGGAAATAAGATCTCATCCATATGCAGGAAGTGCAATATGAAAGACGAGACCATAAACCACATAGCAAGTGAATGTCCGGCGCTTGCACAGAACCAGTACACAAAGAGGCATGATTCAGTAGCAAAAGCCTGTGCAAGAAACACCAGCTAGCTTGCAGTAATAAGTGGTACGAACACCAACCTGAGGGAGTGACAGAAAACGATCAGGAAAACATCCTATGGGACTATGGTATCAATTGACCAGACGTGACGTTGATTGACAAAACCAGAAGAAAGTATCACTCATTGACGTCGCAATACCATGGGACACCATAGTAGATGAGAAAGAAAGAAAAAATTGGTAAGTATCACGACCTGAAAATAGAAAGAAGAAGGATATGGAATGTGCCAGTGGAAATTGTACCCATAATCATATGAACACTAGGCACGATCCCAAGATCTCTGAAAAGGAGTCTGGAAAAACCAGATGCCGAAGTAGCTTCAAGACTCATGCAGAAGAGTGTGCTACTAGAAACAGCGCACATAGTGAGAAAAGTGATGGACTGCTAAGGAAGCAGGATGTAACCCGGAACCCCACACTATAAAAACCACCCAGTCGAATAGGATGACTGTATAGACGAAAAAAATAAATTAATAATAATAATAATAATAATAATAATAATAATAATAATAATAATAATAATAATAATAATAATAATCGTTAAAAACATGACAATGTAGGACAAAATTCAACAGTACACGTAAAATTAACAGACGTGAACATATTGTCACAAGAGCTGGTTAACAGGACACATCCCTCACGCATGACATACAATAACTTAATGAGAGGAGACAGGATGGTAAGGAGACATTTAAAAAAAATTATTTTATTTTTGCAAACTCATCCGCGGAAACTCCTCTAGCGTCGTTGTTATATGTTGTTTTGGACTGGTGGGTGCAGTTTTTCTTAATCTAAATACATAATAATAATAATAATAATAATAATAATAATAATAATAATAATAATAATAATAATAATAATAATAATAATAATAATAATAATT
This sequence comes from Macrobrachium rosenbergii, assembly GCF_040412425.1. Lineage (NCBI taxonomy): Eukaryota > Metazoa > Arthropoda > Malacostraca > Decapoda > Palaemonidae > Macrobrachium > Macrobrachium rosenbergii. Next base: position 29,873,643 of record NC_089790.1, read on the forward strand.
TATAACAGTGAAGCTATAACGCAAAAAATACGAAAATATCTTATATAAATTCTACTCGTTCTTTTTGTTGCACGTATTTCTAATTTACGAACAAAAACAATAATAATAATAAACAAAAAAAAATACATAACATGATAAAAATAAACTGAAAGAAAAATATTTACTCTATTAATTTGACGTAAAATAACAAGTTCGTACGCAATACCCGGAATAAAGTCGTTGCTACACAAAGTGCAACGGGACAGAAAACTTGAAATTAATTTTACCTTTAGTATTCACGGGCAATTATGAGAGAGAGAGAGAGAGAGAGAGAGAGAGAGAGAGAGAGAGAGAGAGAGAGAGAGAGAGAGAGAGATTTAATCCATCGGTCAAACTGTCAATTAATGAATACCTTTCGGAGCGATGACCTCGCTGGGGACATTACGTGTAATCATTCTTCTGTATGGATATTTTAATATATTTATTTTTTTCTCTATTTCTTTTTTCACCACCTGGCGGCGACCCTCCGCTGACGTACACTTTACCGTTGACTTCTAAACCCGATTTTCTGGTGAGAGAGAGAGAGAGAGAGAGAGAGAGAGAGAGAGAGAGAGAGAGAGAGAGAGAGAGAGAGAGAGAGAGAATGGTGTGTACACGTGTTTCTGGAAAGAACGTCACCTTAAATCATGTAAGGAGTAACTAATAACAACATTCTTCTTTGTACCTACACATAAACATTATTGCATCCACATACTATTTGGCTCGTATTTTAATTTGGAATTCTGTGTAAAACCTCATTATGATATTTTAAGTGGATGGGACTGTGAGACATTTTAGAGAACATATCAAAATCCTGAAACTGGCCGTGTTCCAATCAAAACATAAAATGAATTCATCAGAAACTCATAACATTACAAGAAAACAAAATTGAACCCACTCTAATGAATGAATGATTGAATTTCTCGATAAATTTCACTTAACACAAAAAAACTAGGTCATCGACTCACTCCATAAAAAAAGTAGGTCATCGATTCCGAAACAACTGACATCTGATTCCAATAACATAAAGTGTTTACTTTGAACTTGAAGAAAACATGAGTGCATCTGCCACACGTGTCATGTCTTCTGCTGAGGAAGTCTCTTACAGTTAATGCTTCTTTAATTTCCATATAATTTTATTGCTTTCAATACTAAAGTCTTTAGGTTAATATGGAGTTACTATCCATTTCAGGGACCTCGAGTCATCGTTTTTCTCAAATATATTTCAAACTAATTACTTGATCGAAATGGTACTTTGACATAGTGTACCAGACACTTCCCGCTAATTTTTGGTTATATAGTGCATTGTCAAATAGTTTTAGTTAAGGCGTTTACTCTTGACTGACATGGTGTTACCAAGCATCGCCAAACTATGCATCCGAACGTCCATTATTCTAATCGCATCCCTCCCTCTCCCTTCCCCTCCTCATCCCTCCCTCGACCCACTTTCCTGGCCTCCCCATCTCTGACCCCTCCCCCCTTTCCTGTTTATGGGGGATAGCGGACGTTCGTTGGCGTAGATTAGTCCTGCTGACTCATGCGACTTTGCCTTTAAAAGTCAAGAGTAAACGCTAAGTAACTAACACCATTTGACAATGCACTATATTACCAAAAACTAGCGGGAGGTGTCTTGTACTGTACACTGCGTTAAAGTACCATTTCGATCAAATAATTAGTTTGAAAGTTATTTGAGAAAAACGATGATTCGCTGTCCCTGAAATGGAAAGTAGTCTCGGACTTGTCTATTTTCTTAGGCAGTGGACTCATTCCTAACAGTCAATTAAAAACGTAGAAACAACACAAAATTTTCAAATACTTACAGTTATCCAACGCAAAAATTGTTTAGTAATGATCAGTGGTCTAACAAAAAATAAGTGTCCTTATCCCATAAATTAAGTAATATCAAAATGTTCTCTAAAAAAAAAAAACACGGTACAATAAAACTGTTAAATAGAAATAACGAAATTTTTTGGCAAGTAGAATTTACTTAATCAGATAGAGCTTAATATCTTTTGTTAAATATTCAAAGATCCAGATATGCTAACGAAGTCTTGAAAAGCGATTCGCCAGTCATATCTAAATGAGACATTTTTTCTTTCAAAACATAAAAATACTATTCATTCTTTTAACGTACATGCATTACTAACGAAGACAATGATATATCTAAAGGCGTACGCTCACGGACACATATTGTATAATATATATATATATATATATATATATATATATGTATATATGTGTGTGTGTGTGTGTATATATGTATGTGTATGTGTATATGTGTGTGTGTGTGTGTGTGTGGGTGTGTGTGTATACTAGCTGACCAACCAGGTGCTGCCCGGGGAAACTGAATGACAACCGATAAATTATCTCTCTCTCTCTCTCTCTCTCTCTCTCTCTCTTTCCTGTTAAGATAGTTGCTTCAATTACATTGCTCCGCATTTTTAACATTTTATATTTCACGCCTTCTCACCACCATTCCTATCGGAGCTGAAATTCGACTTAGATGGGCATCGGGAGTGTTGCTATTCATCTCAGCAAAGTCGAAAACTATTGATTAAACACTAAAATTTTTGTTATTTTTGACATTTTATTTTTCATCTCTTCTCACACACTCCCCCCACAATCAGGGGTGAAATTGGAATTAAAGGGCATCGACAGCGTCACCATTCATCTCAGCGACCTCGAAAACTTGGATTAGACACTAACATCTGTCGTCTTCGGTTATTTTTACATGTCACCCCCCTGCCCACCCCTAACCCCTTTGGTGCCAGTGATGTCTTACCCACCCCCCCAACAGTATTCTTTTCCAGATAGTAGGTCATATGTATACCGAAATGAGGTATGATAAATTCATAGAGTTTATTTAGTTACTAAGTCTACGATAGAAACAAGCGCCGTTTCAGGGAAGCCTTTCCCATTCCCACCCCTTTGGTGCCCTCTGGTACTGGTGACAGTGAGTCATATGTATACCAAGTTTGGTTGAAATTGCTCAATGCATTTCCGAGTTATGCTGGAACATATACACACACACATACATACATAATCCATTTTTATATGTATAGATATAAATGTACTCTGAGCTACAAGGGCAGGAACTGCGAACCTCGATGTGCCTCGGGGTGACCTTACCTTCAATATAAAAGCTCCACGGAGTCCAAATACCAGGAAATATTTTTATACGTCAAAACGTAGGCTAAAAACGGGTAATATAGCACAGGATGTTCTGACTTTTATTTCTTCTGTCGTTACATTGAAATAGTACAAAAATTAAACGAAGCACTTCTTATGAAAAAAATCAGACTAAAGATATGTTGAAAACATAATTTAAAAAATGAGAGAGAGAGAGAGAGAGAGAGAGAGAGAGAGAGAGAGAGAGAGAGAGAGAGAGAGAGAGAGAGATAGAACATCACTAGGGTCTCAGTTCAAATATATAAAAGGACTAGCATAAAATTCTTCAGATATTTCACACATAAAAGCTGAAGAAAAACTGCTATTCCTGGCAAAAGATTATATTTTCAACAGAAGATCGAGTCGAAATATGTTACCCTCAGAGACTATATCTTTTTTTTTATACGAGCAACTCGGAAGGCAAATATCTAGAACTGCAGCTGGGACCCTCAAAAGAGAAAATACTACAAAATGATGATGGTCTCGACTCCTTAGGTGAAAAAAAAAAAAACAGCATTTTAAACGAAGGCAGGGATATGATTTAGAAAATATAGAAAGACAGAATTCTAATTCCAAATTTGAAGGGCCGAGACTTTCTACGGTAAAAACTAGAAAGAATTTCGGTATCCCCCCCGCCGTACTCAAATCTAAGTGTTATGTAGAAAGCTTGCAATTAAAAACTAAAACGATAACTAGAAAGATATTTTCGTATATTTAGTCCATACGATGTACTTGTGTATGAATTGTTAAACATTTATTTGTCCCAAATAAATCTACACGTCAAAAAAAATAATTGAATTTGACTGTATTCCAAGCCCTTATCTGAACACCAAAATGTTTTTGTAATCAGTAATTAAAAGAAAAAAACATAAATAAACACATAAAACAGAGGTTTATTGTACGACCTAGTACTTCCATATAATTCGAAACACGATAAATAAGCCAAACAGAACAAAACAAATCGCTCCAAGAAATTCTTTCGTTTTAAATATTTGATACTTATCAATAACAATGACATAACTAAACCAGCAACACACAACCTCAATAACCGTGCTCCGTACTAATATTTTATAGAACGACGTATGCACTATACAAAATAACATATATATATATATATATATATATATATATATATATATATATATATATATATATATATATATATGTAAATTTATGTGTATGTATGTATGTATGTATGTATGTATGTGTGTATGTATATATATATATATATATATATATATATATATATATATATATATATATATATATATATATATATATATATATATATAATTCCACGGAAACCATGATATCGACAAAGATCCTTATTTCGTTATGACATTATTCCTTTCAAAACCAAAGTCTCTGGCTTAGTGTGGGATTCAAGCTCTAATCTTTTTTTCATATTCAATACTGGCGTATGGGGAAGTGGCCTGTTCGCCACTATCTTGTTAAACTTGAATTGCTAAATACGTTTACCATTAATTCCTGCATCTTCCTTCCGGACAGCCTAGTCTGAGTAAAATTTCAGATGCGCTGAATGAAAGGATTGTTGCAGTTTTCAAAAATAGGGCATTACGAGGAACACACCTAAAGCAAAGGCTATGACTATAGTAACGTATCGGGTGTAACTGCAACCAAATGCAACGCCAGAAATAATGGAACTAAAGCATGATGTCCAACAGGACATACAGACTCATGATTTGGAACTAAAAATAACTTTGACCAGAGTAACATATGCTGACAGCTTTTCAAACATTAACAAAATAGTAGGTAGATATGACCGGGAAATTTCACGGAATCATTACACTTCGGCATATATCGTAGCATCATTGATAAGGAAAGCTATTTTACTATCTTACACACGCGAAAAACCGCGCAGCGTTCGTTACGATCAAACCAAATCTAGGGATTTCTATAAGTAACACTAGAGAGATAAGTCGACCAAATTAACTTTAAAAATCGCTCAGAGAGAGAAGAGGTTAAGAAGATCAAAGGATATAAAAAGGCCCATCCCCATCATCTAACTTAGGGTCCTCCCTCGACCTACTTCACCAACGCCCACCAATCCTCACCTCCCCCAACCCCGCCTTGTTCCCCCCCAATCCCAAACTTCATTATGAATCACCCTCCTTTAAATAAAAAAATACACACACACACACACACACACATATATATATATATATATATATATATATATATATATATATATATATATATATATATATATATATATATATATATACATATATATATATATAATTTGCATATTTTCTTCGCTTTTCTAACGTTTACCACCTTGTCCCTCGTTGTTCACAACATAGTTATCTCCCAGTTAATCTACATTTTTTTTTTTTTTTACTTCCGGCGTGTCGGGAGTTCAAAGACAGACTCGAGAGGTTTAGCAACAGGTGACTGTCAAATCTTCACCCGCCAACCACCTCCCTATTTTTTTTTTTTTTTTTTTATAGTATCGATGTAAGCCTTAAAACGATATGGCGAAATATACACACACCCATATTTCATGGTTTCCTTTAAAGGTTTTATTTATCACCTACATATGTTCATGCTAAAACACACACACACATACATACATACATATATACATATACATATATATATATATATATATATATATATATATATATGATATATATATATATATATATATTTATATAACATATATAAATGATTTATTTTGACTGATTTATTGCCTCGTTCAGCGTCCGTTTTCTTCTCTTAACCTCCCATATAAGTCTATCCCTGCTTGCAGTTCCCCAGTTTCCCGTAACTGTTTAACTCTCGAGAGACAGGTATACCACATCCTTTGGGAAAAGACTGAATTTTCCTTTCCATGTACCTCTTGTTTTCATGAGGCATCTGTGGTTTTATGTGCTTGCGCAAGCTCGTCCGTACTCTTTTGCACAAAACCCTGCAACAGGAAATAAAGCAATCTATGTCCCTTACAAACCCTCCAAAAATGTTGTCTCTAAGAGTATAGTAATACTGATAAAATGCTGAAGAAACCGTTACACTGTTTCTCCCGACATGATGTTTTTGAAAAGGTATATATCCCATTCAGCCACGGAGGAGGCGTTGCAAAAACAAGGTAAGTGTGGTAGCCACGCTCATGGACAGAGACAGATGATCCCCCAGTGGACAAATATGAATTATGGCCAACCTTTGTGCCAAGTTTGGCTGAAATTCCTTCAACTATGAAGAAGTACCTTGGGATGATCAGTCACGTACGACAGAAACGCCGATGATAGGCATACGGATAATATCCTTTCAAGCCCATCTATGCATGATGTCTGCTTTCGTACCATGTCTGATCGAAATCCCTTCAGCCAAGTCAGAATTGCAACGAAAAAGCAGAGTTGCAATCAACATGAAAGCGTAAAAGACACAGCGACGACAGATGTATAAACAAAATCTTTACATGGCGTTCACCTTTGTACCAAGCTTGACAGAAATCCACTCAACCGTGCCGGAGGAGTTGCGATGATGTCAAGGCAAGCGTGACGGTCACACTAACGGACAGACAGACAGACAAAGAGACAGACAAGGAGACAGACAGACGGAGGGGAAACACAGGCACCAACCAATTTCGTCCGTAGGGAATTAATAGGATAAGGTTTAAGGGATATTAAACTCGGAGATGTTTCAAGCCTCCTCGGCTGAGAAACATCTTTCTTAATTAACTCAACAACATATAATATTTACACTTAATGATCGTCAAATTCATTGAAATAATTTTCACTAATTAAGTTTGTTTCTTCTGACAAGCTGTCTTTAGTCAAGAATTGTCGTGAGAAATCAACAATTTATTAATTAGATTAAGATCGTCAGAATTTGCTTCATTTAATAAGAACCAAACCCTGATTGAGGTCGCCCTCACTAATTTGACCTCTCACAAGAAGACCTTACATTACAATAATTTTTCCCACTTCCGGCACTGAACAAACAGTTTACAATAATGACGTCATTTCGAGAGCTGTCATAACCAAGGAATATAAATTAATTTCTCTCTCTCTCTCTCTCTCTCTCTCTCTCTCTCTCTCTCTCTCTCTCTCTCTTTACAGGCCAGTGAATGAAAGGCGCGTCTCTTAAATTCTTGAGATTTCTAAAATACATTTTCCTTATCATTGGCGTCTCACTTCCCACCCCGAGTCCCCGCATCAATCTTAGCCTTAGCACCTCCTCCCCCCGAGCATTTCTTATCGCCGGCCTCCGTAAACAGTCCCCATTGAAGGCGATTTAAGACTCGCTTCACCTATCATCAGAAGCATCCACGTTATCATAAGCACGTGTTTATGAAACAAAATATTTACGTTTAAAAATGCGCGCCGCGTCAAATCTGTCAACTATAAGGTTTCGTTCCCCCAGGGTAATAAATCTCAATGCACCTTTGAGGTAAATCTTTCGAGATAAGGAATCTGAGAAAGAAATACAAGTAAGAATGAAAGGAAGGATGCAGCAAATGTAAAACAATGACGATCAGATTTTTTGTTTTTGTTACTAAAATACATTTCCAAAACCAGTAAACACACTTATACAAGCACGCGCATCTACACACACACACACACACACACACACACACACACACACACATATATATACATGTGTGTATATACAGTACATATACGTATATAAACATATACATGTTCAAGCCGCAGGAAATGTTTGCAGGATAAGGCAGGGACAGAGTGCCAAACGCTTTCGTGTATATTCGTGTATCTTATTACTACGATGTCTAAAACACGAAAGTACTTGGCACTTGGTCGATTCTTTTGAAACAATTTCCTGTAGCCTCAACTAATAACTAAATCACGTGCATATTTGTGGTTTTAAAGCTATACATACATACATACATACATACATACATACATACATACATACATACATACATGATGTGTATGTGTTTAATCATGAGAATAGGTTATTTTACGTAATATAGTCATTACTTCAACATACACTAACAAAAATCACGGGTATTCCTTCCAGCCAACCATCATATTTGATAAAAAATTAGTAAAATATTTTAAAGTTCAGTAATACATTTAGTCCCAAACAGTCACGATAAAGACTGCCCTATTCTCTCTCTCTCTCTCTCTCTCTCTCTCTCTCTCTCTCTCTCTCTCTCTCTCTCTGAGATTCGCTCCAGCTCATCTCCTTCCATCCCTTTTCCCGTCTTCACGGAGACTTATTCTTTTCATTCTGTCGTAGAAAAGTGGCAGCGGGAGAAATGGTGGCACTGTCCAAACTCTCCTTCAAGAGAAGGCAGAACACCGATAGCATCTCTTGACAGTTTGGAGAGATAGGACGACGAGAGACCGGAGAGAGAGAGAGAGAGAGAGAGAGAGAGGGAGAGGGAGCGAAGGGGGAGGGGGGTTCAGGGTAGGTTGAGCAAATAATCGAAGAAGATTGTCATAAAAAGAAAAAGTGAAAACTGCTGCCGAAAAAGATGCGGGAGACGGACGTCTGGTTTTCCCAGCGAAGAAGTCAATGGACAGAAAAAACCAAGACGTTTTCCGAAGAAATATTTGAATTACGTAAAAAATTATATTACTTCAGATAATAACGTTTTACTTATTGAACTATAATGAAAAGGCTAATTCCAAAGATAATACTGTACATTAAAAATCAATAACATGAAAAGGGTGCACAAATTTAGTATACAAACAAGACCCATTAAAGAACAAAGACATCCGAGATACTTTGATGAAAGTTAAACATAAAGTCACGTACACAGTAGGATGACGAAAATATAGCTAATGAACAAATCAGAAACCAAAAAACTTCATGATTGGTAAAACCAAGCTCAGCTGAGTGGCCACTCCTAAGGAAGGAAAGAATGACGTGATGAGGCGATGCCCCGAAAAAAATATAAGGGGAGACATGCCATCGCTGAAAGGGGAGGAAGAATCAAGGCAGCTGCGAACCGCTTTGGTCAAACACCGAAAAACTCTGAAAAGGGAATTTTATTTAACGTTTTTGGTGCTGACTTCAATAGACAAAGGTCGATAGATCACGTTCCTGACTACAGACACACTGGACGAGAAACCACGGAGTGAAAAAAAATATGTAAACATTAACAACGCTGAAAAAACTAAAGAAAAATAATTCAAGATTCTTTGGAACGCAGAGTAACTTACATGTCACTTAGTGAAGAAAACAGATCTAACAGATTAATTAAAGAGGAAAACGAGCTAAGAAAATGTTTAATGGCAGTAAATGCTTCGAAATAAAATTCTTTCACCGGAAAAAAGCTCTAGAGTACAAGATGATTGGAGAGAGAGAGAGAGAGAGAGAGAGAGAGAGAGAGAGAGAGAGAGAGAGAGAGAGAGAGAGAGAATCTGTAAAAAAAATACATAATAAACTTTGGTCTAAACTTACGGCAGCAAAAATCGTCGAGTTCATTACTTAAAAGAATTACCAAAACAATACACAAAACTGACCAGCAATGTGCCCGTATTAATCTCCACATTACCGAGCTTGCAAAGTTCATTAAGCACAACTCCAAAGTCAATCCGAAATGAGTTCCCCGAAGACCTGCCAACTTCTACATAAAATGATCATTATCTCCAAATTTGTTCGAAAACCTATCCAACAGACAGCGCACCTGTTCTAACGATTAAATGGGAAATTATGTTACTTAGTCATACCTTTATATTCTATTCCACATAAAGGTAAGCCACAGAGAGAGAGAGAGAGAGAGAGAGAGAGAGAGAGAGAGAGAGAGAGAGAGAGAGAGAGAGAGAGAGAGAGGCACAATAAATTGAAAAAAATAATAATTCTTCAAATTTATGCTTCAAGCCACGCAACACACGAACTCATCAATAACAAACAATAGCAACCGTGTCTCGGTTACATATATATATATATATATATATATATATATATATATATATATATATATATATATATATATATATATATATATATATATATATATATATATATATAAAAGAAGAACCTGAAAGACAAAACTATTTTAATCTTGGCTTAATTCAAAAACTCCCTAAAAATTAGTAGATGAATCATGTCCCTCCCTAAAAAAAAAAAAAAGTTTATCATCTCACACTGAGTGAGTCATCCGCCCCAAAAACCCCTCCTCAAAAAAAAGTTAATCATCTCAACTAAAAATAAAAAATCACATTAAGTAGCACAAGTGGTCGTAAGAAGTGTTCCAAATATACGTACTTTCGCACGCGCTATCAAAGGTGACGACGCGACTGTCAGACAATGAGGGATTACAACGTAACTCTTCATTAAACAGGGTTAGAACGAAACCATGGACAGTGGAGAGAGAGAGAGAGAGAGAGAGAGAGAGAGAGAGAGAGAGAGAGAGAGAGAGAGAGAGAGAGAGAGGGGGAATTATACCTATTTTAATTTCTAAATAGGTAGTATAGACTACTGTTGAATTCCACATACTTCAAAATATAACGGAAAATAATTATAACATGCATTCTACTTACCTGAACCAAGACGCCTAAAACGTTTGACATTATCACGACAACAAAGATGAAAAAAAATCTCGACCTACAATACAACATATATCCTATGTTGGGGTTCAGCGTAATCAACAGATACATAACACTCCAGCCAAATTAAAAAAAAAATGTTAACGTACTTCTCCTACCGAAAGTACTGGGATAACAATAATAACGACAAGACCCAGAAAATAAAAAAAAAAGACCACAGGAATAATATCAAACAATTGTCTTAACAACTAACAAGAAGAAAACCTGCAACAGTTATGTTTCCACTCCTGTAATTTACAACTAGGTATAAATCTCGAAGTCGGAAAAGGATACTGGGGGCGTTCCCTAAAATGAAGCAACTTCGCTGCTCAGTTCCCATTTATTATCCAGGTCAAAAATGTACTTTACGGCTATGTTTGAGTTATGGCTAATATTTACGACACTTGGAATCTTTCGTGATTTTAAGGCATGTATGTATATATATATATATATATATATATATATATATATATATATATATATATATATATATATATATATATATATATATATATATATATATATATATATATATATATTATATATATATATATATATATATATTTTATATATATTTATATATATATATATATATATATATATATATATATATATATATATATATATATATATATATTTTATATGTATTTATATTTATATATGACAAATATATATATATATATATATATATATTTATATTTATATATATGATATATATAAATATATATTTATATATTTATATATATTTATATATATATATATATATATATATATATATATATATATGTGCACACACACATATATATATGTGTATGTGAGTGCCTTCTCATACAGCAAAATGTTCATATCAATGTTTTGCAAAACAAACAAACAGGAGATCCGGTGCGGAGACTACCATAACATAGTAGTGGATAAGAAATTTAATCAAGCGTTGAGAAGAAACGTTGAGGAGAGAAGAGAGAAACACACACAGAGAGGAAAGGTGAACAAAGAAAGGGGATGATGAGTAAATTTGATACCTGCAAGAGAAATAAAGGGCAGTAAAGGTCACGGTTGAGGAATATTATTAAACGGACATGAAAAATTCAAAGAGAAGAGGGACAAAAGTTAAACAAAACGAGAGAGAGAGAGAGAGAGAGAGAGAGAGAGAGAGAGAGAGAGAGAGAAACAGCAACTTCACTTATGATAAACAGATATATTACGTTCACTGGTAACCTCTCCATCCACCCACGGGAGGTTGGGGGAGAGGGAACAGAAAAATTCTTTTCAGCGATATGTCTACGTAATTCAATTCAAAACACACACATATAAAATATATACATACATACATACATATATATATATATATATATATATATATATATATATATATATATATATATATATATATATATATATATGTATATTTATATATACAGACATATATACATACATAAATATAAAATAATATAAAGATATATATATATATATATATATATATATATATATATATATATATATATATATATATATATATATATATATATATATACACATATATCAGACAAAGCTTAGGATTTCCAGAATGTGTCAGTCACAGAAACGAGAATCACCACTAATTCAGGGAATGCATCAGCAGGAAGGCTATTCTAAAATTTATTAGCCAAGGGGAAAAGAGCAATCGACTTCTCCAGCTCACACGGGGACCATTTTGAAACTGCACGAAGAAATAAAACACATGACCTGTGACGATAAATTATGCAATGAAGAAGTGGCTGTTAAAGGTCAAGGTGTTGTGGCCTGACAAAGTCGGAGTTCATGTGGGTTTGCGTCCATCCATTTTTTTACTTAAAAAAGTTCATTATAAAAATCTTATACATATTCATACTTTGTCGGGACAGAGAGAGGTTCTCTCTCTCTCTCTCTCTCTCTCTCTCTCTCTCTCTCTCTCTCTCTCTCTCTCTCTATCTATATATATATATATATATATATATATATATATATATATATATATATATATGTATGTATGTATGTACATAAATATTATATATGTATATATAATTTTTCTCTCTCTCTCTCTATATATGTGTGTGTATATATATATATATATATATATATATATATATATATATATATATATATTGAAACAACAGAGTCGGGGAACACGTATGATATGAGACTGGGGCCGTTTCGTAATAAAAAAACAAATCTTAAATAGATATGGCCCAAACAAAAACAAAAACGTGAGAGAGAGAGAGAGAGAGAGAGAGAGAGAGAGAGAGAGAGAGAGAGAGAGAGAGAGAGCACAGTATCTTTACATCAGTGAAAAAGGATGATTGGCTAATTCAAGCGAGTTGGGGTTAATTTCGACATTGGTGTTTAGCGCTAAAAGTGTAGTAGCAGCAGAGGCCCGAGTTGGTGGGACACTGCAGCCACTAAGTTTACAGACGGGCCAAGTTGAGGGCGAGTCGGCCCTGGCTCAAACCACCACCACCACCTCCACTAGCACTGCTGCGACCAAAATAAAGTGCCTCTCGCTTGTTTTTGTTATATTCTCTCTCTCTCTCTCTCTCTCTCTCTCTCTCTCTCTCTCTCTCTCTCTCTCTCTCTCTCTCATACAGACAGATTAACATACAGACATCGGAATATTTGTTATTTTATAAAATCACTCTCTTTTTCAGATTAGAAAGAGGGGCCAGTGCAAATGTATTTAATTTCATGACCCTCTCTCTCTCTCTCTCTCTCTCTCTCTCTCTCTCTCTCTCTCTCTCTCTCTCTCTCTCTCTCTCTCTCATACAGGCAGATTAATATATAGACATCGGAATATTTCTTATTTTATAAAATCACTCTTTTTCAGATTAGAAAGAGGGGCCAGTGAAAATGTATTTAATTTCATGACTCTCTCTCTCTCTCTCTCTCTCTCTCTCTCTCTCTCTCTCTCTCTCTCTCTCTCTTAAAGATTAATATAAATACATGGGAATATTTCTTATTTTATAAAATCACTCTCTTCCTTAGATTAGAATGGGGTCTATAAAAATATATTTAATTTCATGACTCTCTCTCTCTCTCTCTCTCTCTCTCTCTCTCTCTCTCTCTCTCTCTCTCTCTCTCTCAGTATACAGACACATCAGGATATTTTTCTGTTTCATGAAATCACTCTATTCCTTAGATTAGAAAGAGGGGCCTATGAGAATACATTTAATTTCATGACAATCTCTCTCTCTCTCTCTCTCTCTCTCTCTCTCTCTCTCTCTCTCTCTCTCTCTCTCTTAATGTTAGTAAAGAGACCTATCAAAGAATATTGCAAGTTCATGAATGATTTAATGTAAGCACGGTCAATCTTTATTACGTAAAAACTTCAGACTTTTCGTTTTTTATGGAAGGATAAATTGCCACAATATATGTAAACAAAAATTTCAACATACCGACTAGTATTTAGATATTAGCACATTTTTTTTCTGCGCGTTCGTATTTCGGCGCATTTAAAAACTGCGCATGTAAGTTGGGCATGTGTATCAGAGAATACCTTTGTTAATAGAGTTCGCCTGACAAATAAAAGATGGAAATAACAAGATACCTCTGAGAATGCTTAAGGAAAGAAAAGTCGCATCCCATCTGAATCAAAAGCATAGGTCTCAAACCCCATCCATGATCGATTTTTTTTTTATGTGGCGGGGGGGGGGTGGGGGGATCTGTGAATCCACCACCTCACTGAGCAACATATCGACAGCAAAGACAGTAGGACCTACATTTCTGCAGACATTATGCGTGGTTTAAAGGCAGGCAAACAGTCGCCAAGTGCTAACAATGCTGCCAGCCCCGCAAAGTTTGCCAAACTTTATTAGCGCTAACCGCCATAACTACAAAAAGGGAGATAACGAGTTTGCCGGGGTTAATGACTTTATCATGACGCCCAAGTGAGTTATCCCGATGAAATTGAAACCGATGTCAGTACCGGTGTGTGGTGAGACCCCTGTGCCGTACTGCATGATAGACATTCCGGTGGCATAGGTTAAGTGTTATTAGTAATAGATACCAAAAATTTTTTTGTTTGTTTATAGCTGTTATTTTCCCGTAATTCCTTGTTATATTCTATTCAATGGAATTGTGTAAGAGGAAAGCTGGTGAAAGATCCTACATAAAGAGAATATATGTAAATAGCATTTGCCACACTCAAATAACACAAAGGAAATTAACAACGTATATGAAAACGAAAGCTGAGGCTCATTAACTAAAAAAGAAAAATCCAAAACATTCGGGACCGCTCACCCTGGATCAATCTAAATATTACATCAGACTTGAAAAAGACATGAAAATACACGAAGGATTAAATTAACAAAAATATGAAACCCAGAATAGGAAGTAACCTGCATGCAGACAACTCCCAGACATCGAATGACATGTTTTGAGGAATACTGGTGAATCACTCGTATGGAATCTTCCAGTATTCTTGACCTGGCCAAAGAGAAATGAAATCTGCAGCGCAACACCAAAACGGTTAAGTCACGAAACGGTCAAGGACGTTGCAATGAGAGAATAATGAAGGAGGAGTTAGGTAGAAGAAAAGTGAATACCGTGGATAGATATACGAATGATAAATTTTTTTTTTTTTTTTTTTTTTTTTTTTTTTGCGATATTGAATGATAAACTCTTGTCACATTCGTTAAGACACTTTCTGTTCGAAGGGAATATAATTCAAAAAGACATTACAATAACAAACACTGCGAGGATAACAATCTTGCGAAAAATGTGGGGAAAGCATCGATGTACCAGCAAGCATTTTTCATTAAAACACAACCAGAATGAGAACAACTATTCTGAGGGAATGCATGTTTACCGTTGCTGAAATTTTGTCTCATCATAAAAAGAAAGAACAAGGCAATATTACTTTGTCTTCTGAAACTGTGACAAGGTGTGCTGAATAACTGGTACATGACACTGAGGCAAACTAATGGAACAATGATCTTAATTAAAAATTTGTCATGAGCCACCGATGAAAGTAGCGATGTGTTAGATGTGGGTGAACTTGCGGTGTATATGAATGGTGAGGACACCAATTTTAATGTTACTGAAGAAATGCCTGGACTACATGCAATGATAGGCACAACTTCTTCTTTTAACGTTTTTTTTTTTCCATTTTGTATTGGGTAAGCACGATGCCTTCTTTTTGAAGGACTTTGATTTGGCTTTTGGGGTAGACCGTAGTCTCGATCGGCTGTCCTGCCTGTCGTCGCTTAGACCCCGGTAGCGCATGTACTCCTATTATACCAGTCACCAGCGCCCTTTCTCCCAGCAGCGAGAAGTTATTGCGCGGTTAGGTCGACAGTTCGAGACGTGTGAGGTGTCTGTTATGTTTTTAGGAGATGCTGGAGTGGCTTTGTTTGTGTGTGTATTAGTCTGTAACACCCATTTGCTTTTAAGCAAACCTATCTGTTGATTACAAACATAATCCCGGGGTGCCTACACGGATAGCAAAGTGTCCGCCTCTCTGACCGGTCGGCTGCGGATTTGAACCCGCCACAGGTGGGGATATAAAAAAGTGAACAAATTTAATCTTCCAATCCATAAGCTGAACAGGGTGACAATAAGTGGAGCACCTCCAATGGTTTGGAAATGGGACTTGATTCATTTCTACGCTAAATGGTCTTTGCATTTCATAGCATAATCCACCAGCTGAGTACTAAGTGTCAAATCTGTTAAAAATGTGAAATGTCATGTCTGCTGCCGTTTCATGTGTCAGATTCATAAAGTTCAACGCTCTAACCACCCAATTCAAATACTTCTTGGAAGACGCTGACGATGAAAATGACACCCTTGTCTATTAGTTTGATACACGACGAATAATTAAAGAGATGGCATTTTTACTTTCAAGGAAATGAAAGGAAATGCTGTTTCGGCACTTGAAAATGAGTACTGGGTTTGTGAATTTGTGATATATACTGCAAAAAAGGAGGGCCTGTTCATGATTTGTAAAAGCATGCCAAGCGTTTCAAACTAAACTTTAGCTAAGAACGGAAACTCCACTACCCTATTTTTGCACAGTATGATCACTCTGCTTTCTCTTCATTTGAAAATGAGTTTCAGTCACTGAGCAAGCAATTCTGGGACGGATTTAGAGCTTTGTTTCGCACGAATCTTACTTCAATATTGTTTCGTCCCCATTTAAAGTGAATGTTGAGTTGACGATGTTCCAGAAATACTTCAGATAGAATTGCCTGAACTCCACGGAAGTGACGCTCTTCAACAGAGATACAAAAGGATCGACGCTGCACTTTGCAGTTCTTTATCAAAAGAGATTCGTAAGAGATTTATTTCCCTTTTAGAACCACTTATCTGTGTGAACATATGTTTTTTTCCAAACGAAACATACAAGTATAAAATCGAGTCAAGAGTTGCTGACGAACTGGGAATTTGGTCAAACATATCCATGCACAACATCTAGTTAAAAATCATTTTCGAATTTTCATCTCAAAGCACGCATTAATCAAAAAATATATATCAGTAACTCTATGGCGGCAGTTTGGCATCATACTAGATGTATATACAGTATATTATACTGAAAATACTATGCTTCTCGAAGTCCCTCGGAAAATTATAAGCGGCCCCCATTTGCCAAAATCTGCTCATGCCTGATTCATACTGGTTTTTGGGATCAATCTCCATGCTAGGCACAGCTAGTATGGAGTTATTAAAGTCTAAAGTCATGGCCCTCTTGATTCCCTGCAAGTATGGGAAGCATAAGAATCGGAAAATCATTAAACTGAAATTTTGGCCTGGTGGGTGACGACCTTGAAAACTGCAATGCACAACCGTACATTTCTCGTGAAACGTTATAGCAGTGGACTACCTTGCAAATGGCCAGGTGCAGCCATTTGGGAGAAGATGAACATACCTACACACCAACTTTTTCTATATACACACATATATATATATATATACAAAATTATATATATATATATATATATATATATATATATATATATATATATATAGAGAGAGAGAGAGAGAGAGAGAGAGAGAGAGAGAGAGAGAGAGAGAGAGAGAGAGAGAGAGAGAGAGAGAGGCTGAAGTAAATGACCATACGAAAATTAATGACGACTGGCTACTTGCATAATCCACGAAACACAGACATGAAAACCGATTTCCATATCCTTTAAAGGAGGGGTATGGAAAGACACACCGGGCAATAATTGCTAGCGATTGTCACGTACAGTTTATACAGGATAACAAGAGTTCGAGTTGCACAAAGCAACCAATGAAGCGATAGGGGAATACAGTACAGATTTAACTCTTTCAAGAACAATGCTCAGAGTCATAGATGAAGAGCTTCCCTTATATATTTAGTACTTGATGTTAACATCTATAGCCAATCACACTGTCCCTTTTTCAATGATGAAAAATAATACGCGAGTCTTGAACGCAGCTGCTGCAAATAGCTCACTCTCGTGTAAAGTCCCAAGTCTCACCAGAAGGAATACAATCTAATCTAGCGTCTATTTCATATTGGTATTACCAAAAATACAATGAAGATTCTGTATTTGAATATAAGCACATGCATTACTATTACTAGTATTGGTAAATAAGTAACATACACGCATAACAACATACTTACATAAACCTATCAACAATTTATATACAGCTCACAAATTCTTGCACAGAAATATACAATCTTTTTCATGAATTATTGAAAAGACTGCATTTCAAAACGACAAAAGAGTACTAAGGAAACTTGTTACTAAAATATTCATGACCCGATTTTCGTTTTCAACTTCCACATTGATTTTCTCCGCCTCCTCCTCCTCCTCCTCCTCCTCCGTTCGCTCTTACTACGTAAAACGGATGATACGCAATATTCGATATTTCCGTATACTTTAAAAATTAAGAACTCTGGTCACTTGAAATAATATGTTTATTTCTCTATTCTGGCTTCACCCTTGAAGGTAATGTAGATTTGGTGATCTGGTCAATCCATGCATTGGTGATTGTATTCAAGTACTGTATACCAGCCTATGTTGATCTATGTTGACCCTGGGCGGGTCGTGGGACGCCGAACATTATGCATGAACATAACAGCTGCTCTGAAACGGAAGGACAATGCCTTCTGGGGCCACCTCCTTCCAGGTGAAAAAGCCGACAGCTAAAAAAAGCCTCCTTGGGGGAAAAAGCTAATGGGGGTGATAAAGATAATAACAACGGGAGCATAAACGTTTCTGAAAAGGGAAATACATTTCTCCCGATGTTTAGACATCTCTGTAAAGAAACAGCCACAACAATGCCCCAAATATCTATCTCCAAGATGAATTCATCGACGAAAAATAAAAGCACTGCGGCTCCAAGCGGCAGGAGCGATAACGTTTATGTTCGTGTTCTATTCCTGTCATCATCCTGACAACAAGAATCAAAAACCATTCTATTTATAGACGAAGCGATTCCCGTAGAGAGAGAGAGAGAGAGTGCAACAAAGAATTTTCCTCGGCTTCCTTACTCATCTTAAGTGCGGAGGCTGACACGAAAACAGTATCAAGTGCATGTGCCACAATATATATTCACTGGATGACACCGACTCTTAGTATCCCCCCACCCAGTCCCCCAACCTCCAACTCGTGATCCCCATCCCCCTCTCTAGGCTGCACTGGCGCCGAGTCTTCTGTCATTCTATTTACACTTTAAATAACAAGACTAAAAAAGAAACCCCTTCAGCGCCTTTTATCCGTTCGCTAAAGAGTTCTTCATTCTATTCTAATCTCAATTTCGCAGTTGTCTTCATCCTGATATTACCTGCATTACGTAATTTGTCACCGTACATAACACCCTGAGATACTCTTATAGAGAGAGAGAGAGAGAGAGAGAGAGAGAGAGAGAGAGAGAGAGAGAGAGAGAGAGAGAGAGAGAGATTTAACCAACAGATAACTAAAATTAGTGTAGGTTCCTCGCTCACCTCTGAGATCTCTGCTAATGCTCTTTCACCAAGTAGTGTCCCTGGTTCTATTTCATAATACAGAAATTCAGGGGAGGTTTGTTTATCATGATTTAAAACATTTTACTATAAAACAAATCAAATGAAAAAGAAAACTCGACTACAGTCATCTACACTGTCCCACCTTAAGCATAAGCACAATTTAAAGAGCAAAGATGGAGTAAATCTTTTTCTGCTAAGGAAACGCTGCTTTTTAAAGTTCGTTTTTTATTGACGAGGAAGCATAAAAAACACACCACACCCTATTTACTTCTGTGAAAAAGTTACACAAAAAATAAGTAACGCTCTAAAGCATGACCTAATTAATTATGAAACTTCCATGGTAAAATCCTCTCCCCTTTACACCGTAAAAAAATATATATATATAAATACATAAATTACACCACTCAGACATCATGAGTGTACTACAGGATAGACCGTCAGTAGAACGTTTCTGTTCTTGAATCCTGAGTGACTTGACACAAGTGATATCAACATTTTTAACTATTCTACTCAACCAAAGCTACAGTAAGAATGAAAAAAGACAACTATTTTCATATTACAGGACTTCAAAACTATATGTGCATACACAAAGACATCTTTGTTTTAATGACTCATTTGTTCCTTCAGGCAAGAAGGGGAGGGTACCAAAAAGGTAAAGCCTTCAGGTTCTCACCATGTCTTTAGGAATGGGGATGTTAGCCAAACGCCCTCCTCCTCAAACCAAAAAGACGCTAATACCTATTGACAGGTGGGTGGCCTGATGGGAGGTAGACGGAGGGCGAAATGGAAACATTGCTCACAAACGCAGCACTGCTGAGTGTCAGTCAAAATCTGAGACTACCGGGTTTTGAACTTAGGGCCAACACAATGAAAGGTTCCTGGAGACGTCACTAACCTACCTGGGCATATAGATACACATATACACACACATACACACATATATATATATACACATATATATATATATATATATATATATATATATATATATATATATATATATATATATATATATATAACAAAAAATACAGTGAAGATTCTGTATGCATATACGCATGCATTATTACTGATAATTACAAAAGTGTATATTATTACTATATATATTACATAAAGTATGTATATATATATATATATATATATATATATATATATATATATATATATATATATATATATATATAACTCTCTAGTTCTATCTTAACTTCATTTATATGGTCTTTGTTTTTCATATATACTGTATTTTTTCTCCACTCTAACACACGCACACACGCATGTATGTATGTATGAACTGATGTATGTATGTTATTTCACGAAGACAGGTTTAGTGTTCTTTGTTGAGTAAATTCAATTATTACCTAGCTCATATGCACTACAGTGTATACTGTCCAGAGAGAGAGAGAGAGAGAGAGAGAGAGAGAGAGAGAGAGAGAGAGAGAGAGAGAGAATGTACAATCTCCAGTTAGAGAGATAGAAGGGCCTTCTTTGAACGTGTTAATACAACAGCAATTCTGGTGTCTCTAATTTCCTTGATTTCTTACTGCACTGTTGCCCTTACACATTTAATTTCTAGAAGCTCTTAGGAAACAGAGTTATTTTTGGTAGGTAAACTTGTTTAAGTTATCCCAATTGGTCTTTGATATTCAAATGAAGCAGATTTTCAATTCCTAATGATGACTCGAGGTTTTCCTATGAAGTCACAAGCAATTTCTTGCAAAAACTGAATTCAGTTCTTAAAAATATTTGTCTCGGTAAAACTGGCTGTGCTCTGGTGAACCTGGCATATTTCCCTCTTTAAATAAATCTTCATTCCACCTCATTACTTTCTCGATGAAAACTATTTCTAATTTCCTCTGGATGTGATTGGGTTAATTTTTTTCTGGGGTACAGTGGCCTCTACTTCCACAGTGAAACGTGAAATTGGCCTCTGCTTCTCTTATTAGAAGTGTTTTCAATTTCCCATACAGAGAGCCTGAAATTGGTTCCAATATTACAGCCATTTTGTTTTCAGTTGCTCCAACTATATAAATGGAAAGTAATAAAAAGAAAATTTTATACTTCGCAAGAGTGCTTTAAGGCACCCGCTGCGCCCAGTTGATATAACTAAGCTCAAAAACCACTGCCAATATACTGAAACACACAAAATACTTTTATCCATCGTCACTGCGTTTCGTTCAAAGCTATTCCGAAAAGCACACGAGTCGTACGGAATACGAAAATCTTTGACCGAAGGTTAACGAAGTGAGGCCAAAATTTTATGACCTACTGGACCATTATCGGAAAAATATCTAAGCACGGACTCTTTGCTCAGTCTCACAATTACTTCGACCATTCTGTCCACTTTCGTTTGCACATATTAATTTTTTCTTTTGTTTGGTTGATTGAAAGTGAATTATTCTGGAAAATAATTTCCACTAGTAATACATCATTCTGACAAAATGTGAAAATAACTAAGAAAATTAAGTGACCAGTAGATTCTACACACACACACACACACACACACACACACACACACACACACACACACACACACACACATATATATATATATATACATATATACATATATATATATATATATATATATATATATATATATATATATATATATATATATATATATATATATATATATATATATATATATATATATATATATATATATATATATATATGTAGAATCTACTGGTCTTTTTAGTCGATAACATATGTAACTGTAATAGCCACAATGCCCTCTTAACTTTATCGAATTCTTCGCGCTTTTTTGGATACGCTTGTCACTACAAAGCCTTAAGATCCAAGTGCAAGAAATATGAAGAAATTCTTATGTCCGGTGGCGGGAAACGAACCCGGGTCCCCTAATCAGAGCAAGGTGCCATTGTCGACCTGATACGAGAAGAATAAAAGATTGTTGCTTCTCATACATACATACATACATACATATACCTCATACATACATACATACATACATACAATGACCGTGTTGAATGCTAATCTCGTGGTAAAAAACATCTACTGAATCATTTTCAAAATTAGCAGTGTGTAAAAATGATGTTGCTAGTATCCCTGAGAACAAGCTGGATCTATGTTTTTATACTGTGAAAACAATAAATGTTAATATAATGATCGACAATGAAGATATTATATACTTGTGTCAGAGACTTCTCTTTTAAAACTGATAAACCCCAAGCACTCCACAGGAGCATTACGGTGACCAGAACACAGGAATGTATAGAACTTTGCTATTCGATAATACTGGAATTTTGAGTAAAGCATGAAAAAGAATGAATGCAACCAATGCTTATGTAAAACATTCATCCACCATCATTATAGCAGACGATATCAAGCAATCGCTATAATAAAAACAAAAATAGAAAAATAAGAAGAATTGGGTAACGAACTAGACACACCAACAGTTGGTCGGCAAACATCAACCGAATGTCAAGGTGATCAACGGTACACAACACATTAGTCCTTCAAAAATGAAGTTGAATCAGCACCTATAATTGCTTATTACGGAAAATGCAACACCAACTTACTTTTCACTCAAACTACACGCTTATTTGCTGGTTTCATTTTCGCAAAACAACATTCTGTGGATTTTAAAATTGTATGTCTGTACTTTCATATTTATATATATATATATATATATATATATATATATATATATATATATATATATATATATATATATATATATATATATATATATATATATATATATATATATATAATATATATATATATATATAAAATATATGTGTGTGTGTGTGTGTATGTTTATATTTGTGATTTATATATGTATATACATACATACTGTACATACATACATACATACACACACATATATATATACATAAATTATACATAAATTATACACTGTATATATTATAATTTCTTTTACATAACAATAACAATATACGGGTAATACACTACGCATTTAGACTTGCCGTTGTCCAGCCCCAGGAGAGAATTTATAAAAAAATGCTAGTTTAGTCCACAGATATGTGTATATATATGTATATATATATATATATATATATATATATATATATATATATAATGTACTGTATGACTGATTTCACAAATACTAATCCGCGTATAGAGTAGACCATATTCTTATTACGTGCATAAATTAAAAATGTACACGATATGCAGGAGACTTTCATTTGAGTTGTAATATTCTAAGATTGGAAACAGAGTCACATAAACACACCCTTCCTCATTCATTCCTTATATATGTATATATATATATACATATATATACATATATATATTTATACATATATATACACAATATATATATATATATATATTTATGCATATATACACAAATATACACACACACATATATATACACAAAAGATATATATATATATATATATATATATATATATATATATTTACTAGAAATCATCAGATAAAATCAAACATCTTTCTCTGCAAGCACTTGAATACTCCCAAATAAACATGCACTCGTAGAACTCCGGACTTTTGCTGCAAAATTCTTATGTTGTTACTCAGTAAACTAAGCATCGTTCATGTCCGTTCCAGCCTGACCCACACCTGTTACGTCAGGCCATATGTCAGAGACAAAAGGATTTTTTCCTTTTTCTAAATCTGACTAGTCTGTCAGCTGAAAGGGGGTCATAGCACCTGCATAACAAACTCATACGCAACACCTTTCGCGCATTTTCCCCAAAATTGATCTAAATTGATTAACCATAAAAAATCAGTTGGATCTGCTCCATTCTAGTCTCCTCTACATCCTTTTCTCATTTTCCATCTCCTATTCTATTTGGTTCTGCTCTTGACCACTGCACCCCAAACCTGACATGCTCATTACTGCCTCCGAAACTTTTATGCGTGATTTTTATGTGAGCCTTTTCCTTCAATGTGATGTGTGTGAATCAGACATGCATTTCAAACACGTTTCAATATTACTTCCTCCTCGAGCAGGTTATGTTATCGACTCCCCAGGGATAATGTGCGCATATGATGGCACTTGAACGTTATAGGCAAATGGCTTACTTACAAAGGCCAAGACACTGACACACTTATTTTTTACTTGTTCAAATATTCAAATTACAGGACTATATCTTGACACCATGGAAAATAACAATCGGTAAAAAGAAACAGGGCTTTTACGGCATCTTAAGCCAAGAACTGAATTAAAGAATAAAGAAAATCGAGAAAATTACTGTGCACGAAAAAAAAGTTAATCACAGAGAAGCATAAAGACGAAGACATCTTATCTGTCCACTGAAACGACACTAAGAACAAGAAAAGAAAGGAGATAATGTGGAAATTGCACCGAGACAAAGCACAGTAAGAGGCCACCTTGCTGGAATGGTCGCATGAAAGGTCAGAGAGATACCTTTAATAATTGCAAAGATCAAAGATAAATAAGGCGCAAGTGTTAGGGGATTGCCGCTAAGAAGGATAAATTAGATCATGGAATTAATCAGTGGCGCTAAAAGGGACAATTACGCCATTTACGAAACAACAGAAATGTGATTATGAGGAAATTCTCCAACGTTTGGAAACATCCGGGTAAGGATGATCTAATGTTCTATTCTTTTGATCAGAAAGGTAAAGTTTACGTAATCATTAAGGTGACAATCAATAATTTCTAGGTACCGTTTTATTGACTTAATTCTTCAATGAAGAGGTTATTTGCAGAATTCTTGTGGTCGATTTCATATAATACAGAAGCTTGATTTCGCTGCCAGTGTAAAAACGCATAGATTTCCCTTCAAAAGTATATCTTAGTTTAACCAGACCACTGAACTGATTAACAGCTCTCCTAGGGCTGGCCCGAAGGATTAGATTCATTTTACGTGGCTAAGAACCAACTGGTTACCTAGCAACGGGACCTACAGCTAATTGAGGAATCCGAACCACATTACGACGAGAAATGAATCTCTATCACCAGAAATAAATTCCTCTAATTCTTCACTGGCAGGTCGGAGAGTCGAACGCTGGGCCAACAGCGTGCTAGCCGAGAGCTCTACCCACCCCCTCCAGTGAAGAAGTACCTTTCCCTTCAGATCAATCGGAATCGAATACTAATCAAGGAAACTGAAACTATGAAACATAGTCGACACAGTTTTTTTTTTTTTACTGAAACATTAAAAGCCATACGTAAAGAAGGTTAAGACAACACAGAATTTTTCTTTATTAGCGACAGGAAGAAACAAACGAAGGCCTGGACTTTCATTAACTGAAGTGGACCAACGCGTTAATGCTATTTATTCTTAATTATTTTCCTTACGTGGCCTTCACGCTGACCAGCAGTTGACCAAATCATTAGGAACACCGAAACAGAATAGTGAACTTTTGCTAGGACCACTTCATGAAATCAATCTCTCTCTCTCTCTCTCTCTCTCTCTCTCTCTCTCTCTCTCTCTCTCTCTCTCTCTCTCTCTCTCTCTCTCTCTGTGAACTTTAGTATTGTAAATATCCATAAAAAAAAACAAAAAAAAAAAAGCCACAAAGACAAACAGCACAGCCAATACCAGCACAAAGCGAATTTTCTCGAAGATGACAACTTCCGGCATCTTCAAATATAGATCTTGCGACAGGCTCAGCACCCCTCACCTTATGACCTTTGGTGTCACAGTTGCCTGAACTCTGACCCTCCCTTGCTTAGATGAGAACACATTGGTTTATTCAAAAGTTGGCTCATTATCCTTTGAGAATCTGAAAGAGCAAGCCACAATCCTTTTTCCTTGGCTGATTATTAATTGACGTGCAGGAGGGGACTCTCTCTCTCTCTCTCTCTCTCTCTCTCTCTCTCTCTCTCTCTCTTCTGACACACAAACAAGCCGACACACACCAACAAACATATCAGACATACAAAATTACCCATGAGACAAGAACAAATTTGTTGCAAAACAAATGTTAGAAATCTAGAAAATTAACAAACATTAACCAACACTCTGAACATACAATACTGTTAAAAGACCCTCAAAATTATATGAAAAAAGAAAACTGTAGACTTCCTGCTTAATCCACTTAATATGCAATTAACTATATCTACACAATACAAGATATGTCATCAATGATGATAAATCCTAACAGAAGAATGATCTTTCAACAGCTGTTTAACAGAAAGAGAAAGCAAAAAGTCTGCGCGAAGTCCAGTCTATTAACGAGAGCAGAACTAACCAGTCATGGGGAAATTGCCGCCGAATCCTTGCAAATGAGCGCGCTCTTGGGAGTCATCAACTTCATTTTCGTTAGTCATCGAAATAAGTTTGTCGCCGGACCAATCAAACGCATGTCTTCACGGGCTGTATTCTGCATATTACGAATGTTCGAGACGAAAATTTCTTATACTAATTAATTTTATTCATTCTCCAGTTCTTGAATGTAATGATCAATAACGCACTAAAAATAAGGAAGAAAAAATATGATTACTTGTGTTTGTTTCATATTCTTTTCATAAAAATTCTGTTCCACCATTATGCTACGATGAACAAGTTAGATGGTCATATCCGGTAATAAATTCTATAATAAAAATACTCTTCGAGAAAGTATTCGTCTCATGCCTACAGTGCAAACAAAAATACTGGTATTGTATTTATCATCACTATTTTTAATACTATGTATAATTATAGTTGTAGTTCACACCCATTTTCTCAACTTTCTCTCAACCTACTCTAACTACACACTTCTTTATGGTGTTACATCGAAGCGGAGGACAAAAGTGCCTTAATAAATCTGAAAAGTTCTGAACATGTTCTGAACACATCTTAATCTTTCTTTACATACATCCCGCCCTCCACCAGGCCTCTCCATCAAAGCGCCATCCTTTTGTGTTAAGCCTATTACAACGTTCCATATCAACGCTATCTTTCCATCGATTCATATTTTTGCCTTGTAAAGAAACCTCAGTCTGGGGTCTTTTCCTATTAGCTTTCCTTGTATTTGCCGAGAGATTCTCACTCATTCTCTCTCCCTCTCTCCTCACCAAAGGCCCCTCTGTATTCGACATCTCTTCTTAATTTGATGCCGGAGAGAAAGAGAGAGCATGGCTCTCCCTTACCGCCATCAATACCTGTTGAGGGGAATCTGTTTATAACTAGGCTACAGGACTGAGGGTTGAAGGCCAAGAGCTCTCCAGGTTAGAGCCCTTCATTCACTCGACAGGGGAAGGTCTATTGATTGAACAGCAGTAGTAGTACTAGCAATAGTAGTAGTAGTAGCAGTAGTATAGGTATGGCTGTTCTAGTCTGTCTGTCTGTCTGTCTGGGCTTTTCTGAGGGGGGGAGGAGGAGCAGGTAAGAAGGGGTACTAAACACTGAACAAGTTTACATGTTTTGCTTGTCCGATTAGAGTATGGGTGAATTACTTTTAGTGGCT